>NC_139416.1:6225000-6245000 GCF_905368555.1 Meleagris gallopavo
TTAGATGAACATCACCAGTATAGGTACCATTCTGGTGTCTGGCACATGTGTAGCTCAGGATCTTTTATATTCTGTTATGATCACATCAGAAGAAATGCTTTCATTTTACTGAGCACATTTCTGTGCGTAGGAGCTTCAGTTTTGAATACATTTTATTAATTCCTTTTAACACCTTCAGGAGGAATGTGCCTGTCCTGAGAAATATGACAAACTGTTTAGTACTGAGATTTCTTATTGTCTCTTCTGTTACTGGAAACAGTCACTTTTCAGGCTACTCTTTCTCTTACACAGATTTATCCTTACTTTATACGATAATCATCACAAACTATTCTTGTTTAACATTGAAAAGGGCAAATAGTCTGGCTTCAGTTAAATTTCCATCTTGAATGGTGTTTCTTTATTTAGCCCACCTAGGTTATTTAGACTGAAGAAGCAAAGGAGGTGGCATAGAAAATCAGAAGAATGAACCCCATTGTGCTCCTTTAACTCAGTTCCTTTTCTCCTGCACTCTTTCTTGGATTCAAATCCTTCTCTTTGTTCTCCCCCCACCCCTTCTCTACCCTTGTAAATCCACTGAATGGAGGAATATTTTCTTTGTAGAACAGGAAACCATTTCCAGATTTAAAGGAGGACAGTCTGGAAAACCCATGGGAACAATAGTTATTTCAGAAAAGAAACCAGACCCCCCTGTTGTTATTACTGCTATTTTGTGCCAAGATTAGAGTGAAGTATCTTGACTTAATAGGGACTGAGCTCTCAGTTGAAGGCCAGCTCATCTGGTCTCTTTTGCCACCTTGAAGCTGTCATCTAGACTATGAGCTCTTCAGAATCAGGGCTTCTGTTTTGTTATCATACATAAAGACAAAATATTAAAAAGAGATAACCACCCCACTGCAATTGTCTGTGAAGTCATGGTGCTCACAAAAATGGTAGCAAAACGTCCAGTTTTGTGCCACAAATAACACAGCATTGGATTAAAACTAATTCCTCCCATTTTCTCAGAATGAAAATCAAATTGTTTTGACTTTTTTTTTTTAAAGAGAATTATTAACGAGCCAAAAAATCAACTCTTCCGTCTTTTGCATATACATTTGGGTGCTAATCGAGCTGTAGTCATTTTGTGGCCTGTATGAAGCTATGTGTTGACCTTATTTTGTACCAAGAGGGTATGCTATCAAAAGAGCCATTGCCTCAATCAGACATCTCTCCCAGGCTGGATGCAGCCCTGAGCAGCCTGAGCTGGTGGGTGGCAACCAGCTCACGGCAGGGGATTGGAACTGGATGGGCTTTAAGGACCCTTCCATCCCAAGCCATTCTTTGGTTATGTGATGTGTGTATCGGCTGCAGCTAAAGATGATATTCACAGAAGTCTGCAATCTGCTGTCTTTGAGGGGTGGTCACACCAAGCAGAGCGTTTTACAAGTTTGTGAAATGCTGTGGAGGAGTTGGTGCAGGGTCTGTGGATAAACAAAGACATCCTGTTTCCAGATCTGTTAGTAAGTAGCTTTCAGAAGCTTTCTGCTTTTTAAATCAGTTTAAAAAATAAATTACTTGTCTGTGTCTAATGTAAGTTTAAAAGCTCGAAATAGAGTTGAGCTGAAACAATCTTTCTTAGCTGGTTACTTAGGGAACCCTCATAACACAGATAAGTGTTGAACAAGGCACAGAAGTCAGTCAACTTTGAAGTTTCAAAGAAGAGAAAGGTTTCAAGTTCTAAATGTGACCACATGAATCGTTCACAGCTCATTCCTGTTTTTCTCTTCTAAGGATTTTTGCATTCTTTATTTTTTTCCCTTAGCATGTGTATGCCAGTGTGCTTGAGGCTTGGGAATACATGTGTATGTATGTGTGCTTGCACTCGTCTGCTGCAATAGATTCCCAAGGAACAGTGCAGCAGAAGTCCAGCTGCTTTTCCATTAGCAGCCTTGATTTCAGAATGGATTCCAGGAGGATACTTTCTTGAGCTACCTAGGGATAACTAGCCTATCCAAAGTATTTCCTTTTATACGGTTGGCTGTGTCAGTTTTCAGCCAATGGAGTCTATCTTTCTTCCTATTATCATGTTAATTACCCATTGTTATTTTAGCCTAGAAAGCCCTGCCTATGTGCAAACACATACTGCGTACTGAATTCATGGAACGTGCATACCATCCATAGATGGTTGCATTTGTCGTTGTGATATTATAGCATGTTCATTAACCTCCAGCAGGCTAACTTGTTGCCACTGATGACATGGGAAGTAGTTATGAAGCTCCTGGCAGCACCTAATTTGTTATTTCCTCAGCAGGTGCTCAAGGAAATTGGATCCCATACGCAGAGGGAATGACAGCACCTCCTCTGTTTAACTCAAAACTTCTTATTTATTACTGCTGTCCTAAAAATGGGATTCTATACCTTGGTGTGGGGTGGAGGCCGTAAGAAAAAGTTGTTTTCATCTAACAGTGCACAAAAAATACCCACAAAATATTTTGTCTCAAAAATGTAAGAGGATTTTGCTTACTGAGTTAGCTTCCTCACTGCTGATGGCTTGGGATTCTCATCCATCTGCCAGTGGAGTCAAGGCATGAGTGGGGTATTTCACACATGTTCTGCTGCTATACAGTCCTGCTGTAGGGCTACACTCTACCTTAGTGCACAAGCAGCAAAAACAGCCAGCTGCCTGGTGGCAACTGTTGTAGTAGGAGTTATTCGCTAGGAAGAAATAGGAACAAAAGGCCCAATTTTTCTAAATTGCATGTCAAAAAATGTCCGTTAAGATAACCTGCTCCCATGCAGTGATTGAGCATGCACGTTAGACCAGAGCACAGTAGTCCTGCTTTGGGAAATTTCCAAGTGTACAAAAGCTTAGCAGCAGACATTTATTTTTTCCTAACTTGGATGCCTATCTTGTCCTATGCGATTTCATTTCTACAAATGGTTTCTTGAATTTTTCACTGTCTTATTGCTCAAGTGCATGTACTGCTGTCAATCTGAGTCCAAACCCCATTTCTCCTATTTGAATAAATGCTTCATGTAATTGCCTCTTCACACTATCTCCTGATTTCTGCAGCTAAGCCTCCCTGGTATGACTTTGTGGCAGAGAACATTTGCAAGAGATTGTGCTAGAAAACCATTATTTGTGGTAATTTTTCCATGATTTCTGATAGGAAACCAGTGCAAAATGTATTCCTCCTCCTGTCCTTCACTTCCCCAAATAACTATTATGTGTTTTCCTGCTGCTTTCTGTAAAGACGGAATTTTTTTAAAAAGTTGATCTTTGTGAAAACAGAATTCCTTTTCTTTCACTCCACAGGAGCTGTTACTGTAATGGGTTAAATGACACGAGCAATTTGATTATGGCCAAAGTACTCTAGCAGACTTACAAGTACTGTCATTTGAAAATGTTTTAAGTTGAAATTAAAGTTGTCTAAAAGCAGGCTGTTACATAGAGATTGCATTTATGGTCCCTAAAAGTCCAGCCAAAGTCGATATCTTGTTGGGGATGTAGGAGCAGAAAAGGGCTGAGTTGAGGGAAGTTGAAGCACATAACATGCTTTATGATCACACTTGCCTTATGCTACAGTGCAGTTTTCTCTAATCTCTTTTTGGTTATTAAACAGAAAAAGACCTATCAGTGCATCAAGTGCCAGATGACCTTTGAGAATGAGAGAGAGATACAAATCCATGTCGCTAACCATATGATTGGTAAGACATCCTTTAAACTAGGCCACTCATGGGCTGCTTGTTTTTTGCTACTCTTTGAAATTCACCATTCTAATAACTTGTTAATATTCATGCTGTAATTTATTTTTTTTTATCTTTCAAGGAAAATGATTTTGATGTAATGATTCTTCACTTCAAAGCTTTTTAAATATGTGGTTGTAAAAGTGTTACTGCTGAGCTTTTTTCCTTATCCTTTTGAGTCCTCGTCTAGCATTTTCATTTATATTAAAATCAAACTTTTGACAGTATCTTCCATTTGATAGCATAAATTTCTCTCTATCCACGTAAAAAGTACTTGCCAGTTGTCAACCACTTAGGAGCAATTATGTTTCAATTTTGTATGTCATGACATTGAATAGATTTAACTGCTAGCATTTTCCCAGCTAAATGTGGTGAATTCCTGAAGAACACTGTCAAAACAAAAAGCTTACGGAGTTATTTCAGTGGTTTTTTTTTTCTTTCCAACAATTCTGGACTTCAGAAAGTTCAACTTTTCAGATACAGAAGTGGTTTACAAAGCAGTGCCTGCTGCCTCTGTTACTGTCCTGTCATAGGAGTCTGAAGTAGCGTTATTGTAACGTGATGGGTTGTATTTCAGCTGCGGCTGGATGATTTCTTTTCTGATGAATGCAAAGAAATGTGTGTACAGATGTTAGGAATATATGTGTTGGCCCAAGAGGTCAGTTTACTTTGATGCATAGACCACAGAGGAGCTCCTTACACATGCCACTGTCGGTATATGTTGTATGAGATCCTCCATAGACCCCATAGCACACTTTGTGTTTCTCATATGTTCATGTGCAGCATTTATCTCCCATAAGCATAGTGATTTTCCTTCAATAATTTTACATTTAGGAAAATGTTCTCCCATCAATGCATATGTGTAACTCCTATTATCTTTGATTTGAATTATGCATAAATACCAGAGAGAGAGAGAGAGAGAGAGAGAAAGAGAAATGCAGACTGACACAGTACTTGTCCCCCCCTGCCCCCACATGAAATATATATGTGTCAGTCACAATAATTTTCATTCCAGAGCCAGGCGGGAGTTTCAAGTCAATGTCAAGCAGGTTAAGATGAAGATATCTAAAAATGTTTGCTTTTGTAGCAGGTGTTATTGTAATCTCTTGTTTGCAAGCTTGAAGAGTGAGATCCTTGTTAATTGGACCACAGTGATTTCATACAGCTCCCCCCTAGAATTTTTTAGTAAAAGCCTGAAAGAAAGGAGTCCATGGGAAAGCTTATTGCTCCAGCCCAAGTTGTGATACAGTAAATGATCACTGATCTTTAAATTCATAGCTCATGAAATGTTGAATTAAGGTTCTGCTTGATTTGAGAGAGGAGTTCTTTCTCCTTCTGGAAAGAAGTAATTTCTGTACAGTGATTGATGTGTGAAGTTTATCTATTTATATCTCCAAATTACTGCTGTCTGGAATAATACATGATGATGTATATGTCGTTAGAAGTTTCAGTATTGGAGAGCTATTGGAAAACAACACTGCTATAAGTCAAAGGAGGCTGAGAAAAGTGTGGTGCTGTGGCTTGTGAAAACTGTACTTGCTGTTTCCTTGAAGCTGTGCGTAAGTTCTAACAGATATTTTGAAAAAGCCTATATAAAAGCAAAGGTATACATGGACTCAGTTCCACATACCTAGGACATTGTAAATGCCAGAACGGTAAGAAAACAACTCATCTTTCTGCGTAGGGATCATGTCTTTGTGTCTTTTTACTGAGAGGTGGGCTGAGAACATTCATGAAGTCATCTCTTCTTATAGTGGAGTTTGGGGAAGAGGGAAGTATAGAAACCTCTGGTGAGGAGCCTTCTTCCTCCTGCTGTGGAGCAGCTCAGCCTGTTCACAGGTTCCTGGCCCTCTTTGGGACATGGGGCTGCCTCCAAAAATGTGTCAGTGAGTCTCCTGTTGGCATTTGCTCTTTGCTGGGGAATGCTGCATCTGGGAGGTGAGACTAGGTGCCTTGGTTTCTCTACCAATAAATCCTGTGCACATTTTTGGTGATAATTTGCGTAGTGCTGTCAGCGGAGTGATGGATTGCTTCCTGGGCTTGCCTTTGTTCAAAGCCTGAGAGCCTTAATCCCTTTCACAGGCTGCAGGAGAGACAAGCACGTCCCTTGCTATCGCTCTGGCTTCCTTGTTGATGGTACAACACGGAGTGGAAGAGGTTTCCTTGCTGTTAGACCGAGCTTCGTCAGATGGCAGTGAGAGAAAGAAGCTGATGTGTCTGTTCTGTAGGTCTGTGTCACAGCAGTTGCTAACGTCACTGTTGTCAGTGCAAGACCTGCACCCGAGGATTTGTTTGTGTCATGGTCCTGAAGTGAGCATTGAGGTGCACAGGGACTGGGGAGACCCTGCTCTTGAGTTGTGCCTGCTAAGGAGCTGGCATCTGGCTCAGTGAGATGAACTTGTTCGAGTCTGTCTGAAATTAAGGTGTCTGCTTTAATATAGTCATTGAGGTGCCGTCTGGGGAAAATGAATGATTGATACCAATCTAAGATAAGAGTTTGAGTAGGATAAGCATTTCCAGGGAGAGGTTTTTATCTCATTTGAATCTGAAGTGAGTGGAGACAATGAAGTTAGCCTTGACATGTAGTTTTAGGTAAAAAAAAACACACTTGGCTTTGATAATCCAAGACCTCTCAGCTGCGCTTTCTTCTCATACTTTGCAAAACACAAAATCAATAGTTGACAGATGTCCTAAATGCTTGCTTACAGTTTCATTCTGCTCAAGTGACTGTCAACAAAGGAATCCCCGATCTGTAGGCGTGATGCCCCCTAGGTAGCAGTGTCCATAATGTGATTAAAGATTTCAGTTATTTCTTACATCATAGCTGTGGAGAGTGCCTCCAGTGCAGTTGGCTGTCCCTCCTCCACCTCTCAGCTCTTCAGGCTGGAGTCGGAGGCCCTTCTCATAATTCATGGAAGTCGGGGGTTATTTTTTTCAAAGCGATATGCAGGGAATTTCCAGTGCTACTCCCACGCACTGCTTTGAAAAATTACCCTTCTGCACTCTAGCCCTTCATATCCTGTGCACAAACACAGAGGCATAGTGGGTCCTGTACAGGGTCCCTGGAGAAGGAGCGGGCTGGATCCATCCTCGGAGGAGGTAAATGGTGGATGTTATGTTTCATTTTACACTGGGGCCTGTAGGAGGGCTGGAAGCAGCAGAGCAGACCTCTTCAGCTGCAGTTAGACAGGATAGGATCTATTTAGAAATGTTTTCAGCCTGGGGTGGGGGAGGGCAGGAAGGGGGCTCGGGGTAGGGAGTAGAGGTCTTTGAAACATTGCACTGATTGGGACTCCTTTGAAACTTGTCCACACGCACAGAGAGGGGATCCCCCTTTGAAACATTTACAGGCGCTGGGGAGTCCACTTGGGAGTATATCAAAAACTTTCAGTACTCCTTGCAGCCTCTGTACTTGCTTACCTCCTATTGCGCTGACCTGGCAATGTTTAAAGCTTCTCCCCCTTATCTCCCCACCTTCTCCTGCCTCTGATGTGCATGCAGTCTCTGTTAGATGCAGGAAGATGGGCGTACGCAGCCGTGGGCTCTATGGGGGGCGGTGCGCAGCCATGGCAGCAGCCAGAAGCACAGAAATCTGTTAATGCAGCTTTTCTCTTGTGGCTTTGGGAGCTGAGGAACTGGAATTCCCTATCCTCTAGCCACTGCTAAGGCCCCGGCACACGTGGGCAAGGGTTGCAAGGGGCAAGGTCCAGCACCTGCATCCTGCAGCATCTCTGGAGCTGGCAGAGGAAAAGCCCCTATGGTCCAGAGTTTTGCTGATGAGTTTACACGTGTCCCACAGCCGGGCAGGGTGCCCTAATTCTTGTGTCTCAGGCTGCATACAAAACCTCAGGCTCATTGCCCTCCAAGCGTGTCTGGTGCCACAATGTCAAGAAGCAGAGCATTCAAATCTGTGCTGAGGCTCTGCCCTGCATGAGGAGCAGTCGTGGACATAGCAGTACTTCTGTGTTGTGATTAGAGGGAGTTGTTTTCTATTTAATGTTCAAAAAAGATGAATGACTCTTCCCACCTTCCTTTCTCCCTTCATCTGCAAAAGTCTCCTGGCAAACACACATAAGAAGCTCAATTGCAGCACGGTTAATGCCGGAACACAGAAACTAATTATTTCTGGCTGTGCTCTAACAGCAGAATGACTTCAGCATCCTCCTGCCCCATGATACAGAAGAGTACGAGCATCCGTGGGCTCGAGAGAGCCGCCCGCAGTCTGCCCGGCCCTTCAGGCTCAGCTGCTCCTTCCAGTGCTGCTCCCGTCCCTACACGTGTGCATGCTCTGGTCAGCGTGGCGGCGTGGACGTGGCAGGAGGAGTGGGCTGGTGGTGGGGATGAGGAGGGGGCGCAGGCTGGCTGCGGTGTGCGCGAGGCAGAGCGGGAGGCCCTGCTCCGTGCTGCGAGGGCCGCCTGGGAGCTGAGGGAGTGCTGCAGGGAAAGCTTCCAGGAGTCACACTGAAATTGTTCTGGGGTCTGGTTCCTGGACTGCTGTCCAAATAAATATCTCCTTGTTTGATGTGATGGGGACAGCCGTGTTAAACAACTGCGTTTGGAGGAACGGGGAGAATTTTCTAAGCGCTGCCCCAAGCTGTGGCGTGTTGTACACTGTGTGTAATGGAGGGCTGCAAGTATCTAAATTACCTTTCCTGCCCTTGGAGATCATGTTTCAAGCTCTGGAGTTGCTCTGCCAGAATTAAACACAAAACAGGGGGATAACATCTATCCACAGTTGTTTTTCTTTCAGATGCATACAAGTATTTAAAAAAAAAAAATTACCAAATACAGGTTTGGTATATTGTTACTTGTAGGTTTGTTGTTCTTAAGAGCACTAGTAACTACAGAAGTATTTTTTCAAAAGAAGCAATCGAGAAAGCTGATTTTATGTTCCAGTAATCAGTAGATGATAGCGAGCAAGATGGAACCAGCAGAGAAGGAGCTGAGGTAGTGTTCAAAACCAAACATAGACCAAGATGCACACAGTTATGTTTTCTGTTTAAAAATCGAAGCAAACAATTTCCTTTTGATTTAAGAAATTGTTGTTTTCATAATTCAGATCATATCAGAATTTCTAATGTATATGCTACTATTCTACAGAAACTGGGACTACTTTTGGGTGTTTTTAACTCCTGCTTGTCACAGAACATTCTAAGTGCATGTGCATATGAAAAGGATGTACGTGAAAATGGTTTTTGCAGCTTCAGCATTATGCATAAGGAAATATTAACCCAGGGCATCTCTGATGAGGATGTGATGCATTTCCCATTGTAGGGTCTGATCCTTTGGAGCACTTTGTTCCCTCTCCTCACTGGTTTGAGAGCTGGGAAGGATAATGCTTTTCAGAATCTTTCTCACTATAAAATATCATTTATATGCAGTATACGTAGTCAATAGAGGGAGAAGGGTGATTTTAATTCTTGTAAAATTCCCTTTTTTGTGTGGTGTTTGTTTGACACGGCTCATGAATTCTAATTGATTTAGGGTGTTTTTAAGTTTAAGGGTGCTATTTGGTAACACCTTCTCTTCCATTTAGATACTGTCATGACATTGTGTCCTGAGACTGAGCTGTTTGATTCTTGAGGGAAACCTTTCAGATCAAGCACTCGTATTAAAGTGTCTGCGTGGTAGCAATGGTGATGACATTGCAAAGCACTGCCTTGGTAGTAGTTTTCAGGCACTAAGGCAAACAGTAATGTGCCAGATTGTTTTTGAAGCATCAGATGCATATTATCAACAGGAACATATTTCTGGACTCAACAGCTGAATGTGTGAATTAATTATGGACACATTAGGAACTGAAAAATATTTTTTTAACTTCAGTGTTTGTAAAGCATATTCCTAGTAATCACTCTTTTAATGCAGAAAGGGAAGGTACAACCTTCATGTATTTACCCAGTGCTTGCTTAAATATCCAAGCCTACGTGGACTTGCTTTAATTAGCAGTATCTGCTAGAATTCTGTGTTGCAGGGGCTGGCTATTGCGAGTGACCAATTTTAGGGAAGATGAGCTGTAGTGGCGAGCGCAGCCTGCAGTCTGCACAGCCCTCCCGCACTGCCTGCCCGCGCCCTGGGCTGGCTGCAGCCTGCAGGGCCGCTGCGAGCGGGGCTGGGGCTGGGGCTGGGGCTGTGCCTGGTCCCAGACAAAGGCTGCGCTGCTGCCAGCAGGCCCAGCCATCCCTGCTCCAGCCCTGAGCCCAGGGCATTTTCATTCTTCTCACTGCCTTGAGCTGTAAGCGCTTGTGCAAGTACTTAAATAACGTGTTAAGGAGTGTAGTGCATAAAAGCTAGAAATGTTCCAATAAAAACTTACAGTTTTTAACAGCATAGTCACACTGAAAGCCAAATTACCTTTGTTAACGGGCTGAAGATGCTCTTTTTAGTACAAACAATATCAGCCCGTAATATAATTCAGCACTTAATTGGTCTCTTACTTTGAAACTGGTTTAATAAATTGTGTATTTACTGTCGCTGCCTTTCCAAGCCCTGGAAAATTCATTATCCAAAATCACAATGATTTTATCCAGCCACACTGTATAGATGTGGCCTCCTGCAATTGTTATCTATGCATATTTGTTCGTAAAATTTACTCCATTTCATGAGAATGTGTTTTGTTTCACTTGTTTATCTACAAAGAAAGAAATAGCATTTCCTTTAATGTATTCATTCACATTTTCCTTTTGCATTTTTCATTTCATTTACAACTTGGTAATAGTAGTTCAGTTTTCACTGACATTTTTATAGCTGCTATGACAACATTCCTGTTTTGCATGATACATGCATAATCGGCTATGATCCCAGTTTCACATTGCTTTCATTCTTTCTTAACTGTGTTAAGATTCCTTGCAGCCTCCAAATTCAATTTTCATAGGCAGTTGTGATTACACCTGTTTAAACATTTTCCTGGTAGTTTCATATGTATTCATAAAGGCAGCACTTGATAAAACACCTTTTCTGCAATCAGTCAGAGCTTTAAGTGTGATTTTTCTTCAGAGTAATCATTAGCAAACACCTCAATCTGTTCCCAACCTTATCAATATCAGCTGGACACCATGGCAAAAAATGCTGTTCTTCAGTAAACTCTGCCCTGTGTAGCAGTGATTGTCCTGAACGTGTAACTTGTTCTTCATTTTTGTGGATGCCATTAACCTCGAAAACTGCTGTACTTGTGCATTTAATACTTTGCAGAGATGCTTCCTGCCTGTTTCTCAGATGCTTTGTGTGTGTGGCCGTGTCTCTTCAAGTTCACAAATTTCTTAGTCCTTCTTTGCTAGTATTGAATGTGGAAAAAAAAAATGCAAGTTCTCACCATATGGGGTTTCGGTTCTCCCTGCAGATGGCAAAATGACTCCACTGCTTCCCAGCGGAGAGGTCAGCACCCCTCTGTGTCCTACTTTCCAGCAACAAACACCAGAATATTTCTTGGGGGCTGGGGAGCGAACCCTCCCTCATTTCTAGTGTGGACTTCAGACTTGATAGAAATGATGCATTAAGGAAGTTCTTCCAGTGTGAATTCCAGGTGTTAACATCTCTATCAGCTCTGTTGTAAGATCGAGGTGCTTAGGATCTGTTTGTGGGAGCTTTTTAATAAATAGCAGCCTTGTCTGGAGCAAGTAGGTATTACCCCCATTTCTTTCTTATCTGCCATACAAATCTGTTGGTTTGGAAACTTCAGGTGCCTTTCCGTGAAAGGTAGGTGTAATATGAAAAATAAACGAGGAACAAAGGAATGAATGGAAAATCCATATTGGGTTAGCTAGGAATTAGTGGCAGAGTTATAGAATATTCTTTTTACCTCTTTGGGGAACTCTTGACAAGGTTCCAGACCATTTCCAGTCAGGAAAAAGGAAAAATAAAGTTTATCATATTAGTAAACTGTAAGAAAATTCATTCTCTACTAATAAAATCCTGGATTTCATTTTCTAAACACTTTGTTTGATATCCAGCACTTCTGAGCACCAAACCTAAAATGTTCATTTTTTTCTTCCTCTGCTTATTATAATAAAAGCCCCTGGTTTTGAATTGGGTACTGGCTTACATATGCTGAACCCTTACTCTGCAGTTATTGGACTGAAATGGCCTGCCTGTCTGTTAAGGTCCAGATTTGTTCCTCCTGTTACTTGGTTGACTTCAAAGAGAGACAGTTGGCCCATTGCCTTTAATTACAGTTCAAACTAAACAGCGCCCCTAACCTTGGGGAGGATTTAATCTGGTATATTAGAACAAGAGATTACAACTGATATTTCTGTTTTTTCCTAGCTGGTAAACAAGTCAAATTGAACACAGACCTCCCTGTACAGTCCTGCTTCTATGGGTACTCACATGGTTTTTTTTATTTTTTTCCCCTGCATTTGTTATTGGAAACTTTTCTATGCAGAGTGTCCTTGCAAATTACTCCCAAGAAGGAAGCCTGTGTACATTATTTAAATGCTTTTACCTTTTTCAGTGTTTCAAGGCTCCCAGCACAGGTAAAGCTTTTGCACAAATTTCCTTTGCTGTTTGTGCCAGAAGTCTTTGCTTGCTTGAATATCACACTGTCTGTTAGTGAGTTCTGACAGTTCTAGGCCTTTGTAAGTAACAGAATTTTGTAACTTTGCAGATTCATTGTGTGCTTTTTTTCAAAACAAATTCCTTTAATTAAAAAGTCAAGAAGCTGCCATTCTTGCAGGAGGCAGCAGCTGCTGTGTGGCTGTGCGGTGAGCCTGAGGAGGGTGGTGGGAGCTTGGCCGTGTCCAACTTCCCCGCAGGAGTGTCGAGCTTTTAAGAACTGACAGTGCTGTTGTCTGCCATGTTCCAACAATAAGAAGTTGAAGATACGCGTCCTTCTTTGTCAGTTGAAATATTGACCTTTTCCTGGTGAGAAATTATGATTTTAGAAACCAAAAAAACTTTTTTTTTTTTGTCCTACCATAACAAAAAAAAACCCCACAACTGCTATGTAAGAGTACCATGGTCCTCAGAAGACTGAGCACTATAGCAGGTCATAAAACCTCCCTATTCATCCTGTTTCCCATAGATGGCTTCTCCTCGCCTCCTGCTTCCCATGGGGACAGGTCCAGAACGGTTTGGCCGTGTGCTTCCTTCATTTGCTCCTCCTGCACTGGTGAAGAGGAGTCCGAGAAATGTCATTGCAGGAAAGAAGTCCATAGCACGCCGCTGATGTGCAGGAGTCAGTCCATTGGCCAGTCACAGCCTGCTGCACTCCATTTAATGAGGGGTATATTTTATTCTGTATTCACAGGCATGACTTTTAGTATGATTCGATCTAGGCAGATCCATTGGTTTCAAGTTTTGCTCCAGGTAGGCTTTGGGTGTTTTAAAATAACGGTATCAGCTGGCACGGTTGGCTTGTCTTCTGTTGTGATGTTTTGCACACATCAGTTATTACATGTTGTTGTATGGACAAATATTTCCCAAACCCCATGACTGTGAGTTATATCCAGGAATAAATATTGGCAACAAAACTTAAATGATGAAACCTTATGGAATGAATGGTAACTGATTCAAGCTGGGCCGGATATAGATAGCAAAAACTGAGGAAAGAAAGTACTCTAGTGACATCTTCTCCTTTTTTAATTTTCTAGTTAAGGATTTATTTAACTTTTGACCTTTTGGCTCAGTATTTATGCTTAAAATGTAGGATTTGTGAGAGAAAAAAAAAGCAAAACAGCCACTCTACCCATCTAAAATCTTTTACAATCATTAATGAGCTTCGAAGGAACAGCAAATTTACATTCTGAGATTTGAGTTTCTAGATTAGTTTATACTTATGTATTTCTTTATACTTACATGTTTGAAAACCTCATGGAGACAGCTGATATTTTAAGCTAAGCTTTTTCAAGTTATATGTCCTCTGATATAGTTTAGCAAAGAAAATTTAAAAGCCTATGCTGAAAAAGCAAACTATAGTTTTTCTCTTTTTCTTTTTTTTTTAATTACAATAATTATAGTGATATGCTCTGAAATTTAAACTCAGCCTTTTTAACTTTTTCTTTCATGTCTTAAAAAATTGCATAGTCATGCAGAAATCCTATGCTACGAAAATATGTAAGGTGCCAGAAAAGTTACATGTGTTACTATAGCATTACTAAAAGTAGAGATAGGTTCTCCTTGTATTTTCATTGAAGCTCAAGGATTATTTTGATAGTTGTGTTAATTGTGTTAGTCTTCATGGATGTGACTGTTGAGGCATCCAACATCTGTGTGCCCGTTACAAGGGCATTTGGAGCTATCAGACTCCTTGGTTCTCAGAGATTTCTGTATGTAAGTGTTCAGCTTTGAGTGTCAACACATCCACGTAAAATTGGTGGACATGGGGAAACTTGCTAGGGATTTCTGAACAGCCGGTCTGGAAACTGTAACTTGCAGTTGCTTGTAAATGCTTCATTGCTAAGCAGCTCAAGATGGTGAAAGTTAGCAATTCTGGAGCTCCGTGCAGACATTGCTTGTAAACTGTCAACTAGTGCATGGTTTGTGTTCTGTGCACAAATCATCCCTGCAATTTAAACACCGGTGTTAAATTTTAAGGCAGAGACATTTGTCATACAGTGTGGAGGGCCAGATTTATCTACAAAGGTGGGTTGCTTACTTCTGTAACTACAACTTCATGTTTTTTTTTCTTATTAATGACTGAAAATATTGGAGTTTGTTTTTCCTTTCATTGGAAACACCCATAAATCATAAATGTACAAGGTGTAATTATATCTATCTTTCATCTTGATTCTTGTTTGAATGTGGGTTACCGGTAAAGGACTCTCGAGACCCAAAGAATGGGCACTAAATGGCCTAGTCATAGAGGTTCCCCATTTTCCTAAGGCTTAATCTGGGGAAGTGGCTGCCATTTGCAGGCTAGCAAAAAAGTAAAAGCAAATCATGGTACACAACATTTTATTTGGACAGCTGTATAAAAATGGCAACACACTGTGAAATCCATTAACAGCAAAACATGTTAAATTCAGCAAAATGCATCTCATGTGGAACACTGAATAAGAAATTATAGTCTGAGTTTTACTAGTTGGTTATCAGAGTCTGTCTTGAATGAAGAAAATCAAATCTTTTCCATGCGTCTGCCTATAATAACAGCAAATGCTGGGCTTTGAAACTAGTGTGCACCTGTAAGTCTTTGCCCCAGTACTTTTCTGCAAGGTTTTCACATATCTAATCTTCATATCCATTGGGAGCCCTGGTGGCAGTCCTTGCTCAAAAAGCTCCTGTTTGCATGCTGGGGCTCACTGGTGCTCACTAGCATTGCTTGAACAGTTGAGGAACGTTTGCAAAGTAAGCTTAGTGGGATGTAGGAGGAAGAGCTCAAACTGGGAACAGATTGACTCATCGCCCTTATCTGACTGCCAGTGCCAGCAAGGACCTCTGTGTGGTAGGTCCTTTGGCTTTGGTGGGATTCCCTGGGTGGATTTTGTTCTGCATGTAGTAAGATTTTTCAAGATTTCAAGACTTTTTCAGGATTTCAAGGTTTTTTTCAATAATATCATTTTTCAAATAAGTGTTTAAAATTTCAAAAAATCTCTTGTGAAGTGTTCTGCATTTCCGTTGTTCCTGTTTAACTACGAGATGTTGTTCATCAAGATATGATGCCATTAAGTATTCTGGTACAGAAAGGAAAAATGAGTTTACTCTTGCTTGGTAGAAAATGAAATAGCCATGTTAACTTTAGCTCTTATCATGAGATTAAAAGTCTAATGGGGAATAGTGTCATTTTCAGTCTTCAAAGCCAGCATCAGTGACCTTTTCAGAGTTTTAACTTCAACTGCCTAATGATTTCTCTCCTAGAAAAAGCAGAAAAAAGTCTTTTCCTTGCCAAGGAAATGAAGAAATGGATGGATAAACTTAACTGTGTGTTGGAGCCAGCTATACCACTTTTGGTCATATTTAACACCAGCAGATGGGAGGTGGCTTCCAGGCTGTATTGCCCACGTCACCCCAGAGCACAAAGCCAAAGAACCAGGCAGGAGGGCAGTGTGGGGTCAGCCCCTCCTCTGCCTGCACACCTCGGTGCTGGCGGCCCTGGGCAGTGGTTGTGGCTCAGGACAGCGTGGTGGCTGCGGGCACTGGTGGCTCCGCGCGGTGCTGCTGGCCCTGGGCAGCCGTGTCTGCGCATTCTGCTCGCCCTGAGCTGGCTCGGTGTCGCTGGGGGCTTGTTTCCTGTGTAGGAACACTGGAATTTCTTGGTGCAGTTCCTGTTTGCGTTTGCAAGCTTGTGCTCTTGCTCTTTTGCCAAGCTGGCAGCGCACAAGGGTGACTTCCTGCGCAGGGATGTAGAAGTGATCCTGTGATTCTTCCTCTGCAGCCACTGGGAGATAAAAGCCAGGACATCGGGGACTGCAAAGAGGGAGCCAAATTATATTTATAATATTAAAGTGAGTGCATTTGTGGTTTTGCCGTTCTCTAGGGTTTTTCATAAGTAGAAAAACATGAATTAGCATTTTCCATTTCCATATATTGACTGGAAAAATAGCCTGCTCTCAATTAAGACCTATAGCTTTTGGGATGTATGCAACAATTTTATAAAATATTTACAGCAAAATTTGCATTTTACATGGCAATACAGTATTTCTTGTGTTTAGTGGAAAGGACTTAGGCCTAACGGAGGAAATTCATCCAGCCTACCAAAAGGAAAATAAGTCTGAAATTGGTTGTTAGCATTGGCACTGAGGAGCGCCAGTGCAGGCTGTTACCTCCAGCCATCACCCGGGGTCACTTTCCCCACAGCTGTCAGTCACACCGCTCCCTGTGCAGAGCCATCGCTGCCCCTTTAAATCTGCCTTTGGAAAAGGCTGTGGCTTTGTGCTAGACAGATAAGTAGAACATTTTTTTCCAAATGTAAATGCGCACTGTAAAGAACATAGCTATTTCCTGGATAATTTGCAGTTGTATATTTTATGTTAATTTCACCGAAAATATTGCACCCCTGCCAGGTTTAGTAGAGGCTCACTGTGATATGAATAATTTCTAGCGAATCATTTTTTTTCTTCATTTAAGATTTGGCACCTTTTTAAGATTTTAATAATAGCAACAAGGAGGAAGATTTAGAACAAGTGAAACATTAGAGCCAAAGAAATTCACATTGAGAGCTAATGTAAAATAGCAAGAATAATTACATGGAAAACAGTTGCCACAGATGTTTTTCCTTGTAATGTAATAACTATTTACTAAACTGTTTATTTTAGGCCCTTGGTTTACAATAAAATATTTATACATGCTCTGCTGTAATAAAAAAATATTGACAAAATACTATAGAGATTTTTAAAAGACAATTAGTATTCCTCTGTCTAAAGGCAGCGTTGCAGCCGCAGCCAGCCCTGCCCCTCTCTGTGGCAGCAGGGCAGCAGCATCCCAGGGGCTGGGTGCTCACAGAGGCCATGGACTTGTGCAAACTGCTGGTAAATGGCTGGGGAACGTGAAAGCTAATGCTACAGGCTGAAGAAGCACGCTTTTCCTCTTTGTTTCAATAAGGAAAACCTGATTCCATCCTGAAATAGTATATAACAAAACTGTGTCTTGTCTGAGCAAAATGTGGCTGCTTTAGGAGCAAGTTTGAAGTTCAGGGTATCAGAATCCAGAATGTTGTTCCTAAAGCCAGTGTGGCATGGTGGTTGCTCTGAAGTAGTGCCTGTGCCATCCCTAACCCTGCTGCTCAATTCTGCTAGAGCCACGCTTGTCAGGCACTTGGTTAATGAAGTTACATGCCCGTGAAGTGTGTGTGCATTGGTGCAATGTGGGTATCCAGATGTGTGGATGTAGCAGTGCCAGAGTGTACTGAGTAACTTCAACAGCGTTGGAAGGCCTGCAGATTGTACTTTCCACAGATAACATTGAAGTGTATGTTCTTGTCTTCATGCACATATAGAAGAAAGTTTTATTTTCAGATGTCTATTGTGTTAAATTATAAGATCTTAACATAAGGTAGTATCACATCAAGAACTTCTGTGCTTCTCCCTGCCTGCTGCATAACGACAGATTTTAGGTTTTTTCCAGAATTGATGTACATCTTTTAGGGTTACCTGCTACTTAGCACTGCGCTGCCAGCACACAGCAATTTCAAAAGAAGCCTCGAGGAAAAAAGACAAAATATCTGTAGTTTTGTGAACACGGGCCCTGCTACCTGTTTGCGTTGGAGTAATCACCACGATAGAGGAACCCAAAGTCTGCGGTGTGTGCGAAGGCTGCGCAGGTGGATCTGGATGCCCAGCACTGGGAAGTAGGAAGGTTTCAGTACCTAGCTCTGAATCCGTATCTAGAGGTACAGGCTCTACTTTTAGGCAGACAAGTCCCGTGCTAGCGCATTGTGAGCTTTATCATTACAGAAGGAACAGGGTAGCAGCCTCGTGAAATGATTGGGAAAATGAATTTAAAATATATGTATGAACCCCTTTTCCTGATGAAACTCATAATTCTCACCTGTTTAACAATTGGTAGCATTGACGATGTAGATTTTTGTCATGCTTGGTTACAACATTCAAAAAAGGAGCAGAGCGGAAAACTGCAAGCTTGAGAACTAAAACTGAACAAAAGAGGGAGCTAAGAAATCTAAAATGTTCAGGTTTAAGGCAGCATAATCATGGTTACCAGATCCCTTTTGTTGGAAACAGACTTTCTGCAGGTTTGACTCATACAAAGAGGCCAATGTGTGTGAGAGGTCCGTGAGCCTTGTACTATGCCATGCACAACCACCATGTGCCTTTCCCAGGGTTTGCCCTTGAGGAATCTAGCTGCAGCAGCTTTGTGATTATTAACATTTGGCTGTTCCTATGAAAGTCTAACTTAATAGAAAGATAACTTTATATCAGGCTTAAAGTAAGAAAATAAACAGTGTAATACGTGCAGTATTTTCTGTAAATTAAATGAAGTTTGGGTCTGGGCTCATTGCCTCGTGCTGCCTTCCTGCCTGTGAAGTGTTGATACAGGCGGAGCGCTGCCAGGCCGTGCAGTTCCTTCAGTACAGCGCCTTTTGAGTCATCAGTAGGGTCCAAAGCTAGCATTAAGAAAAACAACGGAATTTGTGCTTGGAAATCAGCAGTGCTCGGCACACACAGTATTTTTTTTCAAGGACTGTGTTATTGTGTAAGCTAATGATTTTGTTTTTAAGTTATATTCTCAGGGGCATGGATATCCAGAATAATCAAGGATGTACTTTTACTGCCGATCCTGTGCAGTGTTAGGTCTCTGGTGGAGAAACCGGGCCGATTGCAGCGCTTGAGCTTCAGATTAACCCCTGCTTAGTAACTTGACTTCCTGGTGCTGAATAGATTTCTAGATTGATACGTGTTACCTATGTGTAAATTAGTTTAAATGACAGTAAATTAGTCAGTTCCTTTCCCTTGTGCCTTTAGAAGGCCAGTTAGTGTTTATCATAGTCAAAGCCATTATCTCTGCAAGCAATTTTGGAAACGAAGTACATCTGCTGTGGTTCTGCCCTCTCCAGATAAGCCTGTCTCACCTGGTGGCAGAGCAGCAACTTGTCCTGCCCTGGTGACATCGTTGCCTGGTGTCCCTGGGACCCAAGGGGAGTCCTCCGTGGGTATGTACAGCAGAAGGGTGGGATATCCAGTGTATGGCTCTGAGAGGGAAGGAGAGCTTGTGTCAAGAGTTTGAATTATTTTTTTGTTTGTGGAGAGGAGTTTAGAAATTTTCCACTAAAATTGGTACTTCTGCATAGAAGAGTAACGTATTAAGAGAGGCAAATGAAGGAACAGGGCAAGACAGAGGAAGCGTGTGAAAGAAGTTCTTTCTGCTCTTTTGAAATACACGTGGTATGAGTTAGAGCACAAACCCTTTCAAATATTCTCAAAGAAGCTTTACCTAGTGTCCCTACCATAGCTTTGCATGTAAGGAAACGTCTGCAGAGAGCGTTATTTTAATAAAGTGTTGGCTGTTAGTGTCTCGTACTGGGTCGGGAAATGAGTTCAGAGGAGCAGATTTTGCTGAAGAATGTCTCCAATTTTCCCTTGGAACTACGCTTCCAGGGTTTTTGAAGGTTTATGTATTTAACAGTTCAGATTTTCGTTTTAGCTTTTCATTTGCTGCTTGGGATTTTTATTAATTTAGCAGCATTCATTTAAGTTGATCCAGCTCTTTATATCATTTCCAGCTTGAAATATTAGTTCAGAGACAAGCTTTGTTATTAAATGCTTAATCTCGAACACTTGTCTTATTTGGTAAGAATTATCTTTGAGAAGTAGGTAAAGAGAAGCTGACGGCTGTGGTTTTCAGGCTGCTGTAACTGGAGTAGCCCAACTCCTGGTTTACAAAGGTTGGCATCC
>NC_139416.1:7450000-7922500 GCF_905368555.1 Meleagris gallopavo
TGACTTTGTACTTAATCTTTCTCTAACCCCAAAGCGAACTACTCAGATTTGATTAAAGTGTAATGTGTTCTAGCCAGTCTTTATCTCATTTCAGGCATTTATTTCATGTATTCCCAACCCTAGTTTAGGTGTCTAGAAAGGACTGACTGGAGAGCTCAGGGACACTTCAGAACTAATAGGACTAAGATTAATCACCTATAACTAACTATTTGAAGAGAATGAGTTGTTAAATTGCTCTATCATGTCATACTAAGTAAAATATATTATTTTGAGTGGAATGGAAGCAGTTTGAGAACACAAAAAACTTTCCCAAAGCTATAAAATTAGATGTAAAGCAAGAGACTGACTTAAAACTAAAATATACGGGCAGAAAAAAAGCACAAGTTGAATATAAAAATAGAATGGTTGTTTGATGATCTGAGGTAAATTTAATGTTTTTGAACAATGAATTTACAGTTGTTTGAATATTGTTGTGGTCACTCAATGAAGATTGATAACTATGCAACAATATTATTGAGTCTGCTATTTTAACAGACTTTGAAACTCAGTAGGCAAAGGAAGTTGAAACGAGCGGAGTTTCAGAAGAATGTTTTTGAATGTGCTATTTGTAAAAGTGAAACATGAATTTAGAGTCCTATGAAAGCCCAGTAAGTATACTCAGTACGTTCAGTGTATGTTCAATGGCATGGCACAATCGTATGATGAGTATGGATCATCCTCAAACCTGTTGATACTGCCTTTCTTCTCAGGCAATATATTTAATACTTCCTTCTCAAAACCTCCTAACACAGCCAGTTGGCTTCAGCTCCTGTTTCTTTCTGTTTAAAAATAATCTGTCCCCATGTCTCCTGGGTTTTATTGAGGTTAGTGGGATTTACTCAATGTATGAGATCTTTATCTTGTAAAATGCTCTCAGAATCATTTCTGTTTACTCTTGCCCTTCGTGTGTTGAGCAGCATGTAATTGTGTCCTTGAGGCTATCCAAGGGGTGCTGACAGTGAAAAAAAAACATGGAAGTAGTGTTGGGAAGTTGTGGCCAAGGTTGCCTTGAATGTGAACTGGTCTTGTCAGCTACAGGAACCACAGAAAGTCTGTGTCAACTGCATCATTCCTATATTGCTATTAAACGGAATACTGCAAATATAGTGAGATACGGTTGTCTGGAATTTTGGAAAGTTTAAGTCAGCCACTTTCTGTCTTCCATCATACAGGTAACAATCTCTATGGTATTGTGTTTAATCTGCACTGAAATGTAGCAGAAAAATTATAAACATTCTTTTTTTTTTATGTGAATACAGACCTCTGTCAGAATACCACCACTGTATCTGTTGTGTGCTGTTTCTGGCTTCTGTTTGCTTGTTTCCTTTGAGTTTTTCTCACTTTCGTTTTAGACGTTACTTGAATGATAAAAGCAAGGTATTTGGTTTGCATTCCCTCCTTGTTCATCATCACCAACAGTCTCTCTAGTTTGGAAAAGCACATTAAACATATTGACATATTCCTTTTTACTGTGCTTGATGTGCTTAATGATAAATGCTTCTTCACTCTCTCTAGATTAAATAGATTCATGGTCTTTGTTACTTCTCATACATACTAAAAGAATAAATGAGTAGGTAATAAACAATAAAGGTAAGTGAATGAGGGGGCTGAGATGACTTGCCAAACTGTTCTAAGTTGTAACCTTTCAGGTATTTTGAACTTCAGGGAAGGATAATAGAAAAAGGTTGTTCTATTTTGAAGTCTTTCCAGACCTAGGAGGGAAGGTTATTTCCAAAACCAAATATGATTTGTGCTGTCTGATTCCAGAAGTCAGAGTTCAGCATCCTTTAATAGCCAAATTCTCATTGACCTCAAAGAGAGCTTTGTAGGAGAAAGGACTGTGGAATTCAGTTCACAGTCATTTCTGTTCTTTTTTAATAAGGAAAAGTCTTGGCTGGCTAACACTGTGCATTCTGCTGAAATACTGGTTCATCATTTATAGAGTAAATGTACTGTTTAATATTAAAGAAATGATTCAGACTTTTAGTAGCAAAGTTCTTTCAGGTTATTGAACTAGCATTATAATTTCTGTTCTACTGGTGTTACAAATGAAGTTCTGCTGGATGGTCATGAGCAATTAGTACTAGGTTGAGTTTTGACCACTTCTTACTACCAAGATTTCTGTTTTTCAGTGCTGGTTTGGCACTCAAATTACCAAGCATTTTCCAGCTTTAGAAAACAATTAGCAGATTTCTTGTAAATAATAAGGTCTCTATCCTTGCCTTAATTTAATATTTGTATCTTATGTTTCTAAATGTTTATTATTTGGATGTATTTACAAGTTGACTAGGTACTGCTCTGCCCCTCCCACTCCAATATTTGACAGTACTGGTTATTTTAGTTATCTGTCTACATCTTTGCATCATTGATATTAATAAACACAGTGATACGTATATCCTAAACAAGTTCTGATGTTATAAACATCAGCAATGAATAGAAAAGCAGAGTGAATGTATCTGTCATATTTTGAAATGCTGTTTTAATTCAAAAGAAGGAGCTTGACTGATGTTAAGGGATGCTTGCTGGGTGAGAAAGGCAATTTGTCTTGGTTTCTGAAACCAGAAATTAGCCAGGCTATGTCCTCTCACAGCTGTGACAAATGTTTCTTAGAGCAGTGCTAGTGGGAATAACCTATTTTCAGATAATATGAAAAATGAAAGAAGATAAATCACTTTTTGATAGAAGAGCTAGAGAAATTTTAAGCCAAAAGTGAAAATGGTTATTTACAGTGGTTCTAAGGAAGCTTTTAATAGCTCTGCTCCGCGTTTTTCCTCTGCTATCTAGTATAGATGATACTGTAAAAACATGCACTTTTTTTTTTTTTTTTTTGAGATAGGTGTGTCATTCAGAATTAAGAGATTTCTGCTTTTTCTCATGAAATCTTGTGCGTGGCTATGTTATAAATCTCGCCAGGGGCTGGAGCCTTCATTCCCTTATGCTTTCATCCTTCGGGTGATGTGCTTTGTTGTTTTATGTGCCATCTGTCCTATGTCCTTTATCTGATTGTAATATACTTTTTTCCTGTTAATATTGTATTGCTCTCTTCTTCATAGGTTTGTTAAATATATTACGAACATGCTATCAAGATTACTTTTTTTAAGTTATCAAAAACTACCATAAACCATTGTCTTAGAATGCAGCATGTTAGTATAGTTTGTGAAAAATGTCCCTATACTTTTGTCCATATTCTGTCTGCTTCCTGGAGGTGTGCTGACAGCCTCCTGGTCTGCCCCAGGAGAGCTGCATCTGAAACTTCTAAAGTACTAAATAGATCATGGGTACAGATGCTTGGGCTGTCACTTCCACTAAATACTTTTCCCTTTTTCCTGTTGCTTTTGCTGTGGTAGATTGCTTTGCTCTGAATCTGGGCTGTAAGCCAAAATAAAAACCAGAGACACATCAAAGGACTTATTCAGAGGATGACCAAATATTACATTTAACTAGAATGCTGAGAGATATTTCGTTTGAGACCATAGGCTAAGTATGGAAAATGTGTACAGGAGGAGAGGTTTGAAAAACCTGAGAAAAGCTGTTTGTATTGGGCATACACATATGGTCACAAAGCTTAAAAAAAGAAAAAAAGAAAAAAAAGGGGCATCTTGGAGCAGTATGCCACAAAAAAAACCTTCAGCCGTGAAATTTGATGAACAGAAAAACGATCATTGCAAAAGGAAATGGCATTTATGTCGTGACTAATCCAGAAACATGGATGGCATTGACAGTAAAATGTGAGAAGTGCAAGTGAGATGGTTTCATAGAACGTGACCAAGAACCAATTTGAACTCAGAGCACTGAGCAAGTCCCAGTGGAGCTGTGTGACAGCAGTTTAAGGGAAAATGAAATGGGGGGGAAATGACCTGTCAGCTTGTTGAAGTTCACGTGGTGCTTCAGTTTCTTGTGCTCTGCAGTTAGGCCTGGGTGATGCTTGGAGCTGACAGGACATGATGTGCCTGTCCTAGACAGGAAAGGCTTTGGAGCACTGCTTGTAGACAGTGGGAAATGTAGCTGCATCAAGGGAAGGCACCATGAAGAACAGCACCTTGGAACTGTGTGTTTCCCAGAAATAGCAGCAATTTTGTCTGGAAGCAAAAGTGGTTTCAACTTGTCCAGGAGAAATGAAGAGTATATTCTTAAGAGATTAAAAACTGAAACAGAGTGGTAGCCTTCTTGGGGAGTGTTCCATTGTGTGACATTCTTGTTGAATTTGTGATACTAAGCACAGTGTTAATTTTCCAGCAATTGAAGAGTCCTTCTCGGGGGAAGAAGAAGTGGAATTTAATATATCTGCAATCCTTGGCTCTGTCATTAAAAAAATTAAATTTCCAGTAAATTTCCTATCCAAGAAGTCTGGCTGTCTATAAGGCAATATTATTCAGGGTAGACGTAGGAAATGAAATGTTTTGGGATGTCTGGAGTATGCCAACACTTGAGCTGTATACCAGCTTCCTTTGTTCAGTGCTGATAAGTTCGTGTCAGATTCAGAACTGGAATCTGTCAGGTGTTTTAGCTGTCAAGGATTACTGAGCAACATGGGAGCCTGGAGAAATTGCAGGTCAAAATGTTGAACAAGAGATGGATCTCTCTGCTTACATAGCTCGAGCTTTCAGCAAGCTCGGGATCTGTCCCTTCAAGAATAGGTATGAACTCCATCTCTCAAAAGTGTTAAAAAATAAATCTGGCCACTGATGAGATTGTCTTCTCTTGATTAGTGTCCTTATTGAGCTGCCCTGTCACTTGCTCTCGTAATCTGTCTCCTTCTGTGTACAAAATACTACAACAGATCGATCTGTTCACTGCAAACAAATTGTCAGGCAAATGTGCATGAGAAGCAAATACAAAAGTCTGTGAACATCAGTCTTGACTCTTAACTCTTGTAAATACTTGTGAATAGCTTTTTGTAATTATATTTCCACTTTTAGCAGAAACATAAAAGACTCTTAAGGTTACTCAGAAGATAGCCTTAGCCTATAGGTTCTGCTTGTACCTTTTCTTTTGCTCATCCATTGCTCATAAAAAAATTGTTGTTCTCTGTCCAGATTTTTTCAGAGGCTTACTTGTCTTTCTCTTGAGAGTACAAGAACCCCTGTTATCCTAACAAACTGGTGTATCTGAAGATGGAACATTTCTTCTGCAGTATTAACAACAGTGTATTTATAAATATTGCCATGGGGGGATTCTGCACTGCATGCCCCTTCAATACAGAGAAATAATCTTCTCAGAGTTGCAGACTTGTTTTTGTGTAGGTTGCCATCTTTCATATGCGGCTGCTACTAGTGAACTCTGGAATAACCAGCTGTCATCCATTAACGTATGTCTTCAGACTGCTTAGATATTAGATTAAGTTGAAGTAAAACTGTTATTTGTTTATAAGATTTCTCTTGGGGCAGTTCTTAAATAAGATAATCCAGGTGATGGATGGCCTGTGCCTGTCAGCATTCAAGAGACCTTTGGACAATGCCTTCAGCACTAAGATTTAACTTTTGCTTAGCCCTGAAGAGATCAGGTAGGTGGACTCAGTCTTCAAAGGGCCTCTCCAACTGAGCAGTTCTTGGTAGATTGCAAAGCTTTGTAGTTCAAGTCTTGAAAGTTATTCCCGGGCATTCTGGATGAAGAAGAAAATATGAATTCTTAAATTACTTCTGAGTGCAACCCCTTCCTAGAAGAACGCAGCAGTGCTGTCCAGAGCAGAGGTCTGTTCTGTTTGGCCCACGGTGAATGTGAGCATTTCCCTGCGTTGCAGTTTGCTGAGTGCGTTTGTGAAATTATACCATAAGACCTTGATTTTTTCAGATTTAAATGTACAGTTAAGCAGTGTGTTCTGATGAAATAGTAATTTTTCCTGGGGATATTTCAGTTTGGTACTTTTAAAAGGATTTAAATGTGTCTGACCTGCTAGTAATGCACATGTGGTATCATCGTGCTTAAAAACCCATGCTAACAAATCTGTGTTGGCTGGAGGTTAGGGTTTTTTTAGTCAACTGTCAAGTGGTTTGGGATGTGCTTCGTGATTCACTTGTGGGCTTGCAACTGGATTACTCAATATCTCAAATGTGTGATGTAAATTTTAATTCCATTTTATGTTCTGTTATGGGTGTGGAAGGAGGGCCAGATAAAAGAATTCCTGCAAGTGCTTCTGAGTAATTTGATGTCTAATAGACGTAGACTTTGCAAGATAAAATTTTCAAAAACATTTTTAAAAGCTGTATAAATTTATATTTTTCTTCTCACCTTTGTATTTTACTTCTCTGTCATGTTTTTATATGTATCTGTATACTCACTTGAGCATATACATCAGTTATTATCTTAGGCCTTCAACAGAACGATCAGTACAGTTAATTGCCATACTCTTGTTAAACTTCAAAGGACACTGAATTTTAAGTTTTGATCTTCAATTTTTCAATTAGTTTACACCCAAAGTCTTCCTTCTTGGCTTTGATCATGCTATGTGACCTTTTCAACTAGTCTGTTTGTAGACATGTTTACCCAAGCAGTAGAGGACTGCTGTTTTTGAGTAGCAGTTCCATGTGGACAGAGATGGAAGTTTTTGTGTGAACAGCATACTCCAGGGGAGGTTGCTCCAATACAAATGAGGACAGAGGATGAATAAGAATATCTGTTGCCAGCACTAGTGCAGACAAACACATGTGCACCCATGTACAAAATTTGGTAGGAGCCTGGGATGTGTTTCTGAAAGCAGAGGGGAAGGCCTATGGCAGTGGCAGAAGGGGCTGTGTTGGCACAAGAACACGGTACCTTATGGTTTATTCACTGCTCTAGTTTGTTTTCTGAGCGTTTTTCTTCAGCTTCTTCTTTCAGTATGAATTTGTGTTGGCTTTCCTGTTCTTATTCATGGCTGTGCTTGATTTTGTATTAAGTAGCTTTGACTTCCAAGTGCTAGGGACAAAGCTTCCTCCCCTGTTCCATTGCCACCTGGTGATGCTGTAGGATGCAGCCTCAGCATGTTCCTCTCCCACTCAGAGCCCCCCCAAACTTGGCACCAGCTCTGGCAACACCAACACCCTGAAATCCTGCCAGGGAGGGAGAGGCTGTGCCACCAACTGGGTGTCTGAAAGAAAGATTTGAAAAGGACAGTTTTACTGAATGGTTATTGGATCCCTGCTCTCCCCCCTTTACTGAAAACCACATAAAAATGAATTACAACGTGGAATTATTGCGGCCCTAATTGGGCACTGATGCAAACATTTACCATCTTTTATTCTTTCTAATCTAAATTGAATCAGTGAGTGTAATGGTTTCATGACTGGGGAGGGAGAGGAAGGGAAGTAACCCTTCTGAGCAGAAGTATGACTGTACGAAGCCTTACTGATTGGAGCAATACTTCAAGTGAGAGCATTGCTGCCTTGTCTTACCACCCACTATCAGAAGATAATGCTTTGTTCCTGAGGCTGGTTACATGGAGCTTGTGACAGGGATTCCTAAATTACGAGGCACTTGCTTTGGCTGAGCTTGCTTCCCCAACAAAGCCTGCGTCCAGCTACATTCTCAGACAGTGGTGAGGTGCAGTGTTGCTTGGAAAAAAAATCGTCTGCTTTTTCCTGTTGCTCTCTTCTTACTGTGATGCTTATATCTGGTAGAGAAAACAATAGATGATGTGGAGGTAAATGCTGATATTCAAACTGTGGTTAGGAGTTTCTATTAGGAAGGAAGGTGAAAGGCATTCTGTAAATGAGTGTGTCTCAGCCAGCTGGTCCAAGGACTCCTGCAGACTTGCATCTTCCATAAACTGAGCCCAGAAAAGGGGGCTGTGAGATTCCACAAAAATGAATTATTAATCGCAGTGGACACTTGTCTAGCATAAAATTACTTTGTATTCCATAAATTAGAAATTACTGTAGGGTATATATTCAGTCTCCTCAGAATGTATTACATGCATAATCTTTTCTGGCTTGTCCTGAATGAATAATTGTTACAGATGTTGTCTCAAAAATCGGACTAATTTTCAGTACCTTTTCATTTTCCTAATCTTAATTAAATCTGTGACTGAAGAGGACACATGATGAGAATGGAAAAAATCACCTTGTATAAATCAAAAGCACTGATATGAAATCAAACCGATCAGGATAAAAGTGTGTTTTGTATATAAGCCATTAAAGTCTTTTTCTTTTTTCCTCCCCCCCTTTTTTGTTTCACATATCCAAAAGACAGAATCGCCGTTCAGCTCCTGAGGCAAACAGAGAGCTGGATTCTGCAGATCGTACAGAGAGCTCTTGTGCAGTGAGCGCTGCCCTGCATCTGGTTTGTGAGAAAAGCACTGTGCTTCCAAAAAGCTTAGCGTCGTTTTTCTTTCCGTCCATCTCAGTTAAAGCACTGCCTCCCTCAGCACTGCCCGCTACAATGAGCTCCTTTTTATATGAAGGTTATTTATAGCCATAATCAGTTACCTGGAAACAACTCACAACCTCCAAGTGACTGTTAGAAGACTGAAGAGGCAGCACAGTAGGTATGGAGGTTGGGGGAAAAATCGTCAGAGGTGGGGGAAGCACAAATGCACCCAAATCAGCCCTGCTGTCGGCCTTTTTGCACAACAACCATGCAAAACCAGTGCGGTGCTGAGATGCTACCTCAAGCCCTGAAAGCCTGCAGCACTTCACCCAATTAAATAAAGCTCTCTCAATTAGCTCAAGTGCAGGATCTAATTGACAAAGTTATGTTTATTTATGGCAGCTGCTATGGATTTGTTATGTGGTACCACATTTTTTGTAGGAGAAATCACACATAAATTACTCATTCTCATGAATTAGGCTCATGTGAACCTGGGCTGGAATAAGTAGACACATGAGAGTTTGCAGAAGCTGATTTTCTAAATTGTCTAAAGTGTCTTTAGGTAAACCAATGCAACTTTTCTTCATGTTCAGAGCTGCCTGTCTCTATAAATCAGGCATGACTTCATTACTCAAGCTTGAAACCAGTCCATGAAGGAGGAGAGTTGGATTTGTTTCTGGATTTCTGCCAGGTTTGGGGAATTAGTTAAGGAAGTGGTTTATTGTAAATCAATTTAGCTATATGTTGTTGTAGTAAATAACAAGTAAAGTGTGGCTAATACGCATTTAAGTATTGAAATAACAAACTAATAAAATGAGATGGGAGATTTTAGAATTTCTTTGCAGATATGTATTTTAAAAAAACCCCTCATTCAGTCAAAATACCAAATTAAATGACTTAGATTCTTGTCTATACCCTTTAAAATAGAAGAAGATTTAGACCTTGAGGCAATTTGAGTAATGAGAAGTAGATTTAATTTCAGTTTTTGAAGTTTTGGCTTTAGAACAAGTAAGTGTTCAGATCTGCTGATTTTTTTTTAAACTTACTATTCAAAGCTTGTCTTACAGATTAACTGTAGGCTGATTCTGGCATAATTGGATTGATAAACAGCAAATGCTGAACTGCCTTGTGAAAAGAGGAAAACAAAATATGCCTTCTGGTAACATTCAGTGCTGTGAAAGTACTACTTTTCTTACGTGTCTAACTGAAGGTAAATTTTCCCTTAAAGAAATTCAGATTGGCCATATGGTACCTGGCAAGTACTTTGATTCCAGAAGCAGCTATCGTGCAGCTAGAGGAAGTGTAATCCTTTGTTATTCTGTAGTACCAGAGCTGTACTTTGTCTTCACAGATCCCCTCTATGCGACCACGTAGACGTCTCTGTAGTTTTGCTTATTCAAACTCAAAGCCAACCTTTTGCTAATGAGTGTGTGGAATTCTTGTTGAATAAATTATAGATTGTCAAGA
The DNA here is from genome assembly GCF_905368555.1 of Meleagris gallopavo. Taxonomy (NCBI): domain Eukaryota; kingdom Metazoa; phylum Chordata; class Aves; order Galliformes; family Phasianidae; genus Meleagris; species Meleagris gallopavo. Next base: position 7,459,790 of record NC_139416.1, read on the forward strand.
AATGGATAATGAAAGACACAAACTCAGTTTTTGAACTGTAGACAAGGTAAAATCTAACACTGGTCAGCTTCCCCTGTGGTAGTGTCTGCAGTTCAGTGAATAATTTTTTCTTTCCAAAACTTTTGAAGTCCTTGGTCTGGTAGAAGTTAGCTCAGTGCTGTTTTCAAAGGTGTTTTGGAGAACTCAACATGGCTGACCTTGGGATGGACAGTTGGTCCCAAGAGTAAGATTCTTCAGAAAACAACTCCCAAAAAAAGAGGTGATGACTCAAAGTTTGAATATAATCCTGAAGTGGGCAGAGAACTATGTTTTTCCACTTGAGCTGTTTCCATTAACAATAACTTTCTACCTTTATACTTCAAAAACATCAGCTGATATATGTATCATTCTGTGTTGCAGTTTCTTTATTGATTTTGCTAGACTTGCAGCACTGTAGGCTTTGTATTCCACACTTTGCCTCACCTCAGTTGCAGAGCATATATATTTTGCTTTGTCAGAACTGTTATTTTCTTTGTTATAATCCAGTAGTAGCAGAAACATGAAAATTTGTTCTGGTTTGCTTGTGTTCCTTACTCTGCTGTAAAACTCAAAATATTCCATGAGTACCATGAACTAAAAGGTATTTTAAAGGTACACAAGATAACCAAAGTTGTGCATAAGGAGGAGTCTTAGAAGGAGTCAACATACTATTTATACATGTATCTATTGGACATAATTTCCTATTATGAGCAGAAATGTATCTAGTAAGAAACAGGGTAACTAGGGCCACAAAATTTCTTACTGAGCACATCTGAATTGAGCATGTTCCTTGGTTAAGGATTAGTGATGTGAGTTTTATCATTTTCAGCAACTGATGAACATAAGAAACATTATGCTTTGAAAACTTCAGCTTTTGGCTTCCCAAAAGCAAGAATCCTACAGAATGTTCTGCTTAAAAATAAGCTTTTTAAAACAGATTTAATTCTAAATTGGACTGAGACCAAATTTTGAAGTGTTGAGTTTTCCTATGAACCAAGAATTCTGGGCAGTTCCTTTCTTAGGCAACCTCATTCAGAGCTGAGATTGCACTCCTCTGCCATGTTTCCATTACCATCTGCAGTGATTAACATGTAGAGGTGCTTCAGCTAAAGAATCAAAAGCCTAAGCCTTTTAATTTTTGAACAACAGAGGATTACATTCAGTAGAAAAAAAGTGAATCATGCAGTGTGCTCTGTAAGTGCTAGTAAGCAATGTGGAAATTTATAGGTTTTATTTTACAAACAGATGAACTTTGAGTCAGGAGTCTCCAAATGCATGACTTACTGAGGGAAACGCTGGTGGCTCATCTCTGAAAGCAGAGAACTCCTGCAGATGGGTCTATCACTCAGCCAAACCAAATATATCATTGAAATATTCAGGAATAACTAAGTTTTCAGGGTAATGGACTTGAATTAACATGATACCTCTATTTTTTAAGATGTTTAAATTGAAATTGAAAGCAGATAGAAGTAGGATGATGACAATTTCAGAGTTGTATGCTTCTGTAATCAAGACATTCCTTAGGAAAGCTGTCAGGTGTGGCATTTCAACAGAACCAGGTTGCAGCAGAAGCATCGGTGTATCTTAAAGTTTCTGGTTTACCACTTAAGCCATGGTGTAAGTGGCTGGATATCACAGTCAGTCATACACAGGTTTAGGTAACAGCTAAAGCTCTGAGCTCCAGAGCTCAGCTTCCAGTCTAAGAGTTAGGAAATGGATGAAACTCTGTTCTATAGACTTGTGAGAATGCAAAGGTGTGTTAGAGTAAGGTCAGCACCTGATCACTTGGACAGGTTCTGAAAGGTCAGAAATTTTCACTAATAAAGAATGAAAAACAGGATTTTAAAAGTAAGCAGATATAGATTCCTAGTCTTGCAAATAGCTTTATTTTTACTTTTCATACTCCTAACATTGGTAGGTAGCAGCTGGGATCAGGCAGAGCCTCCTGAGTTCTCCTTCAGTAGATATTAAAGAACCTGAGAAATCAAGACTTGTGAGTGCAGAGCTCTGTGCTGGGCTGTATGTTGTTTCTTTGCAGGAGCTGTGGGGGAGGAGTATTTCATGCCTTACTAAACCTTGAAAGCTGCTAAAGGTGTTATTTGAAGGGGAGATTGCAGTTAGAGGAATTTAGTGTAGTTTCATTATTTGTGAATTCATACTAATTAATATATTAAAAATTAATTTTGGTGATGTTTTGGGGACCCAATTAAATAAAATGAGTGTATGGTATGTTAATTTGAGCTCATAAAAGGCTAATTTGAATATGTAATTTAGATCAATTAGAAGTCTCTTCTCAACTTTAAATAGTGATAATTGAAATGTAAAAAAGCTGGGTAACTGTTAGGATTAATTAAGAGTGATATATCTGGGAAAATCAAATTACAGTGTCATATTCTGAAATGCAAATTAGACTTAAAATTTGAAGATAATATGCATATATATGTAAACGTGAAATATATGCAAAAATCATAATTCATTTAAAGAAAACACATGTTCTATGGATAGTGACATTTTTGTAATTAGTGCTCCGCTTTGCCTGTAAAATAGGCAGCTGGTTGTACCACCAGAGTTGTATCACCAAAGAAAACCTGTGGGAACTCTAGCAGAAACCAAAGTTGTGTTCATTTTTTATCCAAAAACTGAAAGTCAAAATGCAGGGATATTTGGGTCCTTTTGAATTGTCATGATGAAGCTACACTGGGTCTGAATTAGGGTAAATGAGATCAAATCTGCTTATACTAGGGAGGGGATGGAAGGAACAAATGAAGACCAGGTGGTTATAGATCCTGAGAGTTCATGTCCTTCCTGGGATGAGCTCAAGATGAGCTCTAGGAAAGATATTTATTACAAATAATTCTTGAATTATTTTCTAAGTGACTGATACACAGTTGTTACTGTGACACATAGCCATAGCTGCCTCTCCAGACACAGGAATTGTGTCAGAGAGAATTAAAATGATTAAAATGTGATCATCTCCTTGTTATGCTCATGGCATTCAGCAGGATGCCAAGCCTGACATTCCACAGCTGTGTTTTGGTGTGAATTGGATCCCTGGTGAAGTTGGGAGCGCACGGAACTGATACAGGGCACAGCCAGGAGTGACCAAATTGCCCAAGATCTCTTTCAATTCCACATATCCTTAGATGCCTGGTATTTTCGAGGTCTCTTTATAAAACTATTTTTCTTAAACAAGTATATAGCATCCAGCATCATCTTGCAGAGATGTGGTTGCAGCATGGTGAAGCACAGCCTTGCATCCTCAGCTCTGTGCACCTGCTTGGAATGGGCCAGGAAAGGCAGCTGGCAGGCAGCCCTCTGCGGACTGCTCAATCTACAAGGGAATCCAGGGGACCTGCCTCACTATTTCTGTTGCTGGTAGCAGTCATAGGTTGCTAAAATTTAGCTGAGATGTGCTTACGTATTCCTGTGTGGTTGCAGGTTTGGTGTGTGCATGCCCTACTGAGATGCGTGAATTTAAATGACATTCTTGTAGTGTCTTGCAAGGGAGCCCATTGGTTATACTCTTGCCTTTACCTTGAGAAGTGGCTGGATTTCTTTTCCGGCAGCAGAGCGTTGAGTTTTCAGGATGCTAAAGGAGCAGTTGTCTCCTACACACATGGAAGTGTCGGAGTTCTGAAAGGTGTCTGCTTCAGATTATGGAGGGGAAAAAAGATGGAGAGAATGTATGATTTATTTTATTTTATTTTTTTTTTACTCTCCACTGAAAGGTAAAATCTCAAGTTATAAATGCCATTAATGAAAACCCAAGGGTGTATTTGGAACTGGAGCATTTTACACAGCAGCTTTATGCACTGCTGCTATGCCACTAAACTTATTAAAATATAATTCTAAGAAAATTATTACAATGGGGTGGAAAAACTTGCAGAGTTCATTTGAGAGGAGACAAGAATAATTAAAAAACACAGATTATCATCAATAGAATTCAGCTTCAGTTAATTCAAATCCACACTGGGTTGTTCTTACATACTGTTTCTGAGAGACTACAGAAAAAAACCTAATCTTCATACTGCAGGAAAACATGATTAAGATCACTCTACCTGAGAAGTTTCTCTTAAGCTCAATTGCTGCATGTTTATGAGGACAAAAATATTTACGGTCTGCAGTGTGCACGTTAAGCATAACTATGTGGCAGTGGTGACACTACGACTTCAGTTGGCTTCTTGTCCTCAATTTAAAATAAACCATACATTACATCTATGCAATCATATATTATAACAACCCTTACAATAATGAAATGACTTTCAGCGGTGCAGGTCCACAAGTGGCATATGCTCAGAGCTCATAGCACAAGCCATGCAATAGAAAAGATGATATTGAAAATCAAAAATTGTTTTTTTCCTACTGTAGTGGACTTCTGGGGAGGGGCTCTGGGGAGCCCTGGGCCTGGACTGGCATCCCCCCAGTAGTGCTATGTGAGTCATGGCATGTTGGGACACTGCTTTTGTGTCCATGGCTTTTGTGTCCAGTCAAACTGTAGCATCCATGGAAAAAAATGCTCCTGCTATGCCACTTTGAATACAAATTAATTCTTACTATTGACAAGCAGCAGTATAATTAAAGCTCAAGATAGGGAAAAAAATCTTTCAAGCAAAACTAGGTTTGTCTTCTAAAAATGAATCAGTTCTTTCTCAGCCATACTTTATAAGCTTTTTTATGGAGAAGCTAGTTTGAAATATTAGCCTTGCTTATCAACATGTAGCACATTTACCTATGTGCAGTGGATTTTGATTTGACATCCTCTTGCCTTCTTCCTTTCTTTTTCATGATACTTCAATATCTATTATTCTGCATTACTTCAGATCTTCCAGAAGTCACTTTACTCACCTACATAACAACCACAGTTAATGTATCCCACAAAGTTAAAATTATCTCTTAAAAAAATGAACAATTTTTCTTTTTTCCCCCAAATATTTATTTCTGACAGTAAAATCCATGGGAGAATGGGATTTGGCCTGGAATGAGTGTAACAAAATCTCTTTGTTCAGTAACAAAAAAATACCCTGGCAGCTTTTAGAATTTCTAATTAAGGCTATGAGACAGCATGCATGGAGAAAGACTTTACAGGGTCACATACAACTGGCAGCTTTGATCATCATCATCATTTGAGCTGGTCAAATCCAATCCATAATTTTGCTTTTCACCAGCCTCTTGCTTTACTGCTTTTTGCCAAAGCATGTTTGACATGCTGAATGTTAAGCATGTTGAGTGTAGCTACCTGTGTTTTAAGCTCAGCTTAACTATTCCCATCTTTTGAAGATCTCCCCTGCACCCGGCTGTGAGCTCAGTTGGGGTTAAAATGTTATGATGAATGGAAGCATTGCAAAGCACTTCCTGTGTCCCTCTGTGAAGTGTCCCAGCACACTTCATGTCACAGGGCCATCTGCCCAAGTTGTAGTTCTGTGTAGGTTTCTGCTCAACGTATTCTAGTGTGCTGTTTTGGTGACTGCCAGTTTTTCCTAAGGCTTCTAGTTAATTTCTATCATTGTTATTTTCTCTACTTGATCGCTATCCTGCCAGGTACTGTTTTTTCCAAGTTACTATTCCTTTGAATATTTGTTTAAAGCCTTTCTATGCATAAGCTACTCTCTTGATCATATAAGCCAACGTATGAAGACTATGAGGTTTTTACATGCTCTCCTTTTTTGTAAGTTTTCCTACTTATGGCACAACTTCTTTTGTTAGAAGCCCGTAAGTACACACCTTGTATGCCATATGATTTAGTTTTTGTAAATGTATGTGCAACAAAAAGGATTCATATTCATTAACTGCCATTCTGTAATTAATGAAAAATACTAAACTGCTATTAAAATAAAAAAAGAGGAAAAGACAGTTATAGTACTATGCAGCTGTAAAATAGATTGCCTTTAGCATTTATATGTGCTGGTAGGTTTTGCTGGCCGCTTAACTAAGATGTGTATTTGGACAATTTCACCCAGGATCCCTCCTTCTGGTTACACTGGACTCAAAGAACGTAGGAACTTTTTTTACCATGCTTACATGCAGTCATAGTCTAAGATACTTTGTCCACTTCCTTTGAACAGTGGGAACCATCTGTGGGATCTGCCATTCTGAAGCAATTACTGCCAAGCTTTTTATTCTTATTTTTTCCTCAAATCAGGCAGGCTTCTCTAGCTTGCGATATTATGGCCTGGATTTTGTTTGAAAACACACACAGTTCAAACCAAGCAGCCTTGGAGAGTGTTTGGAACATTGCTTTAATTAAGAGTTGGACTAGAACTTTTAAAAATTATTTTTTTAATGACTGCCTAAAAATTGATTTTTTTAAAATGCACTTAATAGAACAGTTAATTTTGGATGATATAACTGATCTTATGTGTGCTAATTTTTAATTCCTGGTGGTACTTCCTAACCATTTCTAACTGAAATGTATACTTTACTTGAAATTATGTACGTTTGTGTATTAGTGCTAATTGCTAGTGAAACACAGCACACCTTGTTCACATACCATCCTACAAAACACTTTGCAGCAATTTGCAGTATTATAAGCTAAATATACACTTTCCAGTGCCCTAGCTTCCTCGTATAGCCACTAACGTGATCCATGGCAGAAGAGATATAATATGAAGTATTGCTGCCTGCTTAAAGGAAAATGAATTCATGTAACCATTCATTTATAAAAGGTATATTAAAGTCTAGCTTTATGGCCAAACTTTCAAGATAATTTACTGATGAAAGGACTAGTTACATACTCTAAATAATAACAAATAAATAATAATTAAAAAATTAAGACCAATGATGCAATAGTGTGAAGCATAGCTGATAACCTTAGAGGATGATGCATTTTATTATTTAGTATAATTTTTCCATTCACCTCTATTTCAACTTAATTCAATGGAGGGAGCTTTCCTGGGCTTACTATGTTGCTCAAGCATAATAATAAACAGAGATTTTTAACATGGTGTAATTTACTATGAAGCCCTAGTATGTATACTGCTTCGCTGTTGTTTCCTTGAAGTCTGGGAGCATGTTTTCCTCTGCCAGACCTGTGCTGGGACTCGGGTCAGAAGAGCATTAAATGCAGAGAGATTCCTTTATGGACCCAGGCATGGGCTGTCTGTCAGGTTTGCCACTCTAACATGAAGACTCATGGACCCTATTTTTGGATGCTACTCTGAAAGCCCTGGGCCAAAACAATGACATGTTTCCAATTCCCCCCCATTCGTGAATCATCTGAGAAATGGGTGATATATTGGCCTCTAATGATCCTGGCAGCACAGAGAGATACATTTTGTTCTACCATCTTCTATATTCGCTCATTAAGAGATAGTACTAATGTAAGTATAAAGTTGTATGTACTCCATTAGAGGAGTAAAAAGACCTTCCAAAAAGTAACACATTTCCTAGTTCTGATGTCCTCATCCAAAATATATTAAGGTTGGTAAGATTCTTTTCATCTTAGTTTTACATGCATCTCACTTTCTCAAAAGCAATTAAAATTCATGGTTTTAATTCAGTTTTTCCTTAAATAAATTAGAAAAGTCCAGAACATTTTATTTTATTATGCAACTATTCAGAAATAAGTTCTGATAATTTCATGTGTTGGCATAAATCTTTTATATGCGTTCCTTCTGCATGATGCATTTTGAAGTTATGATCTGTAAAGTTAAGAAGAAAACCTGAGTAGAATCTAAAAAAATCCTCTCTGGTCCAGTCATGACAGTGTGGGGTGTGATCTGAAGAGCCATTTCCCCATAGTTTATGCTAACATACACACATGAAGGGAAGGGTAAAACCTGCTAATGTGTACATAAGCCTCACAGTTACTGTTGTCTAGCACTGTGCTGGTACAATAATGTCCTAATTGCTTAGCAGGGAAGTTGATGAGCTTGACAAGCATCAGACATCTGGCTAGAAAGTTATGCTACAAAAAAATCAGGAAGCTGAATACTTAGTGGGGAGTTTGGATCAGAAGGCAGTGAACAGGTCTTTTTAACCCATGCACTAAGGTGGGAGCACCCTTTAATGTTGAGTTACTGAATGAGCAACCTTGCTATCTTAAAATACTTATCTTTATAGGATCTTTTCATTCTGACTCTAGGGCTCCAAAAGCCTGTCACACAGAGTACACCTCTATCTTTAGATAAAAAGGCTTTTTCAACTCAGCAAGATCTGGTTGGTTGAGATAATGCAGGGTTTTGATAGCAGTAAAATAGCCATTGCACAAATGAAAGAGGTTTTTGCCAAGAATCTTCATCAAAAGTTAGTTTCCAGATTTGCTACCAGGTGTAATACTTGAAAGTGGCCCAGGTTAGGATTAAGAGAAGTCAGATGTAGGTTAAAACTGAATGGTGTCTCTTCTCAGTGTGGGACTGCCTAAAGATAAAGATTAGAACCAGAAATCCATACTCTATAAACAGTTATCTTCTTTAAGGTGGTAATAAAATGCTACCGAGAGCTATTGATTTGGTGATCTGAGTATTCTTAAATTAATAGTAAGAGCTATAAGGTTCTGGAACATAAATGCTTGATATAGTTTGTTATAGATTAAAGGGTCAGATGAAATTCCTGTGATATAGTCTGGTTCTTTTTTTCTTTGTCTGACTGTGAGTGAATAACATTTCTTCAAAAACTTTAAGACATCTCAAGAGGCTAACTCAGTATTTGGAAAATGCTGGCACAGTCATTACCTTCTGAAGCAATTAGTGCTTAAAAAGGGCAAAGGTGTTACAACAGGGACATGAGCTCACCTTGGTAAGCCAGCTTCCCTGCTATGGCTAAGTTCAGTATCTACTCCCATAAAAAATAAACCCAAACCACTATTTTCAATCAATTTAATTGCTGAAGAAGGCAGCATAGAAGCCCAACTAGGAACCATGTCTCAAGTCAATTTTAGTACTTTGGCGTGAAAAGAGGAATTTTAACCTGATGATCTTCTAAAATGATAAAGGCAGATTTAATCTTCACATAAATGTATTCAAACATCAAATTATAATCAATAGTAAGTTCATGGATTTTACCGATGAAAGAATATTGAAGATAAATGTCTTTTAGTGGCAAGGATTTAGGTCCATTACTACAGGACAATATCTTAGAGATCAGTAAATTTTGTGTGTTAGTAGTTCTCTTTCCTATCTTTACCAAATAATGAATTTCCTTTTATGATTTAACCTTGGGTGAAAAGCATTCCTAGGCTGAGTGTGCATAGAAAGGAGAAAACAATGCAGCACCTGAACCTCTACTGAGGACTAGGTGTTTATTTTAATAGTTACTGTGTGAAACAGCATCACAGCCTGTCATGAAACAGAAGCAATCATATCAAGTGAATAAAAAGCCAGAATTCCTTCCTTCCTCCCTCCCTCCCTCTCTCCTGTGTGTTGAATCTCTCTCTATTCATTTAATATTTAAACTTCTGAAGCGATCTGAGAATTATCTGGATCCGCACTTCCCCTAACGTTGTATGATCTGTATATTTTCAAAAGACTTGGAGCCCAGAGTTTATTCTGCATGTAGTGGATGATGAAATGCAAAACAAACTTTCCTCCAAGAGCAGTTGTCTGCAATTTGTTCACCTCCATTTTCTGAGGTTGATGCCTAAACTGACCTGAAGAAGCAGAATTGCATGTCACATTTCTTTGGGTTTATAGAGTTCAAAAGGTTGATTATATGTTTTCAATGGCAATTTTCCAGCCTGATAGTTTACTGCATCAATTACTGTGCAAGGGTTCCTGTTGCAGAAATACACAGCAGATACAATGTCATAAGTTTCAGAACTACCTTGGTTTTTTTCTTGCTTCATCTTTGTTTTTCTAACTCCAGTACTGATCATTTGGGCTGTTGCATTTGACATTGGTCATTAATTTGGGTTTCCTTACATAGAGAGTAAAGCAAAGAGCATACATGATATTGAGATACTTGAGAAGCATACGCTAAAGTGAAATGCAATTCAGCTGCAGCATACATTAAGGTGAAATGATTTTCAGAGGCAGAAAGTCTGATAAATGATTTAGAACAGAGAACATCAGCTAGAATTCCGTGGATGTGGTCTTTTTCTGAGGCAAACCTGTAAGGCTGTAAGGAATGAAACAAGGCAAGATGCTGAGATCGATAACGGTAGAAATCCAGAGTATAAGAGCAAGCATATAGGATTTATGTCATCTGATCTAGTCCTCCACAGGAAGAAGGACAGTGGAGTAACTTAATAGATATGTACAAACAGATGTGAGATAAAGGGAAGATAATTCTGCTCCTTCTTTACACAGACGACTTTTTGCATTCTGCTGTTCCTCAGCCTAGATGGACAGAAGCCTTAATCTTGAGAAATGCAGGGAAACAACTCGCAGAGCAATCTGAGGTCTCTGTGTCATCTTAATGCTCCCTAAGCTTTTTCTACATCCATTATCTGCAAGTAGACTGAATCTAAATTTTGCTGCTTGTTCTGGATAACTACTGTAGGATACACTGACTGCACGATTATAAGTTCAGCCCTCAGACCTTTATCATCTCAGATCCTGTAGCTTCCTTTTTATCTTGATGAATCTTGTTTAACCACTCTCTTCCCATAGCTCTTCAGAATGCTACATGTGTATAGTGAGTGATAATGAAAAGAAGCGTAGTGTTTACTTTTATAAAATATGCCAGGATTTACATGAACTTGTCATTTTCTATGCACAAAGGATATGTGGAAAAGTTTTTGTGTTGTTCTATCTGTCCTTTTCCTGGTAATTAAGAGTGCACTGATACAGATGTGTTATGGGCAGATATTATCTATTATCTAACAAAGAACCAAAGTATTCATATAATTTATCATCACGGCCATCGTGAACACTATCTATAGCACTTCTTGATCAGAATTGTCACAAGGCACTTCCAACACTCTTCTCCCAGGGAACATCCTCTCTGGCAGATGCTGCCTTTCATATTAACTACAAAGAGTCTTTCCTGTTTCATTTTGCATTTTTCTGGTCATGAAGAAGCATATCACTGTAAATGTGTCTGTCCTTTCTTCCTCTCTTTCACTCCTGTATAGATTTCTATAAAAAAGTCTTTCATAACTTTGTTCTTGGCAGTATAATTCTTAAGCCCTTTTTTTTTTTTTTTGCTTCAGGTGCATACAATTCTATTATTCCTTTATTTCTACAAGTGTAGTGGAGAGCCTAAATTGAAAGCCCTAATTCTGTTCTCAGCATTTAGAATTTTGGTTCCACTGACTTCAAAGAAGTTTATTCCAATTTATACCGTGGGTATATTAGCAGACTCAGGCTTTATGATAATAGACAATAATGTGGTATTTTTTATGTAGGTTAAAATTCAGTTCCACTGCAGGATGGATGTGTCAGTTCCCATTGACATTGCGCATGCCGTGGTTATGTGGGGGGAGAGACGGTTTGACCCTGAACTGGAGAAATGATTCAAGCTACCACAGCTACTTTTCTTTTTTATGGGAAATTTTATTGCACCCATGGGTATGCAGCTTGTCATTTGGGAGCTGTGTGCTTTGTAACCTCAGTGAGAGACAAGAATTTATAAACTTGGCAAGAGCTTCCAGTATGTCTGCCAACTCTCGTTTGTTATTCAGGGGGCAGGAGCTATTGCATATTTCAGGAGTACTTGCAGAGTGATCTACTTGGGGCTCAATTAGTTGGTCTTAAATTCTTGTAGGCCTGCTCTAGTCCCTGGTTATAATTCATTTCTTAATATAGTGTTTTGTTTCTATATTAGATTTTCATAAATTAGTGCTCATGTTGTAGTACTGATTTAGAAAACGCAGAAAAAGTGATCCTGATTCTCTTGTATTCTGAATAAACATCTTTGGGGAAAATTTCAGTGGGTAATTTATGGCTTTTCAACCATATGCATTTATCAATAGACTGCTGTATAGAGTAGTGGAATCTCAGTGACTTGCAGGAAGTATAGGGCCATATTTTTATCCAACCCTCAGAGGAAGAAACAGGTGTATAAACATTTTATATTGGTGAAGTTGATACATAGTGAAACACAGGATTTCCTACCTCTTCCCAGGCTCACAAGCATTGGGTTATGCTGAGTACTTGCCCTTAATATATCCCACCCATGGAGATCTGACTCTATGAACCAAAGCAGCTTTGCTACTTGACTTCTATTGCTCATAGGACCATCCATTTGCTCCACAATGGATAAGAATATGCTGTATTTAAAAAAAAAAAAAACAAAAAAAAACAACCATGTAGGAATGAACTATTAAAAGGGAGTTGATGTGGTGAAGAACAGAAATTAGAAACTGGTTGCCTAAGCAAAAACCAAACAGGAAGGCTGGACTCCTCCTCTGCGTTCAGGCGATAGGATGTTTATGCAGGATCCTCATTTACATTTGCATGGTGTGCAGTAACTATGTGAAAGTATAGACTTAAGAGTAGGAGCATAGTTGCATTTTAATAGAATATCCAGCATTAGGGAAACCTGAACTTATCTTAGTCCGTATAGCGTATCTTAGTCCCATGAGAGCGTAGTGTAGCATTTGAGCATTCAATAATAACTGAATATCCATAAATTCTGCAGTTGCTTCCTACAAACTCTTAATATGAATTATGCTTTTTTTTTTAAATTGATTCTTCGTAGATACTAAGTGATGCCGTACTGTATTTCCTTTAGTAGGATATGCTGCCTGTAACACTACTGTGTTAGCACCATGAAGGCTGTTTGGCAGACTGGGGGTACGGCGTGTCAGACTGAGCTGTTGGTGATGTCAAGTTGTCTTCTGGCAGCAAGATGTGATCAAAACATTCCCTGCTTTTTCTGGGAACTCAAAAGAATGCTTTGGTGGAGGGAATATCTGTTGAAGAGACAGAATTTGGTAAAGAAAATAGGTTGCTTTGTTGGTCTTTATTAAAGTATATATACTTGTTGGTATCATCTCTCTAGAGATACTGAGTTGCTAGACTGGGAGTCCCAGTGCAGCTCCCAGGCAGAATCAGTGCAGTTTCCTGCAGCACAGAAATCATCCAGCCAGCTTCTCTCCTCCGGTTTCCCCATCCCTGTGAACCAACCTGTGAACTGCCCCACTCTGCCTAGGTCACCTCTTTGTCCGTATCTCATAGCTGAGGTCTGTCAGGAGACTTCATGGAGTTGCTTCCCTGTGTTCTTTCTGGCGACCTGACCCCCCAGGAGCCACAGGAGGAGCTGGGGAAAGACTGGAGTAACTAGCTCTAAAGAATATACTGCCACTGCTGTGAAGGTGCAGTCTAAGGAATCAGAGGCTTATACTTCAATCCTCTCTTAGAGAATTTCTGAGTGAACTGTCCAGAAAACAGGATATCCCTTGTAGCCGAAGTTCAAGTTGCTGCTAAAGGTCACAGATAAGCTAGAACATCTCAGCAGAAAATGGTAAGAGTTTTTACCATAGATAATGTATATATTTCTTAAATTCACTGCAGAAAGAATTCAAACTCTACCAAACTTGGGTCACATATTGTTATGGGTCAGCTTTCTTACATTGTAGATAGCACCGCTACTTCTATCTGAAGTTAATATAAAAACTGTTCTTGTCGTGAAAGTAAAAGCTGATGTAATTTAAAGTATCTACAGATATGCTTATGATAACACAGATAAATTTTGAATGCATTTTTTTCCACCAAACTTCTTGTTCTGTGATGACACTCTCAGGTATCAGGTGTCAAACTAAGGGAGGACTCTCTCCCATCAAAGGCATCTGGGCTCATTCGCCAGCTCTTCCTGCAGTTAATGTTGGCAGCTTGCATTTGCCTCCAGGTCATCAGTGCGAGTAGGTTGCTAATCAGATTTCTGGGCTTGCATTATACACCTGACACAGTTTTTAACTTGTTTTGCACTCTGAAGAACCAGTGCTTTTTAATTCCATGTGTAAGATCTGCCATAAATTAATTGGTGAGATTTCTTCGTAGCTCTTGATTCTAAAAGCACAGTTGCTCTTGTTTTGAGTTACATATTCAGAATATTGAATATGTTTTGGCATAATGTACACCCTTTAAAGTACCCCAAGATCTATTGTGTTTTTCTTTGGATTTTGAGGGAATAGAGATCTTCATTCGTAGTGGTACATTTTTATGTGCAAGTCTCTCACTGTAGCAAGAAGTAAAATTTAAGAGCTGTATACAAAAGTATATTTAGCCTCTTTCTGCCTCTTCTTCCTTTCTTTCCCTCATGCTTTGGCTTACATTTGGAGCCTGTCAACAATTCCATTCTCTAGTTTAACAATTTGGAAAGTTCAGTTTTAAACCTTCTATATTGAAACTGCTCTGTGTTACTCAGAGAGTGTTTCAAAGGGATGTTATAGAAGTGCCTAGTATGTTAGAGCCTAAAGGCCTTCCTTCTTGCTTCCTTGCGTATTTACTCTTCCCTCTACTTGCATAGTGGCTCCCTTTATAATTTATCGAGAGGGATAAAAGCTGATTTCTTTGCTAGTGTTGCACAGGACAGTGCCTTCACTAAAAGTACTGATCAAATGCCTCCAAATTGCTCTAAGCTATTTTCTTCCCATGTCATAGATGCAAGACTTGACCTGAGAAAAAAGGTCTCCTCATGCATGTGTTTGAGAGCTGTGAGAGCATTGATTGTTGAGTAAAAGCAAGAAGTGGAAGTAAAAACTTTTTGGTGTGATATTAGCTGTGACCTTCAAGAATTGTTTTCTGGATGACTGTGGGGGACCTATAGCAGGAAGTAAGTCTGTGGTGAAAAATATCACACATCTTGGATGTTGAGTATATTCACACAAAACTATACACAACGATCTCATGTGTTGTTCTGCAGAGGCCAAAAGCTGCTTTGAATTGCACTGTACTTCATGTCTTTGTTAAAACCTATTTATCACATACTTTGAATGATTAAAGAAAAATCTAGGCAATTCTGAATGGAGAGTAATGAAGCTTTCACAAGAGAGCAATGAAATACTCCCAATCGTGTTTTCTAACTATGTTTCTCTTTCAGCCAGATGGTGGCAGTTTTAAAATAACTGAAAGACAACTTCTAATTCGTTCTGTTGCTGTGATAGAAGTCTCAGATATCATTCATATTTATTCTAAGGATTTTTAAGTCCCCCAAATATTTGATTGTTATTTAATCTTTCACTGATTTATTTAAATAATTCCTTTCTCCTCTGTAGGCTTACCGGCTAGCTAAATCCTCAGTGCATACTTTGAATTTATATTGACAAATCATGTTCTTTTATTTAATGGATATTTATGAAGCTGTTTTATTTTTGTGTTGTCCTGCCACTTGTCTTTTTGTTTAGTCTCATTTTTAAGTCCGTATGTACTCAGAAGTCAAATTCTAGCAGAGACATAATGGTGTTCTGACACCTTGTGAGAGTTTTAGGATGTGGATGCCAACCAACATCCCCTGTGGTTTGGGATAATGCTGTTCTGCCGATGGTGCTTTACTGTAACACGTTTTTATGGTCTGTGCATTTCTTGTAAGGCTTTAAAAATACCAATCAAATATTAATGACAAACCCCTGATATTACTTTAAATAGATAAATCAATAAGAGTGATGTTAGGTGTTCTGGAAAGGCTCCTGTTCAGCAGAAGTGGGGCTTTCTGCAGGCAACTATGAGTGAGCGATGCCAGCACAAGGCCATGGGGAACATTTTTTGCGTGTGAGGCTTGATGGGCACTGCTGGCACTTCCAGCAGCTCTGTTCTGCCCCTATTGTGGAGCTGCTGCTGAGCCCCAGCCCATGGTATGACTCTTATTTCCTTACATCATCTTTGGCCTGTCTGTCATTACAATTTAAGGCCTGAGTTTGATGAAGGCTTTAAGTTGCCATCACTGTCCAAAGAGGCAGATGGGGCCACTGTCTCTGTTCTTTGAATGTGGAGACCTGGGCTGCTGGGCTGAGCCATGTTTGCAGTAAGCTGGCATGAAAAGAAATCAGTGGTGTGTGATCTGAATCCTCACTGATGGATGAGTTCCTGGTTTGTCCAGGATTCCTGAATACCCATTAAAACTGACTTTGACAGTAACTCGATAATTTCAAATTTTGAAATCCTTGTTTAAAGCTGCTACTCAGCAAGGTAAAGCAGATGAGCTCCACGTAAATAATATGCAGCATTGCTATTTCTCATCACATCTCTGTGTGTGAGATGTTTACTGCTGTGCTCATTTTAGTACATGAAATAAAACTTAAAGAAAAACAATTTCTCATTTTCAGAAGGGGGTGCTTTTTACTCTAGTTAGGACAAGAATAATCATAGTTTCCAAAGGCTATGCAGCTGGTTGTATGACAGAGTCTGTACCTTTCTCAGCAGAACATAAATGGGCAGAAGCTGTTCTGAGAGATAATGTTTCTTCTCGATACACTTCCATAGTGCCATAGCTACAAGACACTTGCATTTATGAGCATTTATGGAACTTGTGTATTTTCTGTGTGAGTATTCACACAATCAGAAATCAGGTAATATTCTCAAAATGCAGTATCTGTAATAAATGCAATGGAAATGCTTATATTCTTTTCCTAGTTATTTAATTAGGATAGATGTATATATTTCTACACAGCTCATTAGGAGAGAGCATGGGAGTCAACTGAATACTTGTGGAAAGGGGGTTTTCTTTAAAAGCAAAATAAGCTCTGACTGTAATGCACTACTCGCGTAATGCTTAGTACCCAGTAGCTCAGGGAGGCATGACTGTACTGCAGAATAAAAGTGGAACGAGTAACTGGTAAGTAATAATGGAAGTCCTTTTTCTTGATCCCTATTTTCTTTTTATTTTCTCTTGTAAATCATGAATATTCACAAGTCTGCATGAACTACATGTTCAGCATTCCTGCTGTGCACTCCATGCTTAACACTTGTTTGCTTTTGTGGTCCTATTGATACTAAAAGTCCTTACTCAAATATATTCAAAGAGCTCATTTACTTTTTCTTTCACATGCTACTCAGCTAACTTTATTTACATAATGCCCCAGTGACTGGTTCAGCTGCTGTAATTTCCATTGTGCTCCCATGACCACCTCTCAAGGTTAGTGTGAGTCTTTATCAGTCATTAGCTGATGATTTGGATTTTTTTTTAATGCTTCAGACAGTTTCCCTGGATTATAATGTGCTAGATTCCATGGTTTAAGATACCCATTTCAGTTTAGATAGTCATTATGATTATCTTATTATTAGCAAAATTACTTATGTTTGCAATTTATGTTGTGAGGGATGTCTATGGAATCTTGGGCAGGAAGGCAAGGAAAGGAGTTGTCCTGGATGTGAGAGACCAGGTGGAGTGCACGGTGTTCTTCCTGGAGAGCCAGCCAGCAGCTTTTGGGACATGGGTAGAATGCAGACCAACGTGGATAACTGGTCAGTATCTGCTATGCACCAATTATCAGGAAGAAATAGATTAAGCTTTCTTCAGTCAACTGGAAGAAATGTCCTGTTTGTAGGCTCTGGTACTCATGGTGTACTTTTACCACCTCTGTACCTTCTGGAATGTCACAAAGGGCACCAGCAAACCAGGAGGTTTTGGAGTGCATCGGTGATAACTTTGTAACACAAGTGGTTGAGGACCCAATGAAAGGAGGCAATGCGCCTGGGCTGAAAGAAGAACTGGTTGGGGTTAGACTTGGCTGTAGCAACCATGAGTTAGCTCAGACCTGAATCTGGAGGGAGCAGACCAAGCCCAGTAGCAGAACTGCAACAGCAGACTTTAGGAGAGCAGACTCTGCAGTCTGCTTGGAAGAATCCCATTTGAATGTGACCCTGGAGAGGAAATGGGTTCAAGACAGCTAATTGATTTTCAGGCATCTCTTATTCCAAGCTCAATGCTCCATCCAAATGTTAAGCAAGAGCAGCAGGAGGCTGCGTGGATGAACAAGTAGCTCATGAAAAAAACAAATGAGCAAACGAAAACAGACATAGAAACGTATACTACGAGACATTGAAGTGGAATCAGGTGACCTGGGAAGAATACAGAGACAGAGCTTAGCACATATGGATGTGAGGTTAGGAAAACCCTGTTAACTTCCTGCCATGCTTGCTTTGCTTCTTCTGTACTGGACTGAGGCAGTGTTTGAGCTGAAATGCTGACATAACCATAAACAACCTTTATGGTTTAGCAATGTTCAAACTGTGGAGTTATGAAACCATCCTGAATTGCAAGGAACTTGGTTTGATAGCTGGAACTGGATCCAGTAAACATCCTGTGGAGTGATGATAGTGATATTTGGCTGGAAGGTGGAATAATTAGGAAAGTTTGTATATTCACTAGTTCTTCAGAGTCTTAGGGTGTAAATGACAAATCTTTTAGCATACTCAGAATTTACTTTAAAATGCTGACAGTGCGGATCTTACTTGGCTGCCTTTATAATGACTTTACTTTTCATTACTGGAATTATGAAAATGTTCTAACACACCTATCTGTCCAGTTTTGAATTGAATGCAACTTAAAGGGAAAGAGGATATCTCTGGGCTCAGATAAAGCCCAAATCTTATTAGACTTGTCTAGGAGTAGCTTATCTGCTGTTCTTAACTACTAGCTGCAGACAAAGTAAAAATAATTGCACTGCTCTTGAAGGTAACCATGATATAATTGCCTGTTGTAATTTATTAGGGATGCTGTATCTATATTAATCTGATATTGTATTTTGCAAAGAATACTTTTTCATAAAGAAAAAGAAAGATCTGTAAGATATCTGGCACATTTATCCTTAATGTCCATAATTTCTGTTGTAATTAATGTGCAAGAAATCATGGCAAATAGTGGGGGGAAGGAAGCTACCTACACAGTCCTATTATATGATGAAAACTTGCTTCATATGGGAAATGGTTTTGGTTTTTTTTAATCGTTTAGAATAAAAAAGGAGGTGCGAAAGAAACAGTGATTAAACAAAAGGATGTATTGTCTTGTTGCACTCTTGTCCTTTTCACATAAAGTTGTTTGGATTCTTCTTAAGACCTGCACCTCTGTAGTGATGTTATCCAGGTGCTAAAATGTTGTGTGCCACCTGCAAGATCTTGTTGTATTTCGCCTTGATTTAGATTTTTGATTTCTTTTTAAAAATTAACTCCTAATGTTTAACTTATTTATATATCATCCTGAAGCCATTTAAGCGTGAGTTTTTTTGTTGACCTATCTGAAATACATGTCTAGTATGCGACATGCTGACTATGACACAGAAAAAATAGCTTTCTGGTCTTCTGCAATCTGTATCTGCACTTTGTGTTACAACTTCTGTACCTGTTTTGATTGGTCTTTGTCTTACTTTGCTTTTCCTGAAGACTCGCAGAGAGCCCTTCCTTCATCTCTGTAATGGAACGTTTAATACTTTTACCCGCTTCATATTTGATCATACATAATTAACACTTACGATCATTTGCTATCTATTGTCAGTATCTAACACTGTGAGGATACCACCCATGCTTCTGAAAATACTGTATGGTTTTCTGTGTTTTATAGCTGTGGTCTCGTTGTATGTGGAGTACCCTTAGGATACAACACACGTTAGCTTTCATTCTTTTATGTTTATAGTGTTCATAATAAGAGTAAAACAAGTGTAGGTTTAAATATTGTTAGCATGCATGTGAGAAATTCCACGTTTCCTCGATGTGCTCACTGGGATTAATTACACACACCCTGAGGGTGTTTATGCCCATCAACAGCATTATTCCTGCAAGTCATTTCAGTTTCTTCATAGATGCTAAACCATTCTAAGGTAGTCATTAGGAAAAAAAAGTTTGTTCTTGTATTCCTGGTGCAGAAGGGATGTTTCTAGAGCTGTTAGAGGAAATGCAGAAGTTGTCTCCTGAAGCTGGATGTACATTATCCAATCTCAACCTGATAGCTTTCTCCCAGTAGATTAAACTTTGAAGCAATATAGGCTGCAATAAGGACTGATGTTCTGCTTCATTCAGTTTTAGGTGGTATTTAGCTCCATAAAAATGAAGGAATTGGTCACACCCTGTTGTTTAACAGATAAGTGTCTTGAAAGTCATTGCCATTCTACTTCCAGTGGTTTGGAGCATTCCAGCATTTTATTTATTTGTTTGTTTGTTTGTTTGTTTATTGCAGCATCTTTCCTGTTTTAGCTAATTGCAGACAACAGGTAATGCTAGTGGTAGGGCTGAATTTTAATTACTTTATTGGTCAGTGATATTTGCTGGCATTGCCAAATATCCTCAGTGGGTTATATTGCACAGCGGGGCTGTATATCACTGATGAAAATCTGAAGAATCACTTCAGATCATTTTGTCTCTCTCTTGTCTTCTGTCTTGGAATTTTGCTATCAATTCTTATGAATGTGTTCAGCTAAGTTTGAAATCGGTCTTCTATTCAGGTCACATTCATCTTTTCTATTAAAAAAAAATAAAAAAGGCCACTGGGATATGTTGAAAAATTTATACAGTTTAACTAGGATTAACCTGAATAAACCATTTTTTCTCATATTGATTTACCACTGAGATTTTGCCTGACTGTTTTATCATGTAAATTATGATGAATGCTCCTGTACAGCCTTGTGTTTAATTCATTAACATGGTTTGACTGTAACTGCTGTCTATTACCTAGAATACCTATCCAGCACTGAAGAGTTGATGGATGTGACAGTCAGAAGTCTTGGCAAGTGCACTGACAGAAAATACAGAGCTTCAGTATCCTCCTTAGAAATAGGAATGATCTTTCTTTTGGCAACTGTATTGTGATTCGTTATCATTTATAGAAGCAAGCGGTAGGTTCCAGAAAGACATAGCTCATTTTGAACAGCAAACAAAATGACATTGAAAAGTCTGCTTCACACAAAGGACTGCCTTTGTCAGTAGAAGACGGGCCATTTCAAAGGTCTTTCTGTGCCGTGCCAGTTTTGATGTGATTTATTCCCAGGCAAACCCAAGTGACACCTGGGGAGTAGGCTGATTTAAGTCTATCACTTCAGCTAAAAGATCTGCAAATTTTGATCATTTTTTTTTCCCTCTTATCAATTTAGAGCCATTAAAATAAAATTATGAAAACTGCTCCTCAATGTAACTATATTTGTCCAGTCATATCATCTATGACTTGTGTTGTAGAGCAGACGTGATTCAAGTTTTATGATTTCTAATACAAAATATGTTTGTAATTGATTTAATTGCCAGTTTAATAAAGTGAAGCAAAATCTGAGCTTATGATGGTGTTGTAAGGTAAGCAGAGAGACCTATGGGCTTGTCCTTATACTGAGTGGGATTTGGTATGTGGACGCTAACAGAAGGAAAAGATTTCAATGTGAACTTGCCAAACACTCTGGCTGTCATCAGGATATGAGAGACAGAACTTAACCCTCCTGTTTCTTAGCGGATCGGAGAGTGAGAGGCACTAAAGGCAGTGTGAAAACATCTGATATTTTGGTTGTTTTGCCTCTGTTTGCCAGGTTGAGAGGCAAAGACTTCTCTATTGTGAATAAGGTCCCTGATGTGTATCAGAATGTGAAAGTGGAATCAATGTCTAACTTTCATGCCTCGATCTGAGACACATACATTTTTTGTTTTTCAGACACTTAACATTTTACCATGTTATTTGCAACAGTCCCTGCAGTCATACTGTCCATTTGAAAGTGTTTCCAGGGTAACATATATATTTTTAAACTGAAGTACTAGATCAGTAGAGTTAGGAAATTGCAGCTTTAAACAGCAAAATAAAAGATTTAGTGGTGAAGGAAATATGGCATTTTGAAAACGTGAAAGCAAACATCCTACAGACTCTGGATGTGAAGTTGTCGAGAGCAGTTTATGAAAGCAGCTTTGTCACTGAAGAAATAAAGCCTAATAATTTTTTAATAGACCTATAAATCTCTCTTATGTTATGCAGCTATTGTAAACACTTCTTCCACATTTTTCCAACTATTTATGCAGTGTTGTTAAATGTTGTTAGAGAGACATGATTGCCACAGCTCTTTCCCTCTGAAGGACCTGCCAGCTTACTGGAGAGTGGCTCAGAGGGAGCAGAAAATGGACGTGGCGGGGGAAGAGAAATAAACTTCCAAAGGGAACTAGTAACTGGGTATTCTTATGAAACATATAAGCAGTTACACCAATTAGTGGCTCCACATTAAGAGTTAGGAAAGCTGATGGCAGAAAGGATGGATGTCCCACCAGATATGTCTGTTTTCCAGAATGGTTCTGAAGCCAGTGACTCAGAGAGCTCCTACCTTCCCAAGGGTTTGATGAAGCCAAGTAATGAACAAGGGCTAAGCATGGATGACCAAGTCTTTTCCGATTCCTTCACCTGTCAAGTGAATCCATGAGTAGAAAGTGAAAGTCTTTGGAAAAAAATGTTACTGTGCTAGCACTGCTGCAAAGGTATGCAAAAGTGCTGAGGGTAGGTGGCTATGCCAAGCCCTGGAAAAGCTATAGCTTCCTTCCAGTGGATGGATTTTCCATCCTGGGAAAATTGGCCCATGCTTATAATATGGTTTGAGATGGGCTTTAAAGATATATCAATAAGTAGTGATAGATGCTAGGACTTGCATAGTGAGGTGCTACCTCGGAAAACACAGCTGTTGTAAGTAGAGGGGTTTGGCCACATTTTGTATGTAAGAATCTCTAAAGGTCCTTAACATTGGGTTGAGTTGGATTTCACTCTTATGTCTGAGGCTTAACAGCACCAGGGTGTGTTTGCAGAAAAGAGAACTGCCATTATTTCAATGCTCATTTGAAAGAAGTTGAACTGAAGACTAAGAACATGTATCATTTTCTGAGTATTTGCAAACAATCTCATGATTTACATTAAGATAAAGTTGTGGAGTAGCACTGCATTATGCTGTGCGTGTTGCTTTCTGGTAGAGTGGTTTCCAAACCAATGAATCAGATCTAGTGGACGAGACCCAACTGTGAATGGTGAAGATCTGCTCTATTTTTTCCTAAACATGCTTCAAGCTTTCCTACCAGACAAGTTTCTGAGAGAGAGCCGTGAATTGATGATGATGGTGAGTGTGAACTGTGCAGGCCCATTCTGGAGAAAAATGACATCACCTGTATAAAAGCCATCCTGTATGCTTTCCAAGCAACATATAGTGCTGGCAGTTTTGGAATGAAGCACAAGTAATGCAAGCCAGGTCCCAGATATCTAAAATGTTAATGGATTGTTTTTTGGACAATAAGTGACCTAAGGGAAAGCTGCAGTAAGGGTATAATAGTAATAATAAATTATTTAAAACAGGATGAAGTTTTTTTCCGGTTGAAAAATGCAGTGAGATTCAACTTTTTTTATACTTGTATTTATGGAAAAATCAATCTGCCTTAATGCTCTTCACTTTCTGATAAGTTATAGTAATTTGAAACGAGCTATAAATTATTTGATTTTTGTATGCAAAAACGAAGCTCTGATCCTATCCTAAGGCAGTGATGCTTTTTTTCCCGAGAGCTTTGCATTTCCCAAAGGCTGCATTGTTGACAAGTTAGAATTAAATGCTGTAACTTGAACTGCTGTTTTTGAGAACTTATCCTACATGGGCTTTAAAATTCATAATCAGAATTTGAAAAGTTGCATAATTGCATACTGCTTAGCAAAGGTAACCTGGTTATAGATGTGAAAACAAACCTTCATTTATCCATAAAAGGTATGTACACTTCCACATTTTTGTTAGTCACTCAACTTCACATAGGCTGCTGCCAGGATTGTTTCTCTCCTCTTTAGTGTTTGAATTTTGTATTGTAGTCAGTTGTTCTGTCTCATAGATTTGGTTGGTCTTATGGATACAGTAAAATACATTGCATGCATTTGCTGAAAAGATGGTTGCATCTGCATTTCATCTGACAACACTTATGCCTTCTCTAATTGAATAACAGTTTTCTGGTTAACTCAGACGTACAAGGAAAATCCGAATCAAGTAGGAAACAATTCTCTTTTTTTAGTTTGGTTTTTACACAAAGCAATTTTCTGGTTTCCTCTAGCTAAACAAGCACTGCTGCACACTTGCAGATGCAGGCAGGGGGAGCTTAAGCATCACAGTCCAGTTCTGCTTGTTGCACCACTTCATTTCTCCTGAGTCTTTCATTAAACAGAGTCTGAGACTGCTGCTGCTATCAGCAAGCCAAGCAAGTAGTTAGGTACAACCTGTAACCCAGTTCTTTCTAGTTCTGTTGCTTATAATTCCCTAAATTCCCTTGAAGAGAACCCAATCCTTCCAGCACACTGCAGGTGAGCAGGGTTGCTGACACTGCGATGTGGCTGTCCTGGTGTATCACAGGCAGGGAGCAGGCAGTGTTCTAGTTCCTCATGCAGTGAGCATCCAGCATGCTAGCTTAAGTCACAGCATTGCATGGACATTTGTGCTGTACCCCTGGTGCTTGCTGGTGGTGGCACCTTCCTTTTGCTCTTCCCTCCAACCAGGCTGGAAGCAGTGCTGTGGGCTGCCTGTCAGGCTCCCATTCCCCAGCTGGCAAGGCAGCCGTGTACCATCCACAGGCATTAGACAAAGCAGAAGGAGCCCTGCTCTGCATTCCTGCAGGGGAGCGTGGGTGTTAGAGGCTCCTGGTTTGGCTTTTATCTGATTATCTTATGGTCTCATGAATCACAGTGATGGATGGAGAATACATGCTTTTTCCCCCCCTTTCAAATAGTTGATATTTGTGCTGCTTTACTACATGAACTAGCTATGTATCTGCTACTTTCAGCCCCAAACAGGAGCCTCTCATGTTTCAAGCAAATGTATTTGTAGCATACAAGGAAAGTGTGGTGCTTTCTCTGGATTTCATTCTGTTGAGATATGTATGTAAGAGCACAAACAGAGGGGAGTTGGATGAGCTAGAGGCACAGTGATAGAGCAAATGCAGACCCCAGGAAAGGAGCTGTGGGAGCAGCATGGGGAGGCTGTATGCTTGAGAGGCAAGGACAGGGCATCGATCACCTCTGTAAGTTAAACAGCAGTTAATTATGGAAGTATTTGGCACCGGCACAATTTTTCTTCCAAATGGAAGCAATCTCTGTATTTCTTTGTCCTCAGTGGCCCAGAAGGCGTAATGCAAGCAAAACCTGTTTCAGGCACTTTGGCTAAGATCATGATTGCCAGACTTCTTTATTAATAATTTATGCTGAAATTTAATTCCTAAAGTAACAGTAATAATAATTCAGATGATGACAGACTCTTAATTAAAATCGCTGTAGAAGACTTCAGCTTTTAGCTGCATCATTTTTTGTACTATCAATGTGTATTGGAGGGCAATATTCTGCTAAGAGAAACTAAAGAGGTTTGGTGATAGCCATGAGAGCTGAACGCACTTTGCTTTGGGGACAGAGTGTGTGCATGTGGCTAATGAGGAGAACAGCAAGAATTTCTGTCAAGTTTTCACTTTGACTTTGACTTTAAGGATAATATCAGAACAGCTAAACAACCACCAAAAATTCAGTGACCAACTGCTTGATCTACATCCTGCAAGGTTAACTTCTAGATGAGCAGTGAAAATAACAATGAAGAAATATGGTGTGACAGGGGAAGCTGGCAAGAGTGAAAGTTTTCCAAAGGGACTACAGTTCTTTCATTGCCTAAGTCACAACAGTTACCAATACAATTCAACTCTTGCCTTTGTTCCAGAAGGGGTGTAAACTTTCACACTTAGATGGAAGTAACCTCTCAGCTGAAAACAGGAAAGGAAAGAAACTTGCCTCTCTTAATTATCTACCACTTCCAGCTGTATAATCTTTTTTTCCCCTTCTACAGCACTGTAAGAGAAAGGATGAAATGGACCATTAGCTTGACCCACATGGCAATTCCTGATTGACTTGTGTAAATTAGGAATTGCTACATTACTGGACTGTTCTTTTTGCAACTGCTTCAAATTCCTTATTGCTTTATTTTACCTTGAAAACATTTCAGCCACCTGTGGATGATAAACAGATGATGAATAGAGTTAATTCAAGAAATCTTTGGGGCTGCAGCTGTCACAGTGGGTATAAAAACAAATCCAAATCCATGCAAATTTCTTCCTATATCAAGGTAGATTATCTATTCTCTGTTAACCTTCTGAGACATTCACTTAGACTTGTGAGGTGAGTTTTCTTCTTGTGAGAAAGAATCACTTCCATTCAGTTCTTAGTTTGACGCTTGAAGCAGTGTAGCACAAGAAGAGTGTGTTGTGTAAGAACATGCACCCTAAAAAATAGGAATCCCTTTTGAAACTGATATACTGAATTAAAGAGGTGTTTTCTCAAGCATGTAAAAATATATACTTTATTATAATCCAAGAGTGGTCAATAGTTTAGATTAAAGATAGATGTCCTGTATGGTTGTGCCTTCAGTTAACGAGAAAGATATTCTCATATCAAAGCCACATGTTTTGCTGCTTTCTGTATGAGTCATCCAAGGTCAAAATTAGAGTTTAACTCAATATAAACATTAAATCCAGAAGAGTTGAAACAAGAAATGCATTTGTGACCTTGGCGATCATTGTGCTCAAGATCTTCTCCATAATTCACTCAGGAAAAATGTTGTCCATTCTCCTGGTGACAGGCATGCATTGTTTGTTAATAATAGCAAAGATAACAGAAAGATGTAGAAAAATATTTCATTTTGTAGATATCAATGAGATCTCTCTCTCTCTTTCCTACATCTCAGTTCACAATATATATGTAATTTAAGTTGCCCTGAGGTTTGGGGAAAAAAACGCATTGATGTACCAACATTTTCTGCAAATTGGATATTGTGATTTTCACAGAATCACAGAATTGTAGGGGTTGGAAGGGACCTCTAGAGATCATCGAGACCAACCCCCCTGCCAAAGCAGGTTCCCTACACCAGGTCGCACAGGTAGGCGTCCAGGCGAGACTTGAATATCTCCAGAGAAGGAGACTCCACAACCTCCCTGGGCAGCCTGTTCCAGTGCTCCGTCACCCTCACCGTGAAGAAGTTCTTACGCACATTCGTGCGAAACTTCCTATGCTGCAGCTTATGTCCGTTTCCCCTCGTCCTGTCTCCATGTACCACTGAAAAGAGACTGGCCTCACCGCTATGGCCGCCACACCTCAGATATTTATAAACCTGGATCAGGTCCCCTCTCAGTTGTCTTTTCTCAAGGCTAAACAGACCCAGTTCACTTAGCCTTTCTTCATAGGGGAGATGCTCCAGGCCCTTCACCATCTTTGTGGCCCTCCGCTGGACTCTTTCCAAGAGATCCCTGTCTTTTTTGTACTGGGGAGCCCAGAACTGGACAAAGAACTACTGCAGTAAGGATGAAGATGATGGTGAAGATGAATGAAGATGATGCTATATGCAGTACAGATTCTGATATCTTCATACTCTCGTGGTATGTAATGTATTTTCCTCAGGTACCTCTGCTATAACAAATAAGTAAGGCTAGCTGTGTAAAGACTTTTGCAATTCAGACTGGAATAAAGTATTTCTAGGTAACTTTTAGCTCACTGATATGCAAAAAGGCAAAATTCTTTCTCAAGCTGACATCAAAGCTACCACTAGATCAAAAATGTTTAATGAAAAAAACTTGTGGCTAAGCTATTAAAAATGCAACAAAGTGGTCAGTAAATGTCTGACAAAGTTAAAGGATAGATGGTGACATTCATATGCTAATGCGAAGCTGTTTACTTGAGGAAATATAAACCTATCAAATTGTCTGAAGTTGCTATTAAAGTTCATGATTTTTTTCAAAGATGAGATGTTCCTGTTTGAATGTAGATAAATATTCATGTGAGGACTTCATTTGGGAGGAGAAATTTGCCATTAATATCATTATGTCTGCTCAAGATATAAGAGGCTGGTACTGGTATTTTTGCAAAACTGGTGCTTTCCCCCACACAAGAAAATAAACATTCTCATTAAGTGTCTCTAAAGACCCTATACATTATATTTCCCTCAATGCCTAAGCAAAGGCATATATCTAGACTGAAGGATTTCATTTTTTTTCTTCTGTCTGAATGGATTTCATTTCCATTTCTTGAAGGAAAAGGAAAGTTTTCACTAAACAAATACAGTCTTATGGGGAGAAGTCAGAACGTGTAGGAAAATTACATTGAAAGGATGTATCCAGATCAAGTAAATGAATGATGCCTCCTTAAAGCAGAGAAGCAAGAAAAGTAGAACACAAAAACACACAGATCTGGCAGAGAAAGTTCTAGCTTACTCATCTTACCTGTTGATGTTTCACTATATTGATCACAGATGATTTTTTACATCGCTTTTCTAATAGATCTTCTCAAATAGATCTGATTTCATTCTTTGTTTAGTTGACAAAACAGCTGTACAGTTAAATGTCCTATTGGTGGCCACTGACTCAGCACTGCGTGGTACTGGAGTTCGGCAGGTGACTTGCTGTACAGTCCAGCCAGTGCAAACTGAATACGAATTTACCTTGAGTTTGATCCCTTCTTTGATTTTGTCCCTGAGCCACGTTCTTCATTGAGAGGCTTTCTAAAACACTTCATTTTTACTGCTATTTTTAGGGTTGTTTACTGCTAATGTAGGATTGTAATGTTTCAGATCTCTAGCACTGTAAGATATTTGTGAAGTCCATCAATTATTTGAAAAATAGTTGAATAAATGGGGTGATACATGGAGTGATAGCTTAAGCTTTGATTTCTAGGGAAAATGTTGCACTGTGGAATCTTGTTAAAACAGGTGTCAGTGCTTTAAGAACTGCCAAACCCTTAGATCATGACAAATATTTGTTAATGAGGAATCAATGAATGGGTGTTTTAGAGCGTTAGTACCAAAGGTAATGCTATTCAGCATTTCTGGAGATTATCTTGAAGTAGATATAAAATGGTCAATGGTAAAATTTGCAGCTGACCCAAGATGGAGGATGCATGAGGATGAGGACAGAGCACTCACTGATGCTGCTTGCTGTCTAGGCAAGGTGCTGGGTCTTTAGCACAGCTGAATTGAGTCACACACCTAGGAGCAAGCCGTGCAGTTTTGTCTGCACTGTGGTGACTCCAGACCACCTCTGAAATGAGATAAGGGTCTCTTCAGCTCCAGGAGGCTGTCTGTAACACGTTTAACACTGTGGGGATGCAGATGGCTAATGACTGGCAATCACTGCTTTCTCTCCTGGCTTTGCTACCTGAGGACAGGGAGCTGAAGGCTGCGAGGTGCCAGGAGCCCTGTGTGGGACAGTGCCATGAGGGATCACATCAAGCCAGAGCCATCTGTCTTCTGTGCTTCTCAGTAAGATTTCTCAGATCCAGGGATTGTGTTGCTCAGAAGATTTCTAAAGAGCTCTGGGTAAATCAGAGGAGAAGCACTCTGGTGTCTACTTTCTCAGGTAGGATCCAATCCTAGTTGTTATCTCAGTTAAACAGTTACCATATTACTTGTGCAGCAGTACAATTTCCAAAGAACTGAAAGAAATAGAAACATAGTTGTATGCTACAGAAGCAGATAAAAGGTGCCTAATGGATAGAATGGGGAGAAATGGCTGGATTAATGTTCTTGCTGTTGAACAGTAGTTGAATACCGTGCATAGATTTCACTGGGTTCCCTCCAGGCTTTTCAGTGGGAGACTACACCGTAATGGCAAATGCTAGGATAGTGCTCTCAAAGAAGTGCAACAGGATTCACATTTTGTGGTTCTTTAACAAATTACTAATTTTTAGCAGCCAGTGTATGAAGTGTATTATCTTATATTCAGGGCCAAAATAAAAAGCGGATGTTACAGATGGTAATATGCAAGCTTTTGGAAAGATGATGGATGCCTACATCCCTAGCTGCAAACAGCTAACTAATTAATTATTGCACAGTGAGTGCTTGATTATGAGGCAGTGGAATTTTACAGAATTAGTTTTTGTTTCTGGAATAAAAACATTCACCGTAGCTTTTGAGCTATTTATTCACTTAAATTTATCTACAGAACAAGCACAGTGCATTCTGAGAGCTGCTTTCAAAGCAGTGGTTAAATACTAAAGAGGTGATACCATCTGCTTGTGGAAAACTCTGAGATTCCCTCCTAAGGTGAAGTTCTTACTGGGCCTGTGCATGCAGTGGCAAAGGTGCCAGCCTCAGTGCTTTTGGTTCTGCTGCAAGCCAGGAAGTTCTGCAGCTGACCAAATGCGCAGTAGAGAAAGGGATGACAGTTCTTTGGGCAGGGGAAGTATCCAGAGAGAAAGGTCAGAGAAGTAATTCTAATTCTTACTTGCTTAGCAATATATATATGAGGAAAATAAAAGTTGCAGCAGCCAAATAATTGTCCAGAGCCGTAGGCCATAAGGTTAGAGTATAAACTGTGTCAATATTAACTGCTCTTAATGGAAACAGGTTGCTGGGGCAAAGAAGCAGAAGGTGTGTAGGTAGGCAGTGGGATGAAGGAGAGAGCAGTTTATGGGCACTGTGCTGTCCAAAGCTGGTCAGGGAAAGAGAACGTGGTGTAATTGCCTTGTGAATAATAAAAATTGCATGGAGGAAACAGCAGCTTTACCAGCATTTTTTTTTCTTGTATGGTAACAGTTCACAAGATCTCACTTATTGGATCCCTGTTGGGGCAGAAAGGATCCTACCAACAATAGCAATGACTGAAACAGAATTCAAAGAACCTGTGCTGCTAATCTAGAGATCAACCTGCTGTGTTTATTTTTGGTGAAGGATATATAGGCTGCTTTCTGAAATACTGATTCTGCCTCCTTCTGAGAACGTTTCTTGGTTTTCCATATATCATTACAGACACTGAGGGCTTGTTTGCATTTGCTGGAACTGTATTTTATTAGTCTAGTTGGTTTTCTTAATGGAAACAAATATTTTGGAGTGGTTAATTTACAAGAATAAATATTATTCATCAGGTTCCTGAAATCCCCAAAGTAAATAATACAGACATGGTAAAGGCCAGATCTGCTGTATTAATAATTGATGTTTGGCTTCCTCCTAGCTCAACTGTAATCTATTCATTCTGCTTTGTAAAAGTGCAATTAGGGCTGAATTATAGTAATCAATACAGCAGCAGCTTTTAGAACCAGGGAACATAAATAGAGGGAAATTTTGCACAGAGGAAGTTTTTGAGGCATATTGCAAAAACTAATTTAATTGGATGGAATTTTAAGTGATTGCAAAGCAGATGAAATTATAATTGATATGGAATTTTTCAAAGATTCTCTCTTTAACCAAAACCAACTCCTCACAATTTGAATGAAATTATTTCCCTTCCTTTCCTTCTGTTTTGTTTCCCAGTCAGCCCATAAACTAAGGATGTGACTGGGAAAATGCTATTTTCTTTTACTTATTCAAACATCTACTGTATTCTTGTGCAAGTAAAGGGAAGGTACATCTTCCATTAGTACTTCATTTACTCGAGATTAAAAATTCTGTGGAGCCAAAGCCTGGCTCTAGTTCTGGATCTTGCCAAAACCCATGTTCTGCCCGTACTGTTGGAGGGAAGCTGCTCTGGATAGTTGAACGCCAACATTCCCTCACAGGGACAGGTGCTGCCATTGGGGCTGGAGCTGCAGGAGATGGGAGCAGGGTCTGGAGCTGGTTGGAGCCACTGGGAGGCTGTCAGCTGTCAGTGTAAAAGCACAACACCAAGTGATTGTTAATATTAATAATTGTCATTGTATTAATCTCCTCATGAGCACTATGATGTCTGAGGTGTTTTCAGTCATTTAGAAGGAGTGTAATGGCTCAATAACATATTCCCTGGTGTGTCTTTTGGACTTTATGCAATGACTATAAAAGTATAAAATGAGTTTAATTAAAGGGAGAGACTGATTTTTGTCAAACAAGTGCATCAGGTAAATAAAGAAATGCAGTACTATTAAAATGTGGTCCAAATTTTCAAGCACAATTTCAGTTTTATTGGAGAAATTAAAAAACAAGCCATCTGTTAATTGATGCAGTTAATTTTTGATTAATGCTGTTAGTTTTTATTTCTGTGGAGGCGGGAGGATATTAAATAGGGGCTACCAAATGATCTAGGTAAGAGAAGGGTCTGTGTAAGCTGATTCAGAAGGAGATGCTTGGTTAGAGCTTTACACACTTGAATGAGGAAATTAAATAAACTGCATATTCACCTGGGAAGCGTGAGGTTGTCACTGTGTAATGTGTGCATCGCTCTGCTTGTGCATTATGTTTTAATAATGCTTCCATCTTCCTCATAAAGCATATTGTCTTCTAATGCAACTTACGTTAACAAGCCTATTGTGAGCAGCATAGACTGTAATTATTGCCCTTTCCTATTGTGGTGCAATATACCTCAGATTCTCTGTGTGTAGAAATGCACCTTCATATAGTTTTATAATGTGCATTGATTTTTTTTTTTAATTTTTTATAAGCATAATGAAATGATCTCCTTTCACATCATAGAGCAGCATAACACCCATTGATTTATTGCAGTACCTATTTACATGGGCTTATTAGAAAGATGCTTCCAATGCATAAGCAAATCCCTGAGGTGCTTCTGGAAATAGCAAAAAGTGACTGGGTAGCTTTAAATATAGGCAGCAGTATTTTGTAAAACTCAGATACAGCAGAAAATTCCACTTAGGCTAAAATCACAGCCCTCTCAGCCAGGCCATGTTACAGCTAACCTCTGGGGTAACTCCTTGCGGGAGATCTTTGTTTCTCTTCAGCCCTGTCCTGGTTCATGTGAAAAGGCAGAAGCTGCAAGAAATCCTAAACTACAAAAAGAAGAATTAGACAGTATAGCTGGTCATCATTTTAAAGACTTTTCCAGAAGTGATATCTATTTAGTATTAGGAAACCATCAAGATGTTGCCGTGCATCTCCATGCCTCCATACCTGCCATGTCCGGAGGAGGGGGAGGCAAGCAAATCAACAATCAAGTCACTCCTACAATAAATCTCTCCTGATTGAACTCGAGCACAGCACGGTATGCTACAGAAGAATGAATAAACTGATGATAATAACAGAAGCTGATTACATTGTGATGGGCAATAGCAGTAAATAGGCCTTATCTTGCACTATGAAATAGAAACTCATGGCCAAACAAATAAGTCTAGATTCCCAGAGAGAGCATTTTCAGCAATTTATGGGCAATGACCCTCAAAATTGTGTATTCAGAAAAAATAATTATTTTCAGAAGTGCAGCTTGGCCCTTAGTGCAGCTGAGAATAAGGTATTTGTGTTGCTCAATTGCACATGCAACCTATCATCAAATTTTCATCCCATTCAGAAAGGCTGGTGCTCACAATTGGATGCTGATCAGGACATGTTCACATATTAGCATGTATGCTTTCCTGCTCTTGCTTTGACCACCTATTCTCCCATCTTCCTCTTCATTCAGATAAACGACGACTTTTTATTATCAAGAGAAAAGAATTTTAAAGCATTGGGAATGGATTGGGGCCTAATTCTTTAAGGACTCATCTGAATAAGCTGCACTCCCACAGGTGTACTCCACTTGTACTCCATACTGCTTGCTTTAATTTGTGGAGGATGGAGAACAAGCTGGTTTTGCTTTTTCACAAACTCCCTAAATTTTAAGCATGTATGCACACGTTTTTACCACTGGAAAGGTAAATATTTTGACAAATTCTTGTTTCTTTGAGTACGAGTACAAATATTTGTGTAAAAACTCATGCTGCTATCAGCTGGGAGCTCCCCTGCACAGGTTATTTTAGCCTGTGTCAGTGAAGCACTCAGGCAGGTACTTCACTGCCAGCAATATTTAGATTATACTGAATTGTTAGTTACTGATTGTCTGGATTTGGTGAGCTCTAGTATTCCTGGATTTCAAGAGGCTTAAGTCTGTGCTTAATATTAAGCGTGTTTTGATTCTTGATCATAGAAGATTGCTTTTCATGATAATGCTGATGATATTTGTTCCTGAAAGAGCTTTAAAACTTAACTTTTTTTCTTGTATATCCCATTAAGAAGTATAAAATGTCTTTGCTCCACTCTCCTTCTGTCCTTTTAACAAAGTTCACTGACCTTTCACAAATCCTTAGAGTGCTTTCTTTTATTAATGTAAGACAATTAGTCATGAAACTCGTTGCTCTTTTTAATATACCTTAAAATGCCCAGAGCAGAGCACAAAGATCATGCTTCAGTAAGTTTGTGATTTATCAAGTTAGATGTTCCCTGCACATTTTAGTACAGTAAGCATTCTTAAAGCATAGTGAATGTCTCATAAAAAAAGCACAGAAAATGGATAGTTTGAATATATCAGCTACCAGGAGGATGGCAGACCATGGCAGGATAAAGACATCATGCATCTCAGGAGGATGATGAGAGTCTGCTTTCCTCCTCTTTGTGCCTTGTACATATCCATAACTGGGCTGGAGCTGCAGCAATACCAGTTGGGTAAGTGTAGATATATATAGGGAAGGGGAGCTCTCCTTGACCTTATAACTACTAAGAATCAATCCAACAACTGATCAACAGTAGTTTCTTTCCAGAGCTTGAAAAATTGTTCTATAAATATAAAACAATAACACTCTTGTTTCTTAGAGAGGCTTCATTAGAGCCATCTCAGCTCCAAGACTATGAAATAATTCATTTTTCTAATTAAAAACATGCTATCAGTACCCGTAAGTCAGTTCAACTTGGGTGTTCCTTCCCCAGCTTGTAGTGCAAGCTGAAAAACAAGCCTAAATGAGAAGAGCTGTTATTCACTGGTAACTGAAGAAACAAAATAATTTATTCTAGAGGAGTATGAGTCTAATTTTCTTTAAAAGACAGAAAGAAGATTGAAATAAGTTCCAAGAATATTTTACAACCCTATCAGAAGAA
Source organism: Meleagris gallopavo (assembly GCF_905368555.1). Taxonomy (NCBI): domain Eukaryota; kingdom Metazoa; phylum Chordata; class Aves; order Galliformes; family Phasianidae; genus Meleagris; species Meleagris gallopavo. The sequence goes on from NC_139416.1 coordinate 7,494,375, forward strand.
AACATCAAAAAGCCCTAGTTCCAACATTATGCTTGCATAAATCAGTATAAAATATTAGTCTTTCAATGTGTTTTTGTATCCTTTAAAAACAACATGAAATATTACCAAGAAATCAAGTAAAATATGCATCCAATCATCTTGTTACAGCAATAACAATAATTTGTGATGGCTGCCAGATACCTTACAGCTCTAAAATCTCAAGTCAGATCTTTCTCTTCCTTATGAGTAAATAACTGTTCCTGGTCTGCCAGCTTATTTTGAACAAGTAATGCTCTTTGAAATCTCCCTCTTCATAAAGATGCTGCACTAATTTCTGTTCAGCACTGCATACTTAGCTTTTTAAGCACAGCATTGACATGGGTTGGTTTTTTCACCCAGTGATAAATGCTGAAAGGAGCACTTGCATAGACAGTCATGAAACAGACAGAGTGTGTTAAAATGCATGAAAACTGGGAACGTGGGTTCTGTTGTGTTTTGATTTGACTTTGTGCATGTAAAGGGGATTGTCTTCTGAAAACAAAACTGAAAAATCAGTTGAGTTAGTTTCCAGCCAGTTGCACTTTGTGTGATGCACGTTGGGAGCACATCTTTACATCTGATTAATGGGGAAAAGGAGGAGTGCATTGTGAAATCTAAAGTAGAGTAAAGCAGTGTTCAATTCTGATTTTCATCTGTCTTGATCTCATGCATTTTACAAATGGGAACAAAAAAAATGACAAATACGAAAGTTGATCATTATCTTTCATATTTTTCCATTAATATGTTCAGAACTGACTTTTCCCATGAAAAGTTCCATAATTTATTCCCATTTTAGCAAAAAAACAGGATAGAAAAAGATTATAAAAGAGGAAGTTATGTCTGATTTGCACATAGAGATACTGGTTCATTAAATACATCTAATTCTGTGTATCAGATAAATCTATATAAACTTTAATCTCTCTAAAGATGTACAGAAATATACAAACTTCTAAAACATAAAGCTACATGAGAAAATTATAACCAAGTACTGCGTATTTATCAAAAAGCAGTTAAATACCTTGGTTTGTTTATTCCAAAATTAACTTGGCACATTAATTTAACATGAAAAGAGTGATTTAATGAAATCTACAGAGAATTATTCTGCCCTTTGAATAAGTTATCTAAAATGCCATTTTATTATGCAAAGCTATGTAAAATAAATTGCATTCAAGCAGTGGTTCAGAAAGTAGCTTATCATAACCCAATGTTCATAAAAAAAAGGCATAAAAGATCTGGGGATCTCTGCTTTGCTTTCAAGATGGGAAAAATTAAGCAGAAATAGTCTTTCATTTGAAAATAGCTAATTTGACATGGAGATAATTATCTTGGTACTTTGAAATGTGATTAACTCTAATTATAGCCAGAAAAAAACCTATGGGGAACAATGAAAACAAAATCTAAATGTGGAAGTGTGAGTGTGGACGGTCAAGTGCATGATTCACGTGACATAGCAGGTCTGATTTTCTCCTCTTGTAAAACAAATAAGCAATCATGTCCACAAACTAGAATTTTCTATTTGTACCCGTATTTATCCCTCAGTATGAGAGCCAGATGAGCATTGCTTGGGGTAAATGACTCATTTTTCTAATGCGTGTATGCATGTGCATGAACGGCCACACACAGATACACACAAATTTTAACTGGCACCCAACTTAATGTAAATCTAGGATATTCCTGGTGTGACTGTGGAAAATCATACTGTCCTTCTAGCAAGGTCAGTGTGTTGGTTCCAGTATAAGGGTGCAGAAAGGTGACTCCAACACCTGGGTTCTACAGTAGGAAATATTGTTACTTGAAGGACCATTTTTCTTTCGCCAAGTAAAAAAAAACCTTCCAATTTCATTCGATAATACGTTTGAAATATGATGAATGATAGATACCTACCATTATTCTAAATGAATGGGAGTCTTAGTCAGTGTTTGGCTGCCTTTTACCTAAACTTAATAAACTGTTACTTTCACTAGTGTTTTCTGACAGTGATAACCACATGCAATTTCTGTGTTCTGTATTGCTATGTTTGTTAAGTGTTTCCCAGCATTTGTCATAAATCGTAGATTTAAATCGGGGATCATTCTCCTCTGATCCAGTGACGGACAGATGCAAAAGTACATGTAAAGAAGAGAAAACAAGGAGGATTGCTTGGTACATCGTGTGCCAAAGGCAGTTCAGGAACTGTTTGGGAAAGGGAGCTCTACAAATCTGGCTGTCATGCCCCTTGTGCATAGCTCACATGCATGTGGCATTTCAATCTTGATTATGGAAAATGGTAAATAGGATTATGGTTTTATAGTAACATATGCTGTACAAAGTTCTGTACCTCTTTCCCAAAGGATCTGGTGATTCTAACTGTTCCTCATGGGTGCTGGACAGTAAATGGATTGTTAGTCTTTTGTGGCTTTTGAACAGGCAATGGTGTGCTTGCTATTACATTTTAGCCCATTATCTCAAAATTGCTTGCTGAGGTTGGTTTTCTTGGATAATTGCATTCTTTGTTTTCAAAAAACTGATTAATTTACATAGAGAATTTGTTGACTGATATGTGCACATAGTAACACAGAACATGGCTTCTAGCTTTGACCTGCCTGACCAGAAGTGTTTTAGTTCTGTGCTCCAGTGCAGTCTGCTGGGGCTGGGAAGGCTGAGCCATTGTGCTGGGATCAAAACTCTACCTTCAAGTTTGCATTCAGGCTCCTAGCTTTGTGTCGTTGGATGCCTTAATATCTGCAGAGGAATGAATAGGAAGGATGATGCCACAGGCATAGGAAGAGCGCTGTTACAGGGGTGTGTAATTAGACTGAATGAGGGAAAGGATAAAGTACCCAGGGACCAAATTATACTCATTACCAGAGTCCGCTTAGTTACACAAAGGCAGATGAAAAATGGGGTGCTAAATTACTGAGTTGCCGTATGGAAGCTGGAGCATTAAACCCAAATCTTTGGTCCTTCCCATTAATTGTTGAGAAAATCTGCAATTCCACAGTAGTTTTGCAGTGGATAGAAAAAAGAAAAAAAAATCACAACCTGTATGCTTGGAGTAGTGTTTATTTAATAAAGCTATTTCTGTTATTTAGTCTAGGGGAGATGATACTGGGTGTAAATAAATAACAGGATTTCCTAGACCTTCTGTGCAGGACTGGGATGCTTTACATGGTGTTAAGAAAAGTACTAAAGAGAATCCTACTGTTTTTCTGTTCTACTGAACTGATATTGTTGTATCTCAAATGTCATTTTAACAGCAGTATATTTATTCTCTATACAGTACAGTTATGGTAACTGTGAATGGATTAATTAGGTAGAGGCCGTTACGTGCTTGTACATTCCTCTTTAACTAAGCTGAGAGATCTCTATCAAAACTGTGCTAGTTTATCAGACTCTGCTTGCCTTTTGCGTGTTCCCATTTGCCTTTTTTTTTTTTTTTTATTCATACAAGCAACATCCTTCCTAATTTATTTTTAAATTTAATTAGAAAAGGTCTGGTACCGTAGAAGTTGATATTACAGTAACTGAGAATGAAATGCACAGTGTAAAAGGTGCAAAGCAAAAGATTTGTACTTGAACAGCAGGGAAGATCTGAGTATTTGTATAGGTGAGCAGCTACCCAAACAACACCGGCAGCTTTTCTGTTTTGAGGCATTAGCAAGAAGCTGGAGAACCACAGAAGGCAGCCTGGTATCCTCACTCCTCTAGGCTGCCACTACTTGGGGCTGAACCGAATTGCCTTGAGTGTGCATAACCAGAATGTTCACACAGCAAAAGTCTTTCCCCTTTTTGTTATATCCTAGTGTCACTTGTACCTTCTGACATGTCCCAGGGTGATGACTTTTTGAAGTTTCTCATGAGAGCCCCACTGAGGTTCAGTGAAGGCTGTGAATTGCCCATCACTCTGCTGCTGGGAAGCTGCACACTGAAAACTCTCCGGGGCAAGGAAGTGTCTCTTTATTTTAATTGCTATTTAAAGTTCCTTGCACAAGCTGATACATAGTAATTATGTTCACTCACTTTACTGTTTTGTATTTAATATGGCATGGAAAAATTTATCGCACCAATTATCCACTTTTCAGGGCAGCAGGGGTCTTTGTCTGTCTCCCTCATTAGCTTCCATTGCATGCTACTTTGCAGCATTCTGTGTCCTGGCACACTTTCTTCCAGCACAGCCCAATAGCATCTCTCTTTGTCTCTGAGGCCATGAGGCATCCGTGGCCTTGCACTGCCCTGAAAGACTATCTTCATAACTACTTTTGTTTTCATCTTCTTGTCTTCCATAATTTTACTGTTTTCTTCTTTTTGAAAAATGTTCTTTATGAGATCAAATTCAGTTGAGGGTTTATAAACAGCAAGATGACCCCAGAACTCAGCTTGAGGACTAAGAGAGCAAAGTGCTGTGCTGTTATGGTGCATATAAAGCATGCTGCACCTATAGAAAAGCAGCAACCCTCTAATTACATCTATGCAATTCATATTCTCTGAATAAAGTAAGGAAGTGGATGTTGTGCTTCTAACTGTTGTGGTTTAACCCAGCAGGTGGCTGAGCACCACACAGTCATTGGTTCACCTCCTCCCTTCCCAGTGGGATGGGGAAGAGAATTGGAAAAAAAAAGGTAGAACTTGTGGGTTGAGATAAAACTATTTACTAAGATAGAGAAAATAAAAAGGCTAATACTTACGAATATATATATATATATATATATATATATATATATATATATACAAAAGAAGTGATGGACAAGCAATTGCTCAGTGCCCAGCTAGCTTCCCAAGCAGTGGAAGAGAGTGAGATGAACTTCCACCCCCTCAGAATGCCTCCTGCATGATGTCGTAGGGTATGGAATATCCCTGTGTCTGGTTTAAGTCAGCTGTCAGAATTCTGTTCCCTTCCAGCTCCTTGGGCCCTTTGCTGGGAATGGCTTTGGCTCTGTACAACACTGCTCAGCAGTAGATATACACATCCGTGTGTTATCAACATTGTTTTTCTCCCAGAACCAAAGCATAGCGTTGTACCAGACACTATGAAGAAAACAATTCTGATCCAGCTGAAACTAAGATGCTAACCTACTTTGTTATTCTCTTCAGTAGTTCTAATATTTGCAGAAATACTCAATTAGAGATAAATCTTTTCTAATTCCTTTGTATTTCATTGTAATAGTGTTAATTATGATGAATTCTTTCTGTATTCAAGAAAATCAATTGTCAATTAGCTTTTATGGGGAATTACACACTGCGGTTAGTCATCATTTGAGCTTTATGGCTTTATTTGACTACTAACTTATTAAAACATACAGTAATTTGCTTTTGTTATAATCTATCTAAAAGCCAACACAAATTCCAAAAATAATATGAGCTTTGGAATTATAATTAGAACATGTTTTAGTAGGAATTGTTTTATAATGCAGTGTTGCAGTTCAGGATTAAGTGTTTTACGTGAAGAAAATTTAATTAATATATTACTTACAGCAACCAGATAGTTTACCTGTTTTTTTTTAATTTGTTTTTTGTTTTGTTTTTGTAATTACTTGAAGAATAATGACTGTATTTACTAGATTTAAAGAAGGAGATAATCACTGTAAGGTAAATAGGCTTGGTTAAATAATGAATGGTGTAAAAAAAATGTTTTCAAAACACTGGAACAGACCCTGCAATCTGTCATGACCAGATGGAGTTCTGACTTAATCTGGAGGTTGGAGCTGTCTTGTATGATTGGTCCAAAGTTTATTTAATCATTTTCACAAGAAAATTACGTAATATATGGACCTAACTCAGCTAATTCTGAAATGAAGTGGTGCAACAGGAGGTGATGCTTACAACAGATGTTATTAAGTAAATGAATGCATTATTTTCTAGCTACTTTGATTAAGGCCTACACATTGGCTATAGTTGTGGCAGCCTCTGTTTAAAACAGAATATTTTGAAGACATTCAAGTAAATTGTGATGGCTACAATCATTACTGAAGCTAAAATTTTGAAAGAAAATTTGTAATATTTATGAAACTATTACCAGTGGTACATGGAGCAGCAGGAATCAGAACACTATCCAAATAGAGGAAGTGAAGAGTAAGAATGAAGAAATGATGCTATCCCAAATAGTATGCTATGCTGAGATATTCTTTCTATTTGTTGGGTAAGTCAAAGATCGTCATTATCTTGCCCAGAGGCATTTATTGACCATAGCTTTCATTACAGAGCAGCCAAGTACCAATAATCTAAAATATATGCAAGTTTTACAAGTCAAGTTTTCAACTTTTTTGCTTATGAGGAATGTTCTCAGTGGTCCTTGCCTGTCTCATTTGGGAGATGAAATGTGAGCTATATATATATTTGCTCTGGAATTGGTTTGGCTCTGAGGGAGCCATTAGGGTTGCTATTCAAACCTGGATTCAGTGTGTATAAGAATTATTGTGTTCTTCTCTTCAGTGGAGTATTTTGGTGTAGGTGATGCAATATGAAATCAGTCTGTATAAATGTTGGCTCTATAAATATTTTTACACTGAAAACTTCTCTACAATAATAATAATAATGATAATATCACAGTTAACAGTCAGGCAGTATATATAGGCCACTCTATTGAAAGAGCCCTAAATAAGTTATAGAAGTCTGTTTTTTCATCACAGATATTATAAAATGAAGGGCAGATTACTATAACTGAGAGAGGTAATTACTAGTGCTGCTGAGACCCCTGGCTGAATAAGTTCTCCATGGAGCGTGAATACTAGTGCTCAATATCACCACAGGCTCACCCTATCTGCGGCTTCCAGCAGTGGCAAATGCTTCCAGGAAGAGCACAAGCAACCACACAATGAGGTTTGTCCTTCCTGCAGGCTTACAGCCTCTGCTCCCAGGGGCTTCTCCTGAGCCACAGACTGAGCCTGGAGTGTTGCATTCAAAAGCTGCAAATGAGCTTTGCTCTGCTCCACATCTAAATAACCTTTACTTTTCCACCTTCTGAAGCAAAGCCATATGTAATAATATAATTATTTCCTTTATTTCATTTTATGTTTATTGTTTGATTTCCCTGCATGATTTTCATTCATTCTTGCTCTTTTATTTGTTGTTAATTTGAAGGATGATCTAAATGATGCATTGGAAAGATCTTCCTGGTAGCTAAGCCTAGTGTGAGTTATGGCAAGCTTCCTCCTGAAACCAGAGAATCCTTTGCTTTTAAATGTCTTTCAAAGAGCACTGTTTTGAGCAGTGTTGCCCAGGTTCCTGTGTGATTGCAGAGCTGCAAAATGTTTCCTGAGCATATTCCCCCTGGGTTGTGCTCCTTCTGTGTGGGAGGACTCATGTTGTCAAAATCATTTGCTCCTTAAGATTTATGTTGGTTACAATTCTTGCTATACCGTTCTCCTCTGGCGCATGATACATCAGTTCAAAAGAATTTAAATTCAGATTAATCACTGATCAAATGTATTGGCCCAGTAGGAGAGGGGTCTATGAAGAATCTGCAGAGAACCACTATATCCGGTAAATTGAACTTGCTGGGGGTGGATTACACCACTTGAGTCAGTTTTTCAAGTTATCCATGTTGTTCTACAAGTAACTGTATTCTGAGTATTGCCATTCCTTATCAAAGAATGCCTTTCTGCTAGGATTAAACAGGTCATGGGAGAAAGGACAACAGCTTCTCTCAAGTACATAGAATTGTATAGATATGTCATACCTAAATTGCATCTCACAGCTGGAAGAAAATCCAACTTTACACTGAAAAATATGAAAAATATAATGTAGAAGTCTATTAGGGAGAATGAGTTGAGTATATCAAAGATTAGTACATAAATGAACCAGAAATAAGTAATGTCGTGAATAGAACAGGGCTTCTGTGGTCACTCTGAAGGATGTTACTGGGGAGCCAGAGACTGAGGCGAGTGAGTGACAGGCTAATCTTGGCCTAAATAAAGTATGAACCAAGAATAATGAAAGCACTAAGACTTATCTTCTCAAAGAGTGAGCTGGAAGAGTTTTATCAAAAACTACAATTAGTTGTCAAAAAACATCCCTAAGCCATGACTTTCTTGTGTAGTTTAAAGACTTCAAAGCTATGCGTCAGTCAGGAATACATGCTACAGTGCAACTGGGATGCAGCTTAGAAGATAATAGTAATGGCAGTCTTTAAGATCCTTAGATGAAAGTATTTTTATAAACATCAGTTAATTGAACTGCTAAAGATAATTCTAGTCAAGGACTTCAGTATTATTTAATTGCTGCAATTCGTTTCAAAATAGAAATATTAACAGATAAATGTAGATGCTTCCAAAAGCTGCACAGGAGGAGGATTTGCAAAGAAATCTAAAGATGCTAACACAGAGGCAAATGTGCAATGTTTTTGGATCTTTTTTCTCTCATGATGACCAAACTGATGCTAATAAAACTAATTACAGAAGGAAATGGACAAAACAGTTTTGCATAGCCCAGACAGTCACAAAACTGCTAGAAGAACATCCTTTTAAAGCTCATCTAGGTAAAGAAAGCAAAAACTCAGCATAGAAGAAGCTGACCAAAATGTTAATAGATTGTATCTCACCTGGGAGAAACATACTGATGTTAGACCACTGATAAATGAAACACAACTGAAAACCACAATATGGGGCAGTTTCTACTGTCTCTGAGCTTTTTGGAAGGTGAATGGAAGAGATAGTGACTTAAGTATCATAAACGTGTTGGGAAGATTCGGGAGAAATTTTTTCTTTGCTTGTTGCTAAGTCCACCAAAGGAGCAGAGGTTGTGATTGTGGCTGTGTTGAATGCAGTGGGACTTTGGCGTTCAGGAAATTGTCATTACTGTTTCATGGCACATTTATTTTGCCACTTAAGGTTGAAGCCCCACAGCGTTGTCCAGTTTAGCGCATAAAATGAGATGGATTTAGGCCACCATTGTACCTGTGTACCTATGTGCTTGGATTGCAACAATCTGTTCTGTGTCGACTTAAATGTCTTTGAAGATATTTGTACTTTCCTTGTAGAAAAATACCGGATTCATTAAAACAATATTTATTTATAAACTAATAGGCTTTGGGCATGAAGCCTGCTTCAACTTATATAACATTTAAAATACTGTAAGATGCAGAAGGGAACACATGGAATGAGTGGAAAGCATAGCGTCTTCGGCTGATCTAACTTTGTTTCTGTGCAAACAGTTGAAATCTGGTTGAAAGAATTTCTTACGTTTCAAGTATGTTCTGACTCTTCATGGGATTACTATTATCACACTTTTTCCTCTTTCTCACATCCTAATTCTGTTGCCTTTATTATGACTTAAAGCTTTTGTTTTAGCTATTCACGATGAATGCAAAGAATACTTGATTGTTTTCACTTGTACCAGCCGAGGCCGTTATCGTATATCTTCTCAGTGCTTATTAGGTTGTACAGTATGATTTCCTTCAATCCCTCTCCATTGCTCACATTTTCTAAACCCTTACTTGTTCTTGTTGTCTTCTCCTGGATTCTCTCCATTTTCATAGTTTCCTTGAATTCTCAGGTTCCATTTGGATTTTCATGAGTGCTAACTAATGCAGAACATGGAGTTCCTATTTTTTCATCCCAGTCAGACATTTGGCTTTTTTCTCCCCTCAGCTATATGATTATATTACTCATTCTTAGTTTGTAGGCAAATGTAATTGAATATGTTTTGCATTTTAGTCGTGTATTTTAAGATATTGGTGTCCTTTGCTACTTTGATTTCCTCTTCAAGTCTGATAAGCATGCTCATATACTACCCCGTTCACTATTGAAAGCACTGAGTATTGCTAGGACCCAAACCTGTAATCCCCACTTGCCTGTTTCATTCAATGAAAGCAATATGTGTCTGGCTGTGATCACCAACTACTTGAGGACAATTTTTCAGTCAGTTCCCATGCTTTCATTTGGGCTTTTTTCTTGATTGCTGCTGAGATCACAGCAACAAAATCCTTACTAAAACAAAGTCTTTTTTTTTTTCTTTTTGCTTCCTCAAATCAATAGCTATAGTTTGACTCCAGGATGTTATCAATAATCTTCCAAACTTCTTTTAATGTACATAATGTATTGATGGAACTCGATATTTTTCTTGAAGGTTATGGGTGCAAGAGAGCTGAAGGGCCCAAAGTTTGTGAGCATGCTCATGGTGCAATGTTCTTGGGGCCTATGAGAGAAGCTGATAGATGTGTCGTTGACTGCAGGGCAGGTGACCTACTGGCATGAGAGGAAGTATGTTCGTCTGGAACTGAAATCAACTGAAAATTCAGAGAGGAGAAAAATTGGGAAGATAAATAGCTCTGGTAATAGCAACCTTTAGTGACCTCAGTGGAGCAGCTCAGAGATGACAAAAAATTCATGGAGGAAAAAGGTTGATGATTTATAGACTGTAGGTCAGAATTGCCCATCTATGAGTATGAATTATAAGTAAGGACAGACTATCTGTCAAAATAAGAAACTGTCTTCGAAAACAAATATTTCTGAAAAATGATTGGCACAAGGTGAGAAGCTCTTTGTCACATTCAATTAAATGAAATGATGAAGAACAACTCTTCCAGTAGGTTAAGAGAAGGGAGCAGGACAGGCTGAGGGACACTATAACTATGGCCTAAAATTATTGGATTAATGTCCAGCCTTCCAAAAGCTGGTAGAGATTATACCCTAGTAAAGGTAAAATTGTTTGATTTTAAGAGTCTGACATGTACTCCCTTGCAAATCCATACGTATGTTTGTAGGTGTCTTTTTTCAGTATTACAATGCAAGAGTTTGTCTACAGGAAATACGATATAGATATGCCTTGAGTGCAATGTTTTATTTAGTTAGAAGCAACACAAATGTTTTGAAGCAGCTATTCATCTTGCAAACCAGTATCAAGTACAGCAGCTAGGAGGGAGATATCTTTATTTTGTGCTGTAATCTGAAGCAGAGGTATTAAAAAATTGGAGAAAGCTAAAATAGTGGCTTCTGCTAAGAAAACATTAAAGCTCAATAAGAATATTTAAAGTAAAGCATTGTTCAAACTATACAAAGAAAATAATATTGCCCTAAACATTCAGGTTTTTTAATCAGGCAGTCAAAACTGGTGTTGTTAAGGTGAAAGAATAATTGCTAGGTCAAAATTTGCAGTGCTGCTGTGGGTATCAGGCACCTCAGGAGCAATCCATGAGCCAAATCTTGTTGCAGGTCACTTGTACAAGACCCCAGTGTACTTCAGCTCTTTGGGGTATCTATAATTCCAAGCAAACTGCTAAAAACAAACAAAAAAAAACAACCATAATGCCTGAAATTCCAGGTATTTTGATACTTAATTCAAAATTTCTGTTCAGTTGGAACTGAAAAGAGAAGGAAAACACAGCAGTAGCCTGTCAAAACTGAGAGGTTTTTTGTTCGCAGGGCTGACGTGTTCTACAGGTGACATTTCAGACTGACATCTGAAATGTTCTATCACACTTTTTGCAATTCAAAAGGAGACTTCTATTTTATTTCAAATAATAATGTTAGCTAAGCGGTGCTGTCATCCGTGGCCCACTATACATGAATTATGCAAAATAGTTACAGAATGGTTGTAATGTACGAAATGGTTGCAGAATAAACTGCCTCCTTCTGCCCCAAACACCAGACTGACAGAAAGCCCAATGCCTCTAACCTAAGAGATAAATCTGATCTTATTTGTCTGCTTCTCGTTATTCCTTTAACCTGTTAAAGTTAAAAAAGGGGAGAATTTCTGTATACACAGAGCCTTTCCACTTGCATAAATGGGCATTTATTAAATAATTTTACATCACATTTTTGAGTACCTTTTTTAACTGTTAAGTACCCTTGAACATAAAATTCCCCGGACCTGCTTAGAAATGATGCAATTCTCAACAGCTCTATTGATTGTCCTACAGCTGCACAAACCAATAGATCTCTGCAGGAAGCTGGCACTTCTTATTTGTGATAGGAATTGGAGGCTGACGTGTATTGTAATTACTTCCAAATTACATGACTGCTCGCAGAGGAAAATTTGGAGTTCTGTTACTGTATGACATGGTGGGAGTAAACCAGTTCTGCCTGACACTGCTATTAGACTGCTTGTAGGAAATTATACACTGCACATCTGCATACTAGTGACTTTGCTATAGAATTTCTCATGAAAGTTAACTCAAATATGGGCTTGCAAGAAGTGCTGGAACAAGACCAACCTCAGTTTGTGCGGCCTGCCTTCTGCCTCTGGATGTAACTTCTTTTTGTTGTGTGGGAGGATGAAGTCCTAGTAGTTACCAGTTCTGTAACTGGCTGACCAAAGACATCAGCCATCAGTAATAAGTAATATTGAACATGGAAGTTACCTTCCCATATTGATTCTGCCATCATTTATGGGCAGAACAGCCTGTCTCTCCTGTGCCTTGTGCTTCTAGCTGCTATTTAAACTAGCAAAAACTACATAAAGTACTTATCTTTAGCATGGTTTAATTCCAAAATTGCTTATGTTTTTAATGCTGAAAAAAGCCTTTGCATCTGTAATAAACAATATAGTACATTACATTTTGTATATGTGTTGCTAGAACAAGGCAGTATCATGATTCAAGTCTGGGCTGGATGGGACTTTGTTCAATGTGGTCTAGTGGGAGTGTGAAGCAAACCCAGCAGCTGTATGGGTGAGCCCGTCTGGTCCAGCTGAGTGCTCAAGGAGGCACGCAAAGAGCTCTCCTTGGGAGCTCTGTGGTGCTGTGCTCTGCCCCTTTGATTCCCAGGAGTATGGCAATGCAGAAAGGGAGTTGTTTTATCTTGGGCAAGGATGCAACCTTGCAAGCAGAATACAGGTGTATTCTTTGTTTTTTTTAGAAACGCAATGCAATAGAGTAAATGCAATTTAAGGAGAGTATCAATGCTTTGAAATCACAGACCAAAACGTTTCTAAATGCTGATATTTTCTTGTGGGCTTCATGTGACATTGTGTAATGATAAAGCATTTCAATTACACAGAAGTGTTTTCCTGCTGCTTTATTTAGTGCATGAAAGCTCTTGTATTTTTCTTAAAAACAAACAAAAACACTTTAAACATTTTCTTCAAGAATAGAGACTAATTGAAAATTATACAGTAGTTATTAAAATGTCATAATAATGATAAATCATTGCCGATGTGCAGCAGACTGACTGTTTTGTACAAAAATAGTTCTTGGAAGCCGTTCCTCCTTGTTTGGTGCTGATGTTGCACTGGGTTGAATTACCTGCTTGCAGGGGAAAGGGCAGGTGATATGTGTGTGCTATCCCTGCTTGTGCTGCGGTTCCTGTGTGACATCGCAGTTCCTCAAGGTGCTTACACACTAGATGTGTACTATTAGGAACAAAAGCCCTGCTACGGCCATTACTGAACAGGGAGTCAAAGTGGAAATACGTAGAAGCAGCAAAGCTAGTAAAACATTGCTTCTAGTAAATACAATGAATATTTCTCCAGAAATCCGTAAAATATACCAGTATTTTTCTGTGTACTGGGACACTTATTCTTCCAGCTACATGGGGTAGAGTAGCCATGAGAAGGGCAATGTTACCCATTGTCAGCCCAGAAGGCAGTTAGGAACTTGTGGCCATGAGCACATCACTACAGGGAGGTTCGTCACTGAGCTGCATTGCTCCACTCAGGAGTTTGGGCCATCTGACAAACCACATCAGTAACTGTACATTACTCCTTGCAAATCTGAGGTCGCTGAGGTTGGAAAGCAGAGGGTGAGATGTTCTAGTCCAACCCTCTTGCCCAAAGCATTCCAGCCTGGGATTCTGACCAGTTTGATTTGAGCATCTCCACGGATACTGCACAACCTCTATAAGTGTTATAGTGTATTCAAATGAAAATGTGTTGTTTTTATTTTTATTTTTTAATTTGTACCCAAATTGTGACACCTATATGTGAGATTCTGGAGATTTAAAAAAACTCTTTTTCTCAGCTTCTTATAGAACTCCATTCTTTTCCAGTGCATGCTTGTCGTAAGTGACCTTTTTGCAACTGTGAAGAGAACAAAGCCTTTAATCAAAGAGAGGATGGCAACTATCACATCCGCATGGCCCAGGAAGCAACACTTAACAGTGGAAAAAAGGTACTGCATCTCATAGTTATAGTAAAAGCTGATTTATCCTCACGTGTGCCATGTACCGGTGCTACAGTAGTGGTAGGTCGGTGAAGTTGTCACTGAGTTAGTTTGAAATAAGTAGCAGCTTTTCCTGTACAAGTAATTTTATGTATGAGTATTTAAGCCCACTGTGACAGAACTCTTCAAGATTTCATTGTGTTCACTTGTGAGAAACTGCCACACCAATTGGCAAGACCAGTGCTGGTAAAAAGACCTATTGGTTTCGGGCTGCATTTGTTTTTCCATAGATTCACAATCTGCATTGAAATAAGAGAGGCTTCAAAGTTTTAGCGTGTATTGAGCATAGCCTATAAGTTCATTTTTACACAAATCATTTGAGTCCTAAAATCTCTTTGATTACATATCAACCTTTTGCTATATTTACCTTGGAGATTTGTCCAGCCTGAGTGGCTCCTATGATTTATTGTGCAACGCCATGTACAACTTGAATTTCCCTTTTTTCTTCTTTCTCAAATTATTTCTATTGGAAAATTGTCATATATTTTCCTGTGTCCTAAGTAACTGATCAAACATTGAGGTTTGTACACTGTAATTAGTATGTAAAGTGTAATTCCACTATGACACATTTACTTTTTGTCCTCATCATCATAAAATTACATTGTTTCCCTAGCAGAGAAGTAGTTACCAGCTGCTTTTGAACAATGTAAACTATTTTTTTCCCAGGTTCTTTTTTATGTACTTTTTCTTTCATTTCCCTTGAAAATGTACAAACATAAAAATACACTGGAAATGAAAGGATTGCATTTAATACAATTCTACACTGAAACTGACTCCAAACACTGTTTTAAGTCCGCTGCGAGTTTTTAAAAGGAGTTTCTTTCCATAGTGCAGTAAAAATTAAATGCAAATAATGAAAATGTGGTACAGAGAAAGCTGTGGTTGTGTAGTTCAGTGTCTATGTTGACTATGCCTCCTTTCAGCAGGGCTGCATAAACATATTTTGTGTATGCTGTAGAGTCTCTTTGACTCGGTATACAAACAAATACACATTCTCTTACGTCAGGAACAAGTGCTCACTTCAAGTTTTTATTAAAATTGAACACAGGGAAGTATTCAAACATACTTCTGGTTGAGAATGAAGCTAATGTATTTTTAGGATCATCCGGTTTGACAGTATTCCAGAATATCAGTTAACCCTTTTAAGTATACATTCACCAAAACATGAAAGCGAGCAAGCACTTAGTTATTCAGCCAACAATAACTAAATCATCACCAACAAACTCGTAGGTTGGAACCTCCAGGTTATAGGGGGCAGGACCTTTCCTGATTCTGCCAGAGGCATCATAATGGGACCCATGGCAAGGGCAATAATAACCACCAAAATCTCCAGAGTTAGCAATTGGTACACAACCAAGATGAGTGCAGACTCCTACTAATATGACCCATTCCGGTTTCTTTACTCTGTCTAAATCGTGCTGTGGGTCTCTCAGCTTAGACACATCAACTTCAGCTTCCTGATTAATCTCGGCTTGGGTTCTGTGACGCACAAAGAGGGGTTTTCCTCTCCACTTGAAAGCCATGTTTTTGCCTTCTGGAATGTCAGATAGCTTGATCTCAATCTTTGACAATGCTAGCACGTCAGCAGAAGCACTGAGGCTGGAAATAAACTGGGTGACAACATTCTTAGCAGCATATGCAGTAGCTACGCATGCTGTTGCAGTCACCAAGTAGGAAAACCCTTTTCTTTCTTCACTGCTGCTCTGAGAGGACGTTGTGGCATCTAGCACATCTTCACGGCGATAGGCAGAGAAGTCAGGGACCGTGACATCATTGTGGACATAACGCACACTGGCAGGCGCTGCAAGAAAAACAATATGAAATGGCAACTCTTTCACTCAAAATATATTAGGGTGTATTTTATATTAGGCTTTTCTAAATCACGTTCTATGAATGATGGGTACGTTATTCCGGAGTCTTGGTAGCATTCCTCTAATAATACATTTCAATTTTACCTTGTAAGATAATACTTATTAGAAGGTGTTTTTAGTAGATGAGCAAGGTCTGTGAGTCATTCCACTTTATCTGTGAAAACTGAATGAAGCCTAATAAGGGTATAGAAAGACCTGCAAAAAGTTCTGGGTTTAAAGTGATCTGTTGGAAATTTCAAGGCAGAAATGCTGCAGAATACAACAGCTGGCTGACAGAAGACAGGCATGCTTTCCGTTCTGATGTTTCCCTGAAAAAAAAATGGTTTGAACAAATTTGATCTCCTTTGACTTAAGTAACCTCTATGCCTTTAACAATCTTATGTGTCTGGTTAAGCATTTTAAAGATTAAAAATACAAGCTCAGACACCCTCCTTTATAGAACTTAAAACTGACATCAAAGCTAACTGCCCCAGGAAATGATTTTTAAACCTTTCAAACTCCAGTCTTCTATTTGCAGACATGTTTCATGAAGGAATTTAGGAATAAATTTAGTAAATATCCAGTTCCCAAACCTGGTGAGATTCTCACTTGAAGCCCATGTGCTAACCTGACAAGATGTGGCTGCTAAGTAAGGGGCTGTCCATTATTTCTTCAGCATATGAAAGCTACCTCCCTCAACACAAAAGTAAAGAAAGAACACGCTAAGGACACATGACTTGCCAAAATGCAGACTCTGTTAGTTGGCAAAACCTGTTTAGTTTTACTTTTTTCTAGCAGTTGGCACAAAATTAATAGGTTAGTAGAAAACATTCTCTTGAAGTATTCAAAATAACTCTAAGAGATTCGTAAGCAATCTAATGGGGAAATATTTGCATTTATTTACAATTAACTCAGGAAAAAAAAGTATTTGCTCTTAAGCCAAAACTGAAAATTCTATGAGAGCAAACTACTCATTTATTTCAACGTGAAGACATTTCTCATTTAGTAGCAAGCTAGCAGGCATTACAATTAACCTATTTTGAAAATTCTCTTACACTTCTCATTGAATAATACTAATTGAAGCTATGAATAAGACGACATGTCAATTACATTAATGATAGATCTGTAGAACTTAAAGCTGTATGTGTCCTTTACAGCTGATGGTCAGGTGTAATTCTAACTGTTATGGAGCACCTTTCATAAGGCACAGCAATCTCCAAGACTTCCACAAGTATCCCATTTAACAGTAAAATGCTAACTGTTGCTACGTGCCCACCATCAGAAGATAAGGAAGCTTATTTTCATTCCAGTACATACTTCTTGTATGTACTTGTATGTATTTTTCATACTTCATTTAAAGTGGTAGATACAGTGAGTACTCCATTTCGGGAGTAAAGTAACATTTCAGAAATGTTCCCATTTCATACTCAGTCCACAATGACTGCAGATCTTTCGTTCCCTGATGTGCCTATTTAGGCCTAACACAGCTCACTGCCATCAGGGCCTGTACTTCAGACTCCCTGCTGTAAACACGCAGTCTGCATTCCAAAAGGCTGCTGCTTTTGTTGTGTGGGCAATATTACGTCCCTTAATATATAAAGTACATAGGCAAGGCTTCGAGACAGCCTAATGCTAACTGGCTGCTGTCAGATACACCTTGAGGCCAGGACCTGGGCGTCCCATTTTTTGGTGGATACGCCTGTCAGCAAACTACTTGCATTGCACTGGGCACGTGAAAAGATGTGGTACCCAACTGATGAAAAGACACAGACATGGAGCTGTAGGAATAAGGTGCTTGGCAGTGCATGCCTCGCTGAGAGCACTGTCCTTCTTTGGCCCTAGGCAGACTGCAAGAACTACTGAGTGACTTGATCTGGTTTACACCTTGAGAAGAGGAGGAGAAAATAGTGACCGCTCCAGTTCTTTCTTAGAACTCTTCTCATGTAGCTGAAAAGCACATCTGTTCTCAGATCTCTGATCGACGCCAGTTAAAGGGTAAAAGCCGTATTGAATGATACAGAATTTTCCTGTATCTCCCCAAAAGCAGAACAAATACCCGTTTAAGAGTCATCAAAAAGGAGCAAGCCTTCAACGCTATTAATTCCGCAGCGGCGACCGTGCATCACCCGCAGCTGGGAACCCAGCACTGCCTGCAGGACGCAGCAAACCTTACGACCCGACCCGAGGGCGCTCGCGGGGACGGAAAGAGGGCGAGGGAGCAGCGCCGGCTGCCGCCCCCCGCCCAGGCCCGTGCTCGGCTCCCGGCTCCCGCCCGCCGCGCCCTCCCCGCCCCGGTGCCACCCCCAGGGCGTCGGGCCCGGCTCGCACCGTTGAGGCTGGCGCCGGCGACGAGATCCCGCCGCGCCGAGCGGCCGCTCATCGACTCTCGGCACAGCAGCGGTCGCTTCAGGTCCAGCACCACCTTCTCGGCCCGCAGCGTCGCCGGCGCCAGCGCTTTGAGCGGGCCGGGCACGGCGTGCGCCGCGGCCGACAGGTAGGGCGCGAAGGGCCCGGAGCGGGCGGCCACGGACAACATGGCGGGTGCGGGAGCGCCGGTCACCGCCGCGACCTTCCCGGCGGCTGCGGCTGCGCGCTGACGTCACCCGCGGGCGGACGGCGCGCTGACGTCAGTGCGGCGCCGCAGGGTCGCAGCAAACGGACGTCATAGCCCTGAGGTGGGGGGCCGTGCCGAGGGCGAGCGTGGGCCCCGCCCTACTGGGCGCTGAGGGAGGGCGGGAGGATCGTGGTGCTGCCGCCCGTGGAGCTGCGGGATCTGACGCCAGGCTGGGCGGCTCTGGTGCGGTCTGTAGGCGGTGGGGCACGTTGGCAGATACGTACGCAGCCACAGCGATTTTTTTTTAGGGATTATTGCGTGCCCCTGTGTCAGGAATTGCGAGAATTAACCCGAAGTGATTGCTGGAAATACATTCCCCTCTTCAGATCCCATGTGATATGGGCTGGGATGGAAGCACAGGAATTTTCACCTTCACTCAGGCTGGTTCTGTTTATAGCACCAACCTTGAACTTGAGGTCACAAAACTCAGCTCGAATTCTGGGTGAGGGTGCTGGTAGGTGCACCCCTGCTGTATTCAAGTCTCTTCCCTAGTTCAGGCTTGTAAAATGTTCCCAAATTAAGAAAAAAAAAAACAAAAAAACAATGCAGAGATAAGTTATGAAGAAATCTGAGCTAAACCATTTCTAGAACTCGAACTGCAGTTTCTCACCTAGCCTACAGGGTCCATTCATAGTATCACAGGATCATTAAGGTTGGAAAAGACCATGAAGAACATCTAGTCCAACCATCAACACATCCCCACTGTGCCCGCTAACCGTGTCCCTCAGTGCCACATCTGCCCCTTTCTTGAAAGTCTCCAGGGAAGGTGATTCCACCACCTTGTCGGACAGTCTGTTCCAGTGCTGTGCCACTCTTTCTGAGAAGAAAATTTTCCTAGTATCCAACCTGAAATATTCATGCAAGGCTGTGAAGCTTTAGCGTTTCATACTGGCCTTATCAGGAAATTCTGTTCAGAAATTCTGCTGTTGCTAATGATGCTACAGCTAAATTACTCTATGATTGTGCATTTTAAAAGCTGTCTGGGTGGACTGGTAGTTTAGGGACTGGCTCTACTGAGATTTATGCAAGGGTGTGACTTTTTCATATAAGTAATTCACTGAGTCTTTTTATCTGGTGTCTGAAATGTACTGAAATATGGTTGTTCTAATTAAGTGGGATGGATCATTCCTTTTCCAGTAGTATTGATCTATAATTTATTTCTTTCCCAGCAAATTTTTCACATCGAAGCCTAAGAATATAATGATTTACCCAGCTAAATGCTCTGTTCTGTTAGTAACTGTAGTTAGTTGTGAAACAGTAATTACAGAACAATGTAGTGTTATTCTGGAGGAAAGATAATATGTAGAAACCACTGGGGCTGTGGATCAATGTACAAGTGGAAATAAATGATTTTTAAATAGGAAAGAGAAAATTAGAAAGGATCCATATGTCTGATATTTTAACAGAACAAGTTTTAGAAACATCATTTCACAGCATAAGACCTACAGAAACATGATCTTATTTTCAGTTCTCTGTCAGATTACAAAGTTATCATAATTATAATAAATACTTGATCAGAACCACATTAGTAATAATAGGCTAAAATGAAGTTCTTCTAAGATTTTAGCATGCTTTCTACATAATTGCTTTTTCACCATGAGACTGAGGATCTGACCTAGTGCTTGTAGAAAGGTTTGTTACCAGTTGTGGGGTTTTCTGTGTTTTTGTTTGTTTTGAGTGTCTTTGTTTTTAAACAATGGAAGTTTGGAATTGCTAACCCAGCCCAGCTGTTTGGGGTGTGGCAGAGGGGGCTTCACAGAGTGTTTTTCTATCTGGGTTACTTTGAGAGACTTCTGGCAGAACGTGCTTGTTGCTTCTGGAGACTTCTGACAAAATGAGGTAGCTGTGATGTATTTGGAAAACGTGACTGTGAGTGTTTTAAAGACTTAGGACTGATACAATATAGTGTGATCAGAAGATGATTAAAATATGAACATTTTTCAGTCAGAAGGCAACCTCTTCTCTTATCTGTGTCCAAGAAGATTTAATTTAAACTTTCAAATGATTAAGCGTATTCCAGTGTGTAGGTGTTTCTTTGAGAAGTGTTGTTAGGATTATGTTCCCAAGCAGCAATACAAGTGAGTGTTTGCCAGCAAATCTGAAAGTTAAATGTCAGTGTCGTTTTGTGTAAACCCTCTAAACGGACCTCTGTGATTGCATTTGTGCATTCACAAATGTGTTAGACTTAAGAAAAATGTATTTTGCTTAATGTTTCTGTCATTCCAAAGTAAGTTAAAAACTCTTTTGCATAAATACAAATGCTGTGATATATCAAAGCTGCAATATTGTGCAATAGCTGCAGCAAATTGCCATAATTATTTTGGGCATGTGCGGTTGTTTTTCAGTACCTTTTTTTACGTACTATTTTATTCTTACATTTATGTGTTTTTCAGATATTAATTGCTGAACTTTGTTGGCTATTTGCTAAAGGATTGATCACTTTAGGCAATTTGATCTTACCAGAAGGTTATATTTTTTTGAGTTTTTTCCTGTATTGTATTATTTTATGCTCTGAAAAGTCAATGCTACTGAACTGAAACTGCAGGATTTGCATTTGCTTTTTGGTTTTGCATTGATGATCATTTCATTTTTCCTGAATAAGATTATTCAGAAAGAAAAGATTTAAAAAAACCCTCTTGTTGTGCATTGCTAGCAAAGCAGAAGGTACGCCCTGCTTCATCACACTGAAAGATGAGTTTTTTCATGCTGTGCTGCAGAGGATGACTGTGAACAAGTGCCTTATGGCCTAGGCAATTTACTTTTTCTTCCCTAGCCGTGTTGCATCCTTTCACATTTGTAAGATGGACAGTGCAGATGATGTGGCACTGACCCTACTTGTTGGACTTGATCTTAAAAAGTCTCTTCCAACTGAAATGACTCTATGACACTAAAATTCAGACTTTTATGCTAGTTGTTTACTAAACAATTCTGATTACTCAGAAGCTTTTTGACATTCTTGTGAAATCTAGTGCAGACATTGCTGCCCTAATCTGCAGAGTGGGGCTGATGGCAAGGCCCTGATCTGGTGTCCTCATGGTGCCATTGCTGAGTATGTGTTGACAATCTGGGAGCATACTGAGCAAGAATACTTTCAGGAAGTTACGAGGCATTCTTTCCACTAAATAGCCTTTTCTTTAGAGGCAGTCTTTTGCAAGAGTACTATGTACTTATTTATTTAATTCAGAATAATATTTCTTTGTTAACATTTGCTGTGTCGTAATTTTCTTGTGAAAACCTTCCAAACAAGGGTTGTGTCTTCAGTTTGTGCTAGGGTCTACAGCCTGTCAGCATTAGATGGAGCCTTCTAATTCATTCACACTGCTGATTGAGTGGCTTCCAGTGTCTGCAGTTAGTTCCTCTGCAGAATGTTCTTCACAGTGATGTCACGTTGTGGTGCTGGGGGAGCTGTTAAATCAAGACAGTTGTGTAAGCTTTGTTTGAGAAGTAAAGTTATGAAGATCTTTTGATAATTATATATAATTGTTCTTTGAGTTGGTCTGTCACTTTGAAAATTCGGAAGAAGTACAAAAGAAGTTCAGGAAAGTACACACAAAAATGAGGATCCAGAATGGACAATGAAAATAAGTGAAAAATCTACTAACAATCAGTTGGTCCAACGTCCTTCTCCCACCGTCCCAATTAGTTGAAATGGTGACACCTCACTGCCACTGTATAAATTGAAATCACTTTTTTCCAGTCAAGGAAGAAATTATTTCAAGTATCAAGAGCAGAGAAGATATCTGGCAGCAGGTTTTTTTTAGTACTTTCTGTTAATACGGAAGTAATAGGCAGGAGCTTGCAGCTTCAGCACCCATCTTACTCTAAATCTCTTACATCTCTGTTTGATAATGCTGAGATACACTGCCTTGAGCAGAAGGGCGTGGAACATCCAGCTCTGGCAGAGAAGCTTTCAACTTTTTTGAGTGTAAAATGAGATAAAAAGGAAGAAAGCGTACTTTGCTGTCTTCCCTCTGCACTTTGCAGAAATAAATAAATAAATAGGGAAATCAAAGCAGATGAAATATTCTACTGGGCAGGAAGAATGAGATTTTCAGAATCCATTGTCGAGAGGAAAGAAAATAAAACCGTTAAAGTGAATAAAATAAAAGCAAAAAATACCAAGCCTCAGCTTACGTCAAAGCTTTACATAATTGTCCAGATGGAAAAAGAGAGTCATATGTATATGAAATTGATAAAATCTGATCACACAAATCACAAATGGCAACAAAAAGCGTCCAACCAAGCAGAAGCCGATGGCAGTAATTGCCTGGGGTGACATCAAAAGCTGCTCAGCAGGGCAGCAGCCGAACGCTGAGGAGGGCTGTGGATATTGCTGGGAGCATATTGAAGGGCACCTGGTCTAAGAAGAAATATCTTCTCCCTTTATTTTGCTTTCTGCCCACATTTCATGAAAAATCCTTTGCACTTTGACCTCTTGAAGGGCATGGATTTGACTCATAGCTGGCTCCACTGCTGAATATTCTTTGCTTTTCACAATGTGGCACTGCCATGGTTTTATTGGCCAAACAAACAAACAAAAAATGGTTTAGACTTCGGCTGTAAGTGCTGGAACAGATCACTGTTGTGTCATTAGCAACAAATCTCTCACGTTGGACAACTAAGAATAAATTTTGCAAAAAGAGAACATCTGTAACATGTCAGAGATCCTTAAATTGTTGATTAATCAGAATAGAGATCCCTGTGGTTCTAAGTAGTAGAGAAAGGAAATAGGAAATAATAGCAGCAGAGCTAAGCGTGCTGCTTGATGCAGGGCTGCAAGATCTCAGCTGCCACTGCGTTTATATCTAAGCCATTATGAAACCTACGTTTGAAGAAGCAGAAGAAGAATGAAATTAAAAAGATGACAAAGGAACTTTTTCTCCGTTTCATGGTGCATATTACAGCTCTTGACCAACATCAGATGCTCTTGGAAGCCTCTCTCTAATGCAAATTGCTGGACCTTGGCTCTCACCAGATTATAACCAGCAAGAGGCAGAAAAGGGCAAAATGGAAGGGCTTTTTTCCCCCCTCCCTTTCTATTCCCTTATAATAGGCATACAGAGACCTCATTTGTAGCCTTTACCTGTCTGAGTGTTTAATTTGAATTGTAGGACTTGATTCTGAAGTAAATGATGACTAGTTTTTAGTGTGTGCTTCTCTCTTGCGTTCTGCTGGGTTGTCTGTGTTACTGTGGGGAGCATCCTGGTTAAAAATATCACACTGAGAATAAATAAAAGCTGGCCTTGGTCTTAAACTGTAGTATTGATCTGCGTGTGCCTCGGGGAATAGGGAACTGTACATGTATAATGTGTACTCAAATTGAGCTAAATGCATACTGTAGTCTTAATTACATAAATGTTGTTGTAACTATTCCTAACTTTTGCCTCAGTAGTACCTCATGGAAATTTCCTATTATGCAAAAGATTTGTATTTACTATACATTGTTTTCAAAACCCTTTTTTTCTCTGTCTTTCATTGTAAAAATGATAAATAAGAGGCCTTTCTTGTCCTTTTATGCATAGTTAGGAGAATAATTGTGCTGCTGTGGCTGCTCC
This sequence comes from Meleagris gallopavo, assembly GCF_905368555.1. Classification (NCBI taxonomy): domain Eukaryota; kingdom Metazoa; phylum Chordata; class Aves; order Galliformes; family Phasianidae; genus Meleagris; species Meleagris gallopavo. The sequence goes on from NC_139416.1 coordinate 7,518,483, forward strand.
TAATGGTCCATAATGGAGTTCCTTTGAGTTCGCCTACTGGTCATATTTTATATTTTCAAGTTTAGTGATTTGTAGTGAAATAAGTAGACATGTACAGATGAAAACCAAGATGAAAAATAAGAATGTAGTAGGGAAAGAATTAGAAAACTTCAATAGTTAGAGTGAAATTCAGTATAATGAAGCACAAGGTCATGCAGGGTCATTCAGAGATTCATACCGAATGTTTTTACCATGGATTTTAGATTTCGTATAGGAAGTAACAGGAGAAGGAAGGAGATCTACATATGTGGTGGTTGATAAGATTATAACTGTGCTGTGTGCCCATTAAGCAGATCAGTGGGCTGTGGGCGTACATGAAGTTTTTCAGTAGATGGATGTAATATTAATTTTATTACACACAGTCACTGCGTGTCCTAGTGCGTTGCACTTTATACTGATGATTAAATGCATTTGAGAAAGGTTAAGCTAAACTTTAAGAAATGATGAGGAGAGCCACTAGCACACCAGGGGTGAGGAGGTGCAGTGCAGCACTGTTTCTGAGAGCAGCCAGCCTGCTCAGAGCAAGCTGCATTAATGGGCTGGGCAGCACCAGCACAGCTTGCTCCCCAAATGCTGAGCTGCTTCCCTGCTAGGGGCCAGGCCCTGTGCTGCTTCTGGGTGGTTGCACATCGCCTAGTTTTGAAGCAAGCTATTTTGGTACTTGTTCTGAGATCTCTGCTCAGTGCTCTGTATGAAGATGCTGCATGGACATGTTCTATAAGATGCTCGTTTTGCCTAGATTAATGAAGCACAGGAACTAATAGGATTGTTTATGGTAAATGTGGTCTATTGAAATGTGGACTTGTGGAGAAAAGGCAAAGCTGTATGAACGGAAGATGGTAATGCCATATGCATTGGAAATGCACTTAAATGTGTTTAGGCTGGAAATTAATGTAGTTTCAGAGGTAAAAAGAAGGATTCAAGACACTGAACTGTTTTGAAAGTTGAGGTAGGCAAAGTGAGAAAAATATTTGCAGATTCAGTGACATAGGAAGTACCTATCCGGGTGCATATCCATTCACATACCACCTTGAGACCTTGCAGGTTCTGTGCTGTGTTAGAGTGGTCTCTTTCATGTCTCTGCCTTTAGGACACGTTCTATCATGGCAGTGTTGTGAAGGCATACTTTCTGGGGGAGATCTGCATTTACCTCATCTCTCAGTTTGTGTAACTTCAGGAGCTACTGTATCACAGCTGGAAACTCTGCTATGCTTTTTCTGTTTCTCATTCACTTAATTACATGCATATTTCTGTGGGACAGTTTCCTATATTTAAAAATTAATGAGCATTGGACTTTTATCCTATCCCTCACTATAAACACTTTGTTTCTTCCCAAATTAATCTGACCTTCAGTTCTTTAAGAAACAGTGTCTTATACCCAGCACTTCTTTGAGGGTTTCCTAAAATTGATGAGGTTCTTGCCTGTTAATTTTCTTGCTTTGAATGTCTGAGATTTGGGATCCTTGATGTCTTTAAACTTAACATAGTCTCCTGGGGAGCCTTCGTATTACTTATCTTCATTTTCCTTTCCACAACAGCTGCAGATATTTCCTGTATTTAATTTTAGTATCTTGTTACTCCTAGCTGACTCTGCCTGATGGAACTTTCCCAAAGCTAAGTCAATTTTAATTGTAATAGCAACTTGACTTACTGTGGGAGAAGTGGCCATTAACTTTTGGACTGGATAATAATTACGGCTTTATTGGCATGCACCCTTGCTGAGAATTTTAAAAGACTGTTGCACTCTATTGCTTATTCTTCCAGCTACTCACACCTACAAAACTAGGTAGCCACAATGTCCAGTTCCTTTTGCTTCCTGATACAGGTAATCTCTTAGAGAACACTAACTTCAGTTACCACAGTATATCTGTGGTGTGGATAACTGATACTTCAACTTGAAATAATCTCCTGTTCCTACCTGTTCTACTGATGAATTTGGTGATGGAGCCTTGTTTGCTTTCTTTATGAAAGAGTGTGAAGAGGTGCCATAGGAGCAGGCAGGATGCTGGCAGACATTTTACAGTCAAGGATGAAAGCAATGTAGGGTTAAAACTATCAGTTCCACTAATCTCAAATTAATATGTCCCTTTGTCATCATTAGCTTATGAGGGGTGTCTTCATGTCTTCCATCTAAAATTTCCAAAAAGTAACACCAGCCTTGTTTTTTTTCAAGAATGGAATGAAAATATTGCATGAACATAGTGTAGCAGAATTAGCAGCAATTAATTCTTTGTCTAAATTAAAAATAAATAGTATTTTGGAACAAAAAAGTTACCTTGTATTCTGTCTAGGTCAGTTTCAGCCAATGTTATGCCAGGTACAGGAAGTATGTGCAAGGATGGTGGATACAGGAAAAAAATGGTGATGGTAAAATGCTGCTTTATATTTCAGAATTTCACTCTGGGGGCACTATGAGCAGAGAAGCTTTTATAAGAACAACATAAGCTACTTTAAGAGCAACATATGCCTCATTGACGTGTTCTTCCAGGGTTTGTCTTTGCAGCAAAATTGACTATGCTGTAATAATGGAATACCTCTCCAACATAAACTACAGCTCCTAGTGGCTGCATTAGTGCTTTGTCAGCCACAGTGGAATCAGCTCTGATATTCGGCATGGTGGTAAAGATTGACTTCTTTCTGCAAGGTCAAGCCCATGAGATAAAGCCCTTGAATGAAAGAGGAAATAGCTTCAGCTGGCAGTGCAGAGTTGGTTTAAAAAAAAAAAAAAAGTCATATTACTCTGCAATAACAACTGAACTAGTTATTAAAATAATAATAATTTTTTAAAGAGACCTCTAGTGCAAAGTTATCATGGGGTGCTTAGGAAATGAGCCATTTTTTTTCAGTGGTTGTTTTGGTTGGTTCCTTTTTGTGGACATAAAACACAGTGAGTATAACATCAGCACACCACATTTACACAGCAATTCTGGACTGACTTTATCTCAGTATGTAAGTTTTTCTTAGCGGATGCCATAAATAAGTTTATGGATGATTATGAGCTCTCTCCTATTATCCGTGTAATAAATGTGTAGGATTGAGAACTAGTGTTTTTTTTTTCAAGGGCTTTTGCATGTGTGTTCTTCAAATTTATTAATAAAAATGCAGGGAATAACGAAGTGTGCATTTACCTGCACCTACTGAAATCTGTATTTATTCTACTGTGTTTAGAGTCCCCTACTTTTGTAAATAGAATAGTTTATGGAATTTGAAGGAATGGACCAATAGGTTGGGATCAACTGGAGTTTAACATTTGGCAGATCTTGCTATGACCTTTGTTTTCATATAGATCTTTTCTGTGTCACATTGGAGATTTTTTTTTTTCCTTTTTCTGACAATTCTAGACGTGTTTTTTTTTATCTTGAAGATAAGGGACCTCAGCAGCTCTGAGGACTTGGGTGTCCATCTCCGTGTGGTTTTATTTATCTGGAAGAGAGTCTGTTGGAAGAATATTAGCTGGTATGAATTAATTCACTTGAGAACACTTCAGTCTCTAAGATGCCTCTTGTTGGTTTGGTTTTGTTTTATTTCAGGTTAATACTGATTAATAATTGATTTCTCTATCTATCTTGACTTCCCCTTCCAGCAGAAAAAAAAGTAGTTTTCCATATAACTTCTTAAAAAAGATTAAAGTAATGCACAAGGTAAATGTAGGCACGCTGGTGGCAGCATTCTGACCTAAGGAAGCAATTAAAAAATAAATCACCGGTGCCAAGAAGGGTAAAAATAATTCTCAAATGTAGTTGTTTCCACAGCTTGAGACAGAGAATAAATTTCTTAAAGCAAAGTAAGTTGAGTACTCATTTGTGTGGAAGGAGGAAAGAGGAGCCTTAAAATATTTAATGCACTGAAAAAATGAGTAAATGCTGAAATAGCAAAATCCTTTCCTCTTCAAAAAATGGAAATAGGAAAGAACAGAGTAGGGAAACAGACCTTCAGATATTGTAATTCATTATCTTGAAGGATTGCTCTGAAAGAGCACATTCACTGTGCTGATGCTGATAGGAGACTGTCTGTGTGGGAGCATAGGATGAGTATTCATCACTTGTCCACATGAAGTTCCCATCAGATTTACACAAAAGTGTATGAGCAGTGTAGTTGTCCTCATGCCTTCTGGTGTGGTGACTTGCCTTTATTCTTATAAATGTCCAAGCTGAAATACATATTCCCTTCCTCCTGTAAGTATTGTGTAAGCATCCTGCATGATTTTAAGGCCTGACCCAGCTCTCACTGAGGTCTACTTTGTACTTTAATGCCAAGTGAATGGGACCAGCCATAGTTATGATTTCTGTTAAAAAAAAAAAAAAAAAAAAAATCAGTTTCAGTTACTGGTGATGTCATTTCAGTTTGTAAAATGGTCTGGCACTGTAATAGAGCCTGTAAATACCAGACTGGATTGCTGTGGCAGTGCAAGAATCAATTTTGTTTCCAACATGTAGAAGAATGGGGTCGGCTTATGAGCTACAGCCGGCTTGAAAATGAAATGGCACCTGAGCTGGTCAGAGAGAAAGGGACAAACTGCTTATTAGAAGCACAAGAGGATGGAGGTCAAGGCTGAAATACTGACACTATTGAGCTCATTGAGTTGTATGCTGACCTCGCTGTAGGCAGAATTTCTTGAGGTATACCCGAATAAGGGAAACTCTTTTGAGCAGTTGACATGTGTCCACCCTTTTGTCATCTCTCCCTCATTCTTCTCCCTCCTCCTCACATTTCATTATTAGAAATTGTTGGATCATTTATCAGTTCTGTTTGAGGCATGAGAAAACTTGGCAGAGAGTCCAAAGTTAGTAGTAACTCATTCTGTAATAGTTTCAAATCTGTGCTAATCATTAATATTGAGTAAAGACGATTTTCTTTTCAACTGCCTATCAGAAGAGTATCTTTCCATATGATTAGTGGGATTTCATGGACATGACCTGGGAAACCTCAGGAAAAAGAGCAGTGCCACTGCATGAAATAAAGTCATCCAGGGGAATCTCATCTTTTTTTTTTTTTTTCCTTCCTCCTGTACTTGTGTAGAACTTGTTTGTCTGATTGTAGGACCATGTGAAAGCATCATAGAATGTGAGATGAGTACTTACTAGATCAAAATGATAGCATTGGAAATCTAACAAGCAGTAGAGTGTTATGACATCAAGTATGACTTGATGTTTTCATTTTCCAGTTCCATGTAGATTTGCATAAACTACTAGAGAATTACAGACTGGAGTTTAAAGACAACTGTTACATTTTCTCGATATTGAAAATTTTATTCTATGTGGTTCACAAAATGCATTTAAAAATTTTAAATTGCTTCGAGAATATGGATCAATCAGCGAAGTATAGCAATAATGAGTTCCTTTAAAAAGCAAAGAGCTCTCTAATTATAAAACTGATTACATAAAACAAGTTTTTAGCCAACAAAAAGGCTCCTGCAGGCAGTGTCCTTCTACCTGCTGGGGAGCAGACGATTCTAATTAAAACAAAAAATAGGACAAAACTTCTTTTTAATTTGTTTTAAGTCCTAGGAGGAAAACATGTGGGCTCACTCATGTTCCATATTTAACATCATCTTAAACAGTAGGTGCTTCTTATGGGTCTTTGTAAAGACTACTACCATCAAAAAGTAAAAAAAGAATAAAATCTTATCACAAACACTACTTTTTTCCATCCAAAAGGAGGTGTTTCAGGTCTGAGTTTTAATTGGGGACCTATAAGCGAATGTGCAATTGCCACTGATTTTGTTGTTGCTGGGATACATTTTCTGGTTTGTTTTTGCTACCTATTTGGCAGCAGTTGATGAACGCCGTGCAGCAGTGCCCAGCACAGAGCTCCCAGTTCTCTGCAGCAGGGAGCAAGGAGCAAAGGAAGGCAGGTCTGAAACCTTTCCTTATTTTTTTGGTCCTTAATCCCTATCTTTCTTCCCCCCACCCCCAAGTACAAACTGGGTTCTTGAGAGACACACAGCCCCCCTTCCCTTCTGATAGTTTGACAGAAGAGAGAGGCAACAGTAGAGAATGCTTTGGGACTATTGTCTGACCTAGGTCTAGTGTGTGCTACCATTAATGGCAGCAGTGCAACCTTACTGCTTACTGAAGAACCTAATTTCAGTTGGATTTATGGCTATCACACAGATTGGATTGTTGGTACTATAGAAATAGCAGTTGTCAAAAAAGCTCATTTTTGCAATTTATTTATCTGACTAAGGAGTTTTTAATGCAGTTTGACCTTTATTCTGAGTCAACTTGTTTTTTATTTATTTTGGGTCAATTGGGAAAGCTTCATAACACACAATTCAGAATCTGTAAGCAAGGATGCTGGAGGCGATGCTGAACACTTAACAGTAAGAACTGGCACGAAGCCCAATTTTATCTAGAATAAAAGCAAATGGCAACGAATGGCAATGTTATTGAATAGTCAGTGTCTCATTTTAAATGTGTATGTATGCTCAGCTTTGATTCTTGGGGATTACTCAGTTTATCAGAAATTCGGAGGTCCTTATTCATGTTTTAGTCAGAATGTGTGCAAACTTCTACTCGTAGAAATACCACAGTCAAGGCAGAAACATATTTGTGCAGCACTGTGAATTGCTTTTTCACAGTTGGCTTTGTTTTGTCTACGGGTAAGAAATTCAGTTTTCAGTGCTAGAAAACAATATTTTTAACACAGTACAGTTCTTTAAACTGTAAATGAGAATCCTCTGCTTTACTTTTCTATGGGAAAATAGAGTATTGCTTTTTTTCCTTGAATATTGTCATTCGAGAAAAAAATTAACAGAAAAAATTGAAAGTATCAATTTTTATTTTAGGGGGATAAAATTGTTTATTTGAATGTCAGACGCAGAATAGGGATGGTTTTGTACAGAGAAAAATGTATGAGAATTGTCTTATTGTATATTTTATTTAATTTATTCTGCCAGCAGGTACTAATTTCATTCATTTTCATTGGTTTAAAGAATGTGTTTGAGCTAAAATATTATTCTCAAAGGCATCAGCAAGCAATATAATAAGACTGCACCTGTAGTTCAAAGTGAGGAGATAAAAGAAAAAGAAACTGTTATTCCTAAGGAGAATTAAAAAGGAGGGATGGAAAGCCCTTTTTAATAATGGTTCATTTTCTTCCTTTTTAGTATGAAGTGATAAAAGGAAATAAATTCATGTTCCAAGCCTCAGACATAGTGTAAGGTCATTTCTGAGGATGTTATCTTCATGGGAGAAGAAATGTTTGTCAGAAGTTGTTAATACTGAAAGTATGGGAAGTTGATTAAAATATTACAGGAAAATGACAGATTGTCAAGATGACAGAGTAAGCCTGTATAGCTATTTTCCAATTTTCATCTCAACGTGAAAACACAGTGTGATACCAAGTTTTAGTGAAAAGAAACAGAATATACTGGTCAGCAGTTTGGGAGGAGGGGAATCATTTTTATAAAGCAGATATTGGCTTTGATAAAACAGAAACATGTTCCTAAATTAGAAGCTCTGTTTCTCTGCTACAAGAACTGTTCTTGGACAGCATACATTTTTTCCCAGGCTCTGTGGAAAGTCTTGCAAACAGTGTTTCCATTGTTATGGATGGAATACTGGTCACTGGGGATTTTAGGTAGTTTTTGAGAATGGCTTTTCTGCTACTTCTGTTGGGTAAGTAGTTCTGTTAAGTATAGGGGCAAGCAAGCTGCAAATGAAAGGCAGATAGCTATATAAACAAAAGAAACACTGTCCTGATTTACAGTGTAATGTGAAGAAGAGCTCTTTTAGGAAGGAGATGATAGGTTCAGTCACAAGTATTGATATGGATGCAGTGATAGGGATGGGCTATCAGAGTGATGAGAACATGACTTGCAGAAGACCAGATGGAAAAAAGGGCCAAATTTGATGTGCAGAATGAATTCTTCTGATGCAGAGGTCTGGGTGTATTGGCAGGGCCAAGGATGAGAGAATATATGGAGACATCTACCTTTAGTCTGAAGTAGAATGCATTGCTTGAGAAACTAAAGATGAAGGCAGAATTCCATAACGGTAGTGTCAAAAGTGCTGGTAGAACAGAGTGGATTTTTAAATGGAGTTATTAGTGTCAACAGTTCCATACAATAGTGAATTTTAACCTTCACCTCCTGATGGTATTTTAGTTATCTTTCTAGTCAAGGGCCATTTGACTCTGCAGTGCAGACTTATTGTAAAAAGTGGCACTTCTTAATATCTTTCATGCTACCATTAGGCTTATGCAGACAGAAGGGAGAATGTCATAGACATCAGTTCAATTTACCAACTCTTGCCAAGAGAGGTGTAAGCCTGCCAGTGTCAGTTCTGGAAAGTGCCTGCTGAAGAGCATGAAGTTTTGAGGCATTCTTAAAAAAAAAAAACAACAACGAGACAAACAAAACAAAACCTCAAAATAAAATAACCAACACACACACAAAAAAACCCTCATGAGTCTTGTTTTCACTGTTAAATCGAGAATTTTGCAGCCATAGCATAAGAACAAATTAGAACCATTTATTACAGTATCCTTATTTCCCGGGTAACTATGCATTTTCTTTCCGCTCTGGGAATATCCTTTTCAGTAAATCTATCCAAAATCATGGCACAGTACTTCCGTTATTAGATAATATAAATCCGTTCAAATCCCTGAAGCTGTCCTGGCTTGAAGTACGCCTTGCTTTTTGCCTACCTATCAGAATTGCATTTAATTTGCTTTCTTTCCCTTCCTTCCCTCCCCATAAGCCATTTTCCTCCACCACTGAGGAGAGAAATGAGAAATGTAACGTTTAGGAGAAAAGAGTATTAATGGATGTATATGATAGTTGAAATGCTTTTGGATTGTTCTATACCTTGTGTCACTAGTAATGCTCCATGCCAAATTCCCCAGAGCTGTGTGACTAATAAAGTTTTCATTCCTGTGAGAGAGAAGTATTTTCCTCTATGGAATTTTCCTTCTTTTTATTTGCATAATTGTCTGCTTTGAATGTAATCGTAAGAGAAAAACCTGTTTGAGGCATCATCTCTCCATTCATGCATGGCCCCTCTGCCTACATTCCGCAGTTAGAATGTTCTAAAAGACTGCAGCATTTCATCAGATAGCTTTTTTGATGAAATCGTACGGCAAACAAAAAGAAAACTAAGCACACCTTCCCTCATTCTCTAGTTGTGGGTTGGTTTTTTGTTTTGGTTTGGTTGGTTGTTTGATGTTTTGTTATCTTTTTGGTTTTACTCATTCATTTATTTTATTCACTACACTCCATTATGTGCCTTAGGTATGTTGGGGAGTGAAAGGATTTGGTTACACAGGAGTGTATCTTGTTAACATGTACCATCTGCATTCTACTAACTGGTCTGTATCAGCAAGTCAGTCAATTCATTTCAAAATCCTCATTTAGAAGTCTCTGTTTTACATTTTTTCCTTCTTTTTTTTCTCTCCATGTAGTCTGTTCATGGCTGCCAGAGAATCTCCCAGCCCAACTCCCTGCTTCCTTGCAGAGGGTTGGTGGCTCCTTGGTGAAGGCCCTGCTGGCAATGTGCAGTGCTTGCAGGCCTCTGGCTCCGGAGTTCTCAGCCCCGTTCCTTTGGTCAGAGTGCAAGTAAGGGCTTCTCAGAAAGCTAGATTGTAACTGGGTGCTTCTGGTATGTTTTGGTGGATGGTGTTTCAGTGTAGGAAAGCGAGATGACATGATCTGGATTTTATCACGAGTTTTGACTTGTGATAAAAGTCATTGTAGGGAGTGTAACACACTTGGCCTGAAGCGTATGTTTTTGTCTCCAAGTGAGTTATAACATCTGACCATTTTCTACTCACTCTATGAACTGTGTGCTGAGTGCATCTTTCTTCTTTCACAACTTCAGGAATCACTTGAAGAAAAATGATTTTTTTTTTTTTTTTTTCAAACAGAATATTGGAATGAATAAAAGCCCATTGTTTCAGTAGCTTGAAATCATGGAGCCGCATTTAGTCAGATGACATTTCCTCTTGTGCTCACTGATTCTGATGTGATCTTTGTAATCTGCACTATGATCAGCTCTACGCCAATTTTCATGACGGCGTTTGGCACTGAGCTGCTGCACTAATGGAACCTGTAGTAGTTCCTGAGCTACACTGAAAGACTTCAGTGAATCTGATTAGATGTTTTAGTTCTGTATTACAGTTTCAGAATATTTTCTCTGTTTTCCCACAAAAAAAAAATCCTCAGTCGACTAGTGGAGACTTTCTATAGCTTATGAAAAGCGCAGGTTTTTATTATGCTTTACAGTAATTTTCTGTTTATTTCTTTCTGATATTACACGTTTGTGAATACTCACTTTGACAGATAACTGATTTAAATAGTGAACATCAAACACAAAAGGTTTATGAATACTAAGCAAAACAAATCTTGACAAAAGGTGAACAGACTCTGCAAGGGTGAGATTGTCTGCATGTTTCAATGTCTCTTTTAGTGAAATCACATCTTTACTTTCAATTTCCTCTTTAATGTAACATACATTCTGTAAATATTTTTGCTTCTGACAAGAACATCAATTCGTGTTATTCATAAAGAGACTTACAGTATTCAAGCAATGAATAGCAAGCAGGAGGAACAATTGCTTGCTTTTTTATTTCTTAACATACATTCTTCTGCTAAAAAATGGAAGTAGAGTCAATTTAAACTTATTGAACATACTGCTTTTGCAAAAAAAAAAAAAAAAATCACTGATTTTAGCAGAAAACCAAATGCAAGTGAAGGGAGGTATATCTTTTTTGAAATACATTTATTTCCTGCATACCTTATAAATGGTTTGCCAAATAAAAATGATTGGGGGACTGAGATATTTTTGCAAGAGTTATAAAATTATTGGTTGTGAAGGGATCATTTGTACAGAGACTGTATTGAGGTTTTGCTTGGCTTAAAAGGGTAAGAGGCGTGCATACGGATGTTCCTGTGGAGAAATAACAAATTAAGTTTCGTCACCAAGAGTAAAGCAATACTACATATGATTGCATGGCAGTATCCAGTAATAGCACTTTGTGTTCAGCCTGAGTCCTTACCCTGTGCTTACCCACACGCCGCTGTACTTCACTGAGGTTAAGTGGGCCATGTGCACACTTCAAATCAAGTGGGTGCATAAGTGCTTGCTGAATTGGAATCTTATTCAACTTAGTCATCAAAGTGAGTAAATAGCAATTTAAATAAAATTTGGGGCTACAGTGGAGAGGTATTGACGCTATTAAAGAGCTGGAAATCCAAAGAGAAGGGTTTTGAATATGGAAGAAAGTAGCAGAAGGACATCATCATGGAGTATGCTTAGTCTGTGCAGATGGAGCTCTACAGATGCAGAGCATAAATGTGTATTTCCCATATCCCCAGCCATTGCCTGTTGTGCTGTTTGCCTATGTCCAGTCAGAGTTGGGTCTCTCAGAAATGGAGAATGCTTTTCTAAAAGGCTAGTGTATGAATGCTAAGAAAAACTATTGAAGCCTGTAGAGTAAGCTTACAAACTCAGGGCTGGAATAGAAGAGTTACTGAATATTTTCTTCTTTCTAATCATGATGAATTGCAGGTGCTTGTCACATCTGAGGATTTAAGTTAAAATCAGGAGAAAGATTGGAGTCATTCTGCCAGTGTAGTGCGGCAAATTGCCAAGGAAGTCTGAGCAAGACTTACAGCTGCATAAAACAGCTCAGTGTGTTGTTATGTCTGCCTTTTTCAGCCGGAGAATGTGCTTTGCCATGGCAAAGTGGAGCCCATCAAAACCAGCAGCCTTTAGGAATCCTGTTTGTACCAACAGACAATGGGTCCACAGAGAAAAGTGCTCCTGCTTTGTAGAAAAAAAAAATGTTTCTAGTCTTTCCTCTTTATTCTCTGTTTCTTTTCATATGCCTGGAAATGACTTCTCTAAAAGGGATGAAATTTGCATTCATTTCTGCTTTTATCAATTTTTGTACACAAATATGCATGTAATTTTCCTGTATAAAGTGGAAGGGAAAAGTGGTGTTCTACTTCAAATTCAATTTAATCCGGTACATATTATTTGATGAATAATAGCTAACAGTATTGACAAGGATGCATAAATACTCTGTGGCATGACTATAATGGTGACATTGTGGTTTTTCTGTTTCCTATTATAGATTGAAGGGGACAAACAATATTAACAGTGGATTTTCCTTTCTATTTTCTGTTGAAGTAAAAGCGAACAAACACACACACACAAAAAAACCTTTAAAACCCCCCAACTTTATGCAGTATGATGTTTGGATGGAAAGGCCTGCTCAAAATAAGTACACAAAACTTCTACTTAATGATATTCAGTGAAGCCACTGGGCTCTTTGAGAGCTGCAGTCAATGGGACATACAATCTATCATTTTTATTGGGAGTTTGCATCACTGACAAGAGTAGTTGTTCTCCCTCTCATTTTTGTGTGAGCATATGAGGTTGCTGGTCATGGGCAGTTTTAAGTCCTTCTAAATATGCATTTCCTTTAATTCATTAAGAGACATTCATGTTCCAGCATATCCATTACAATGACAAACTGACACTGTAAAATGAAAAAGCTTGCAATTACTCACTTGGTTTGTATTTTAATCAAAGCTATTGTAATATGACTCCAGGGAACCATAAGTGGTGAAACAAAGGGTTTGGGATTTATGTTGGGACCTTTGTATACTGATGCCTAAGTAGAAGGAGCTGGGGAAGAACAGAAAAGCTGGATTTTTTCCCTGGATCCAGACAGGGTAGTTTCAAGTGCCCAAATCCAATTTACATACATTCAGAGTGTGAACCTCATAAATCTGCTTGTATCCGACAAATGAGCAGCTGGAACAAAGACATGGCCAAAGTCAAGAGCAGCACAGACTTGCAGCTAGTCCTTATCCCTCCATGCTGCTCATTCAGGCACGTTGGAGGCAAGACCAGCTATGCTGGGCATTCCCAGCTGCTGAAAAGATGCTACTGGAACTGCTCCTGTGCCATCTCCCTGCAGCTCTCCACAGAATATGCCATGACTGGTCATGTATGAGGCAGGGCAGATCACAGTGCTCACTGGCAGCCAGTACATCTCCATGAGCTAGAGCCATTCACACAGTTTGAGCAGAGCCTAAAGCAAGTCTCTGGACAGCTCAGGATAGACGGATCCAACGGATCTTCTTTCATTATTTTGGCTTTTGGACATTAGACTCATCTGGCAAAGCCATGTTGGACCTAGAGATTATTTTTATGTAGCTATCATTCCATGAAAAACTTTAAGGAAGTAAATTGATATAGAAAACATTTTTGCATACAGTGTGGTCGTTAGGCAGGTAGCAATTGTATCAATTACTTCTCTGATATAAAATAAAAGTGTGGGGGTGTGTGCTGGTGTGTAGGCAGCAGGGAGAAAATGTACCATTCCTGATTTGTGGTTTCAAGAGGAATTTTCTCATTTCAGGCAAAGCAAGTCTGATTCATTGCTTGTATCTCTTAGGCTGCAGGGCTCTAACATCAAAAAGTGAGCTGTGATGGGTAAAGCAAGCAAGGGTGAGGCCCACATGGGCCTGCTGGGAGGATGTGTTTGCACTGCACTCTTGGTGAAACTGAACTGTCTGTACTTCTGCTCAGGGTACTGGGATGCAGAATGGAAATTGTGTGTAGATACTGAAAAGTGCTAAATGAATGCCGTTGATATTCAGAGCAACAATTCACCCAAATACAAGAATGGAATTGTTTTTCTAATCACTCTCTGAACCAGATCCCCTAACTCTGAGCAAGAAGCTGGATGGACTCTCTATCTACCAGGGCCCCACTGGAGTGTCTTTCCCCTTATTGGAGCAGGTGGTGGTGGTGTGGCCTGCAGGGATTTCTCCCATCAGCCATCTTCATTCAGAATCCTCGTTTTCACTAGATGGCACTATAATTACACTGGTTACATCACCTTTTTTCCTTACCAAAAAAACCACCTAAATCAGTGGATGTATGACGTGCAGTAAAACTTCATGTCTTCATTTGCTTGCTCTTCTTGAATATTAATGCTTTACTGACATTAAGAAAGTGCTGTTACATATGGAGATGTTTTTGTTAAGTTGCTTTTTGCATGTGTCTACTAGTCCAGAAGGGTTCTGAATAAACAACCTTACCTCTAGTGTGCCTGCTCTGACTACTTTGCATTTCAATGATCATTGCATTACACAACACTCTAAGTTCGCTAATTTTGTCACCTCTGTTTTCATTCCTAGCTTATAATTTTGATAGAGCTCAAATGTTTAAAGGTTTAATTTGTTTCAAATATTCTACAATGGAACCTCTCATTCCCTCATTTGTAAATTCTTAACAATCAGCAGAGCACATTCATGGCTTCTGAGTATTCATTCAACTACTCAACTCAGCTGAATTTCACAGTATTTTTTTTTTTTTAAACCTTAAAAGCCTGACCTTAACTTAGGTTAGAAGTCTTAGTATCTATGTTTCCTAACACAGTTTTTCAAATTTGTCTGCTTGCTCAGCCACCCCTTCTAATTTCTAAATGAGTTTTACATCTCTCTGGCATTAGCAGCTGGTTTTGGTCTGATTAAGTCTTGCATTTTTGTGATCATTCTCATCCAAATAGATCCCCTAGTGCTTTATAAACTTTATTAACTGGTGAAACATGCTACATATCCTTTGCCCTTGATCAAATTAATAAACTGGTAGAGTGAGAGATGATAAATGATTTTGCTGAAGGTGGCAGGTGACAGTGGAAAGTATGTGAAATCATACATGAACCACCTCAGGATTCTTCTGCCTGGGTCAGACACGTGAAATATCTCATCTGCACATTAATTTACAAAGCCTCATTATACGCAGTTTGTGAATGTAACCAAACTTTTCATGGTTCTCTCATAGTAGTCACAATTATGAAGTGTTTTAATTTTGGAATCTCAAAAGCTGACATAATCTTCCAGGTATCATTAGTAGTTCTGCCTTTGGCCCCAAACCTGCCACACTGTGATAGAGAGTTGTCTATTGGCATCTATAAGAATTTTGCATTAAGCTTCATAGCAGGATATAGCTTTTTATCTCTTTCAATTTGTCCCTTCTTAGGACTTCCTAAGCGCTACCCAGCAATGAGTTGATGCAATGCTTCCTCTATAATTCAGTGATAATGCAATAAGCACTTTCCTTCTCATCTGCAAGATTTAGTTGTCTTCAGCACAGTGCTGACCCAATGAATTGTGGATTTCATTGCATTTGAAATCCAGTTTTCATTTAGGTGATAAAAATCCTGTGTTCATTTAAGTGATGAAATTAAATTATTTCATTTCTCTCGTTGCATACAATGCCTCAGTAAGTATGCTTTGTTTTTAATTCTAAAACTGCCTGTTGAAGGCTTTATACCATAATGTAAGCCACCAAGGATGTATGTTTTTCTATCTTATATAATGTAATAAGGAAGTTCTTTCTATCAGCATCTATTATTAATCTATTTTTCTAAATCTTTATCTGACAGATAATTTGTGAGGATGAATCCCCTAACCAGGCTATGTCTATGTATGGGAGGCGTAGGATTCCATGCTGTTGGTTTTTACTTTTTTTTTTATTAGCAAGGTTGGTAAAAAGTGGGATTTTGCTGTTCTGGAGTGTTCTTACTTCAAAAAAAAAAAAAAAAAAAAAGTAAGAGTTATATAATGGACAAGTAAATGTAAGTGAAACATTTGAACCTTAGTCATTGCTGGATGTGAGCCTAAGATAGTGCTGTTCTTCTATTCCTGTAGGTATCACAAATCACAGATGATGATGTCTCTCTGGTTTAAAACTGAAATTTCAAATTTTGTTGTTTGTATGGCAAAGCAAATATGACTTGAAATGGAAGAAGAACATTTTTCTTCCTTGCTTATCAGATTCACTTGCAGGCATTATTTTAAATTGTTATAAAATTGTTTAGTCAAATTGTTATGGAGATATCACAGAATCACAGAAATGTAAGGTTTGAAAGAGACCTCTGGAGATCATTGAGTCCAATCCCCTCCTAAAGCAAGTTCCTTACAGTAGATCACACATGAAAGCATCCAGGAGGGCCTTGAATTTCTTTGCAGAGGGAGGAGACTTAATGGCTTCAAGCTGTGCCAGGGGAGATTTAGGTTGGACGTTAGGAAATACTACTTCTCTGAGAGAGTGGTCAGGCAGTGGCATGGGCTGCCCAGGGAGGTGGTGGAGTCACCGACCCTGGAGGTGTTCAAGGAACGTTTGGATTTTGTGTTGAGGGCTATGGTTTAGTGAGTACTATTGGAGATAGGTGGATGGTTGGACTGGATGATGTAGGTCTTTTCCAACCTTGGTGATTCTGTGACTCCCTGAGCTATCTGGGCAGCCTGTTCCAGTGCTTTGTCACTCTGATAGTGAAGTTCTTCTCTGTGTTAACATGGAACATCCTGTGTTCCAGTTTCTGCCTATTGGCCCTTGTTGTACTGTTGATTGCCACTGGAAGTTGCCCACTTCCATTGACTTGACTTCCATACTTCAGATATTTATAAACAGTGATGAGATCCCTTCTTCTTCTTCTCTTCTCCAGACTGATGAGTCCTTGGTCTCACAGCCTTTCCTTGTATGGGAGGTGCTCCAGGCCCTTTATTGTTTTTGTGGCCTTCTGCTGGATTCTTTCTAGTAGATCTCTGTGTTTTTTGATTGGGGAAGCCCAGAACTGTACATAGTGCTCCAGATGTGTCCTCACCAGGGCAAAGCAGAGGGGGAGGATCACCAGCCTTTCCCTGCTGGCCCTGCTCTTTCTAATGCTCCCCAGGATACAGCTGGCTTTCTTGGCCACAAGGGCACACTGCCGGCTCATGGCCGGCCAGTTGTTCACCAGGACCCCCAGGTCCTACTCTGCAGAGCATCTTTGCCAGATTTAATTCCAAGTGGGCCTTAGCCTTCCTTGTTGCATCCCTGTGGGCCTTGATGACATTCCTATGCCATTCCCTAGTAGACAAGCCCTTTTTCTGCATTTCATGGGCATTTATCTTCCTTTTGAGTGTGTTTGAATCATAGCATATTTTCTTTTTCTTTTTTTTTAACAGGAAACAACTGTTCGTATTCCACAGGAATGTAAAGAGTATTCGATTTGAAATTGTTTATTATTATTTAATCCTATTCTGTTTGCTTTATTTTTTTTGTTGAAGCTGAGTTTGACAATCTGTGGATATTATCTTGCAATGCAAATTAAAACCACATTCAAACATAAGTGAGGAACCTGACATTAAGTAATGGAGTAATTCATTTTATGTGAAAGTATTCAATTTGAATGAATAGCTATATGTTAGGAATAATTAAACACAATTTTATGTAATTATTTTGTGCATGTGGCACAGTTAGCAAATATTTCTGTCGGTTTTAGCCATGTATGCTGTCTGGTACATCTTTTATGTGAACTGAATCACAATCTAGAAGGTGTACGATGAAAAATGCAGCATTTAAACAACTTGAAAGGCTCTTAAATTTATTGGTGTGGTATCTAAGTTTACTAAAAACGGTGCCATGTTTTGTGGAGTTTTTTAAAGTACATTGATCTTAAATGCCTTTTGTACTGGGAGGAATAAACTTTATGGAATTTGACCATAACATAGCCCAGTGTTTAATGCTGTCCCCAGGTTACTACTTCTTTGTAGTTTAATCATTTTTGTTTGTAAGGATTGTGAGAATTTCACCTCTGATAATTACAGCTGACTTTCAGGAGCCACACGGATAGAAGAATTAATGCCTGAATTTATGGGTCTGCAGTGTATAGTACACAGCATAATGGGAAACAAGTGATTTAAATCTGAATGGTGGACACTGAAGGACCAAGCTAATTAATAGGCTTGTGAATGAAGCTCTTGAGGAGGCCCACTAAGAAATGATGGGCTACCTTATAGCTTCGCTCTTAGCACAGTGCTTATATATTGAGCTGCACTGTAAATCAATTAAATGTTCTTGCTACCATCACATTATTAACTTTATGTGGTCTGATCATTTTCTTTTAGCTTTACATTCATGCTGTTGCCAGATCTTTACAAATGATAAATTGCATTTTAAAATTAAAATCGCCTTTTTAAAAAAAATGCAATGCTGTGTAATAAACCAGAATTTGTAGTCTGTCAGCTTTGGTGTCTGAGCTGCAGGTCAAAAATGAGTGAGTGGGCTGGGCTTTGAAATAAGAATGAACTGGCACAAAGGTAACCAGACCTTTACAAAAACGTGAGTTTGAATCCTGTGTGACATTTTATCATGGTATGTTAGGCAAGTCTGAATATTTCGGGGAGTTCCTCAGAGTCTCCCAAACCAAGCTTTGTAGTTGGAACTGCTCTTGTATAGACAAACTTCCCAAGGAAGTGAATGAGAAAGACCTACTTTAAATGCAGATGATTTGAATGCAAATACACTCTTACTGTGCCAACTATAACACACACTGCACAAGAATCCACCCCAGCAAAGCTGTGAGATCATCTCTGACGAATCAAAGCCCAGTATGTTTGACAGTTACTGTATTGATAAGAATAGGTAGTTCAAGGCAGTTTTGGTTTTGCCATCTCAAAAACACCAGCAGTACCTAACTGCATGACATGCACACATCTAGACATTTTCTTGGTGCCTGTCTCTGGGGATTCAGTGAGCTCAGAGCAGTTCAAGATGCCTTTCTGCTTTGCACAGCTTTCCTCATTTATGTCTTGGGATCATGCTGCAACATTGAAGTTGGAACTCCCTGTTCTACCCATTTTCACGTGTTAATTGTGCGTTTAACCACCTGATTTGTTTTTAAGTCCTCTGAAGAAGAGTCATGCTCTCCTTTGGATCCCCATTGCCCCCATATAGTCTGTATAGATGGAAACTTTGTCATGACCTTTATCTGCAACTCTGTGCTAAACTTATTTACTGTCTTGATGGGTATAGGCCAGTATACTTATTAGTGTTATGCATTATTCATTTAATTATTGCTCGTTTCTTACTTGATTTTTAAAAATTTCATTGTGCTTCTCTACCTCCTAGTTGCTAGTTTTTGATTGTGGGTTTTTTTTCCCTCTTGGAGTGAAATATATTTGTGTTTTATGGCTAGAGTTTAATTTTAATATAGTAGATTTATGAATGCATTACATAAGATGAATTTCCTTTTTGTTCTCCATCCAGTCCAATGGCAATGAATACTACTAGTAATCAGAAATTTGTGAAGAAATGTTATACTTCATTTGCATGAAGGAAAAAGGGTGACTATTTGGTCTGTTGTAATAATGTATAATAGCCATTGCTATCTTAAATGAAGAAATACATTAAAAAATATTGCATGCACAATAAAAATGGTACCATACAACGTAAAAATATGAATGGCATTTTACTGAGCCTTAGGTGTATTTTATTAAATCCTACATAAAATGATCTCTTAACCATTTTGAAAAAATGAAAGTAGCAGATTGATTTCTGTGCTTAAATACACTTGAGCAGCACCCAAGTAGTTCAGAGCTGTGCAAATAGTTTTAGTGAGTGAGTGTGCTGAAGGTGTTTGATTAGCTGAATTATTTATTTAGCAGTAGTTACAGACACTGAAGTAGAGTCCTTTGAATCTGGATTTTGCCATTTTTTCTTACTTCTGGGGTGTGATCTGTGGTGCAATACAGTACTTGGCATGTGTAAGACTGCTGGGATTTGCTTGGAAGCCTTCTCTATTCCCCTGTGCGTTCCCTATAACTTATTCAATTAGCAGTGCTGCAGTTCAGTACTTGCACTTCAGATTTGCCCTGTAAATCTTTGGGGTTGCTGGTGACGTGCACCAGAGCACCGCATTCTTGTGGTGCTAAATGATTGTGTAAGCAAGGCAGGCAGGAGCTGAGTTGTCAACAAGATGGTCTTCTGGGCCTCTCCTAGCTGAGCTTGTGTACATGCTGGGGAGGGAAGCAGCTACCACCAAGCTGCCATGTTGTCTGCCTTCACTGCGTGCTGCCTGACCTTCCCACTGCCTGCACAGGGAAACCCTGAGGAGTTTTCCAAGAAAGAGACACCAGCAACATGGCTTTGTGTCTGGTGAGCAATGAGATCAATGCGGCTCCCCCGAGTGGATTTACAATTCTTGTCTTCACAAGCTGTTTCCTTGTGAGAGCAGACTGGAAAAGACGTCTGGTGGACATTGAAGTATTTTTAAAGTGTATTTAAAACTGTTAATCCTCCATTCATGCTTTTTTGGTTTATTTTGCATGCAGAGGAAGGGAAAAATTCTGAAAAAAATGATGCGGGCAGCTGTATAAAATAATTTTCTGAAGTGATTGGTGCAGAACATTGGAAGCCAGGCAAGGAGAGGTGCTTGGTGAGACACCTGTCTGATGTCTTAGCTAATTTTTCTACAAAGTTAGTTTGCTTGTGCTGAAATCACGCCAAGCTGCTAAATCATTAAAATCATTCTTCATTGATAATTGGTTCCATGAAAACCTTGTGTGATAAACAAAAATAAATTTCACCATATTTGCTGGGGTGAAAATCTGTTCTTTGGTGCCTACTACCTGGCAGTTGTACTGCTTCTTGCTGCACCTTTCTGCCAGCAGGATTTCTGCCTTGTTCCTGTGCCTGACTTTGTGCCTGTGTAAGCCTAGGTTTGACCAGGACCTACTCTGTAAATTTATGTGGTGCATAATACATGCAGTACTCCCCAAATCAGCATTGCCTTTCTGCACTGGTGTGATGTACCTAGAATTTCTAAACTGGTCTCCTGTTGCAGCTGTTCAGATGAAAGAGATGCTTTCCACAGGTAAATATGGAGAGGTGCAGAAGTAACAGGAAGATCCCATAAGCCACGTGCTTATCTCAGGCAAAAGTCATTTTCTTGTCAGTTTGCTTAGAGATTTTTTTTAAAGATTGCTCTGTTAACCTACATTTGTTACTCCCTGTTCTCTGATGTGCGTGAAATAGACCTTATCTTAATCTGCATCTCTCTGAGATGTACTGTGTTCTTTTGACATCCTAAAATGGAGACTGTCGTGTTCTTGCTAATTAAACGAAGGGAGCAAGGTGCTGGCTTGGTAGCATGGTGACAAGGTATGAGAGTAACTTCTCACCTCTTTGAACCCTGCCACTTTGTAACATTTACAAGAATTCCATAACTTAATTTTCAGAGGAAGAAGTTGTCTGTAGCTTGGTGTTAGCTTGGGATGTGATTTGTGTTTTAATACAAATTGCCCACAGAACACTGGAAACATCACTTGGCTTTGTGTTCTGCACAGTGGGTTCTAGCAATTGCCTGCATTGCAGATATATCATATAAGCTCACAGTCATACCTTTAATCTGGGAAACAATTGTATTAGTAGTGAGGGAGATTTTAGTACCACAGAGTTGTTATAGCTCATTTTAGAATCCATTGCCATATATCTGTATACTTTTTTAATTTGCAGACTGTTCTTTTTTTGGAGAAATACAGTATCATTATCTGATAAGAGCAGCTTAACAGATAACATTGCTAGTAGCAAATTTTCCTTGGATGCCAGGAGGTAAGGTGGTGGCTGGCTGGTGTTTGGGATGTGAACAGAAGGCATGTCTGTACTCATTGGGTTTTTCTGTTACTATGGAGCCTAAATACATCTCTAGTAGTTTGATCTACTTGACACAAGGGGAGAGGTGGGGGGAATTTGGTAAATGCAAATTGAGTTCCAGCCTTTCCTTTAGCACAGGCCACTGGAAAAAGGAACTGTGGAAAACAGTGGTTGTATTTTCCCTATTTTTCCTGTTATAGGGGATTGCATGACTAGCACAAGTGGCATTTTAAGAAATCCCAGTTGTGTGAGGTGTGGCAATAAATTTGAGTTGTAGCTGAACTGGCCATGTGTGAACACCAATTAGTGTGGTACATGGTAACGTAATTAAGAGAATCAAGATGGAATTAAGACAAAGGGAAAGGTAAACTGAATATCAGGTATTTTGTTGCTATCATGCTTTTAAAACCAAGTGGAAGAAGCTGTAGGCAGGATCTGTGTAAGAATCAGTTTTACCCTGAGAAGACCTGAACTGGCTCATTTTTATTTCTCAGTTCTATAGTTCTGTGCCCAGTGAAGCATTCTCTAGATAGCAACAGACAGCTGGTGTGCAAGGGATATGTTGACTTCACTGCTAATGATCCAAAACAAACAAAATAAATACTGATTATTGTGTGCTGTCCCACAGAAGCTGTCCGTGCTGCTGCCTTGCAGCTCTGCACCTCTCTGTGCTGTGCAGCACCCCTGTGACATCCCAGACTCTCATATTACCAGTCAGATATGTGCAGATTACACTGGTGTCTGCAGAAAAGCATGGGGAGTCCTCAGGAATTCTCCTGTGATTTACTGAGCAACATGCAACAAGTAAACAATGAATTTAAAGTGGACGATAGTTTGTATTTTTCCTCCCTGGTTCCCTGACTAGTGCTACTGTAATGTTAGTGAAGGAGGAGATGGATGTTAGAATAGAGAAATGTTATTGTAGAAGGGTGAGGAATATAGATGTCCTACATAAGCCATCTGGCATGGCAGGCCTGTGTGTGGCTGCGGCTCTTAAGATATGAAATCCTTTTTCCAGCTGGTTGACTTTTGCAAGGGATTTTAAGTCTCAAAGAAGTTTTGGAGTAATAGATAAAATGACAGCAAAATGAGTTTTCGAAATTAAAGTAGTATGTCAAATTGTGCAAAGAAACTTTAATGTCAGCAGGATCCTCTTCTAGGTAAAACTGGAGTGCAGAAATAACTTCAGCGTACTATGAGTGGAGAGACCAACTGCAAGGACTTGGGGTTGTGTGTGAGGCTCTTGATTTCCAGATCAGACTTTATATTCTACCCAAGTACTAGTTTCAAGCGCTCTGAATTTTTGTTACCAGGAATTAGGACATAGGAATACTTGCCAGTGCTTAATTGCTGCCCCTAGACAATACATCAGTACATTCTCGTAATAAAATTCACAGCTCCCTTTACATCACTATTAATCTCAGTGATGCACAACTTTAACAGCGTTTGGAGTCAGACCAAGAGAAAAAGTTTCTTAGATTGGCAGGGCAAAAGTTTCTGTAAGCTGAATTTTTTTATAATGCTGCCGTGGAAATTACAGAAAATAAAACCAATATTTTGAATCTTTTGAACTCCATTTTCACTTTGAAGTTCTGCAGTACTAAACATTCTTATAAATACTAGATATTTGAATACAGGTACAGTAAGAATTATAAATAAAAAAAACCAGGATTGCTATTATTGATCAAATTGTCTTTATCTGGACTTAGGTGTATGTACAGTATCTCTGTAGGTATTATTACAGCTTAACAGTTTTCTCTCAAAGTGTAAATTGTATGTTTTTAAACCCAAATCTACTATAACTTATTTCCAGTAATGTTTCAGATACAATTTGTTATAAGAATGAGGAAGTTTTATGTCTTACTTTAGAACACTTATGTGAAGAAGAGCGCCATCATCTATGACGTGAGGTTTTTATTTCTTTTTCAATAATTTACTTGCTTGCATGTATTCGGTGACTCGAGCATTAAAACTGGGATCCTTCTTGGAAATTTTCAGTTACTGTGGATGTTATAGGAGGTCAAATGGGAATGCCAAGCATATGTGTTTTTTTGGCACACAGTAAGCAGTATCAAGCTTGTCTTCAGGGGAAAAAAAAAAAAAAAAAGAAGGTACAGTGAGAAAAAAAGACATTCTAACAACTCATGAAGCATGAACAAGGAATGACAGATTAGTAATACATCTATTTAATGCTTCTGTTTGAATAGACGAGCCATCTAAGACCCCTTTGATCTATTGTACTTTCTGGGCAGCAAAAGAATTATGCAAAGGCGAAGTCATTCCCTTCTTGTCACACAAAATATACATTATGTTCTGTTGGCATTGGTAAAAGGATAGCAAAAGATGTCGTACAGATGACTCCAACTATGATGTAGAGTCCTGAGATGCTATCTTAGAAATCACTGAAACATTCATTGAGATTCAGTTACATTAATGACACTAAAGAAGATGCTTGGTTACTTTATTTTATCACACATTATACCTCAGTAGCATGGACCTAAAACTTTCTGCTACTTTTGACAATTACTTAGTGGCATATGTGACCCTGGAACAGTGTTAATGTGCTATCCAATAATTGTCAGCAGACAGATAGAATGGAAAGGGCTGTATCCAACAGAAGTAGCATTTAATTCAGAAATTGCTCTAGGTAGTGAGGGAAGCCCTGAAAGCAGCCTAGAAAAGTTTGCAGTGATAGAACTGCTCTCTTATGAACTCAGATTTCAGAGACTGAACTGTCTAAAGCATTCTGGGATTATCCATGTGGTGAGGTGGGGAGCAGGATGGCCTCAACACAAAGAAAGTAAACAAGAGAAGGATGGAAAAAAGAACTAAGAAGTTATGGGCTTTGAATTATAATAGAAGATGAAACCAACACATTTCTGTAAGAACATAACTTTGTTTTTCTGCCCAGTATTGACCTTCTTTCTTATGTTTTCATTATTGCCTAGTTGCCTTCTTTGTGATGTTGGTATTTCTCCCAGTAGTGCTATAAACCAGGGAAACTCAGTCAGATCTGAAGATCAGCAAAGTTAACCTTCCCATGCTATGTCCACATTTATTACAGAATATTCTTTGGAACTGTGACAGGTTACAGTGAATTTCCAGCATCTTCAGAGAAAGCTATCAAGGAGTTGTATAGACAGCTTTTATTTTAAGCATTTAGATGAAAACATTAATGACACTTAAGATGTCAGGCACATTGTCACAGTTGTCAATAAACTATCAGTTATGTTTGCTTCTCTTTTATTGCTGTTGGGTGTTCAAACTGCTTGATAAGAATACACCTGCTCATTAGGAGTGATAATGGTATTTTGTCTCATGCAATTGTTTTGCTTTTCTGTTCAGCTATAAAGCAAAAGGTTTTTACTGATGTGAAACAATGCAAATGCTATTAAGCCTTACATTGCAGTGACTTGAACATAGGATGATATATGGGGCTGAATTTGAGATCTTAGTCAAATCACTGAATCATAGAATCATAGAGTGGTTTGAGTTGGAAGGGACCTTATATATTATCTAATTCCAAATACCAATGTCCTATCCAAACACATGAGCTTTTGGATGAATATGCAAGTACTCTGTCATTTAATTGGAGTGTATTTGCATTAGATAGATTTTTTTTTTTTTTCATTGCAATTTGACAGCTCATACTGGAGTCTTCCTCGTGCTCATGCATTTTGCCATTGCTGTGCTGGTATAATTGAGGCTGGAAGTGGTGCTGACTCTGTTTCTGTTTCTGACCTAGAGCAGGAACTACTTATTAGGAGGCTCTGAAAGTAGATTGGCCAACAGTTTATTGTACTTGCTAGTGATGTGCATTGTAACTTGCCCCTGTACATCCAACTTTTGAGATTAGTATTTGCTTTGAGTGAATAGCCTGTTCAATATAAAATATAGTACACAGCACAGTCTTCTGGCAATATGTAGGTCCTTGTCCTGAGGACCTAATACAAATTAGGTAAGGGAGGAACATAATTATATACAAAAATTCCTCACTATTGCTATAATAAAAAGCTATTTTCTTGCATGCACAAGGTTTGCCACTCTGTAAACTGTATACTTCTGTTGCATGTGAGATAGAAAAGTAACACGGTCTTTGTATATATCTTCCGTGAGATAATAGTCTGTGAATGCTGAGCTGAGGAGTGATTGGATGTTCTGAGTATAGCCAGAGGGATCCTAGGCAGACCTTCAGCTTGCCAGTACATGAGAAGAACTTGTGTTTTCTGTGACTCTTCGCATTAGGAGTAGACACCTGCAACAGAAAAGAAGTGGGCAGTTCTGTGGCTTCTCAAATACTTGGTGTAGGCTCTGTTTCTGCATAGAAGCTCTTTAATAATATCTTTCAATCTGTTAATATCTTCTAGAGGAAGATATAAATAGGAAATTAAAACGTAAATCAATAATCACATGAAGAGAGGTTTTTACTATTGCTTCTTGCTACACTGTTAACTCCTTACCTTCTGTGCTGCTGATGAACAAAGCACCTGGCTACAACTTTCCCTCCTCTTGAGAAATGAGATACATTTTTAACATACCCAGTATATGACCTTTTAAAAAAATTATTTGCTTCACAAATATGTTGCTCTGTGTACTCCTCAGCCAAAGAAACTGTGTTTGTAAGGGCGTGGTGCAAAGAACACTTTTCACTATATTTTTTACACAGAAGTAGAATAATATTTCCAAAAAGGTTTGCTGGCTTTGCCATAAATGCCTTGTTTATAACATTGTGGCATAAGCTGTAAAGATGGCTATATATAATTTTTATGTATAAAGACATTGTGACGGTACATAAACTCAACGTTAAGCTAAAAGATGTCCATGCTGTATAAATTATACAGTAGGCCTTTCACACATATAAGGACAGCTATCTTTTGTGTCTATCAGCCTTTGCTTTGTTTCATGGAAATAAAAACAGTGCTATTCCATTCAGTACCTCTCTCATTAACACATTCACAACTATTTAAAAGTGCTTAACAGCCTTCATAATGTTGCAACATCTTTTTCTTTCAGAAACACCTTTACTTCTGTTAACTCCATTTGGAGATTGACTGTGCTTTTACTGGCAGGATGGTTTCAAATAGTTCTAGGATTCCTCCATTTCCAAGTTCTTCAGGAACTTACATTGCCAAAATCTCTCGCAGTCGGTGTATGTTGGTCTGCTGTGTCCTCTCCAGGGTCATGGTTCCTTGAAAATGTGTAGCTGTACTTCCAGAAAAACCCAGCGCCAGGCTGTGTGTAGTCTTGTCCTGATGCAGTGCCAAGGGACACATACAGCCACTTCCAATCTTGAAGCCCTCAGGGGTACGCCTTGATAAGAATATATAGGGTATATTTTGGTTGACTCAAATTTTCCATGTAAGCCTTAAGAAATACTGCTTTCTCCAGTTGCTAGAGTTTTTAGAAGTCACAAGTGTTTGTTAGTCTTATTTTGGTGGTTTTTTTTTTGTTTTTTTTTTTTTTTGATTGGTATTGCACATCAAGAAGAACTGTGTCAGCTTTTCAGAATGATTACAGATTCTGAGAAAACTTTAAATGTTCTGAACTGAATCTGTTTGTTCTGTGCATTATACAGCTTTGTCACCATGGTCTTTTACCAAGTGACTTCCTTCACTGTTTTCCTATGTTTCTTTTGAGGATTTCTGTGCTGTGTTGTGGTTTAAGAAGACTTAGGTTTGTGTTTATCAGCCATTGGCACCTTCATTTAACACTCAAATGTTTGTTCCATTTCCTAGATAACTGATGATTACGGAATAAACAGTTTCTGTAACGGAGTATTTTTTCAACACACCACTGAAAGCTTATTCTGATATTCTGTTTGGTGGGTTTTTTTCTATTTCTTAATCTGTTTTTAAACTGAGTAATTTATCTTCTTTCCCATACACTGCAACTAGTAGTATTATCTCACCCAGACATTTGTTTCTTTGGAAGCTTTTTTTTACAGTAAATTGAAATCATGAATGTATTGATAGCAGCTAGCTAGCACAGATAATAAAAGTGATGAAAATGGAATAGCAAGTGATCGAGTGCAAATGAGGAAGCAGAATAAGTGCTGAGCATATATGCTGGCTTGTGTCAATCTGGGGGTCCCCTCCCTCTTTGCACTTCTTCACTAATGCACTTACATGAAGTTAGGTGAGGTTAATCAACCATCTTTTCAGCAGGTGCACCGCAGCTGTGTTTCAGTGTCTCTGCAGATACATTCTAAGCAACCTGTTTTTGTTAAACCAAGAAAATCCATTGAGGAGAGTTGCATGCTGAGCAGCTTTATGATCAACACTGAGACAAAGAAACTAATTATTCTCTGCCATCTCCTCATTTTCTATCATTGCTCTTTTTTATTTGTATTCTATCAGCTTGTGACTAGGCAGAGTTTACTGAAATATAAATCAGTTAAATATTCTTTATGCTTTTTGTAGGTACATCAAATATACAATGATATTAACGGCTGCAGGAACAAAATTGAGTGTGATTAAAGTTATCTGTTTCTTGGTTGCCATTATGTATGAGTATTCTGCTTTCTTCTGAATCAGAAGAAGATTCAGACTTCTGTCAGCCTGTGAGCTAGCAATTAAAGTGCCATTAATGGTGCTAAAGCATGTGTAGCATTGTTCCTAGATATTTTAGAACCACTCAGTCTTATAGCTGAGCCCAGGAAGGTGGCTTCCTCAACTGGCAATTCATGTCAATTCTTACAGAATGCCCAGAATAAGCTTCCAAAATAGTGTCAAAAACTCCTATTGCAAAGCATTTGTGAATTGGTGTCACATTATGTCTGTATGATCAAGACAGTCCATTAGACTTTAATCTTTTTCTAAAACTAACTTAGGCTAATAGTTACCTGACAAATACTAAGATTTTCATTTTTACATACAATTCAATTGTGTAACTTCATATCATCTGAAAGCCTGATATGACAATCTTTTTATAGGCAGTACTGATATGGCATGGTAATGTAGGAGTAGCTTGAAACTGTTACAACACTTTACTTTCTGAGTTTTCTTACTTTCTGTCTGACACCTGACTTCTGTGCAACCTATGAATGATGATAGATGAATTCTAAGCTGACATTTGGACAACTGCAGCAATTGTTAAACTGTAGGCTTAAATTTTATTATTGTTACAGTTCCATTAATAGTCTCATTCAAAGGAGGAGGAACTGTAAGAATTATAAAACTTCATGACCTCATTATGAGTTTCACTTAACCCCTGTGTTTCAGGATAACTGGAGTCTGTGTCCTGGACACTTAAGTAAAAAGATATTTTAAGATCTGTGCATGAGTTCATGTAACTGAACAAATGGCTGAGATTTATAGCAGAACATGTGTAAATTAATCCCTTACTGTAGATTTGAAGGGAGAAGGGAATAAAAACAGGCCCACTAGAGATGAACCTAGGGGTAGCATTCCAGGGTCAAGGATGTGGCTGATAGCCCAGCTGAAGTGCATCTGCAGTAATGGAAACAGCATGGGCAACAAACAGGAGGAGCTGGAAGCCATTGTGCAGCAGGAAAACTATGATTTAGTCACCAAAACATGTTAACCTCATTCTCAGGACTGGAGAGCGATAAGCCCTTTTGGAGGTATAGAAAAGGAAGGGAGCGTTGGTGGGGCGGCTATCTGTGTTAGGAAATGTTTTGATGTTGTAGAGCTCAATACTGGGAATGAAAATATCGAATCTTTATGGGTCAGGTTTGGGGGAAGGCCAGTGACTGTGACATCCTGGTGAGACTCTAGACTGCTATAGACTTCTCAACCAGGATGAAGAGACAGATGAAACATTCTATAAACATCTGGCAGAAATCATGTGGTTGCTTGCCCTTGTTCTCATGGGAGACGTCAACTTACCTAACATTTGCTAAAAATACAACACAGCAGAGAGGAAATATTCTAGGAATTTCCAAGGGTGCATAGAAGATAACTTCTATTGTGTCTGCAGCCAGATGTAAGATCTGGTAATGCAACTTATCCCTAAGGGAGCTGCTTAGCAGCCGTTTTTCTGCTTTGCCAACATGAACTTTGCCAAGGTAGCAGTGATATTATCTCAGGGCTGAGGAGTCATTCTTTTGAGTACTAACTGCTCCTGTGATCCCTTCATTCTGACCTGGTTGTGTAACACAAAGCTGAATCACACAGCATGCTGAGGCTCTTGTCTGTTCGTTGCACACTTTCAGCACTTTTGTTGACAGTGTGCCTAGAGGGAAGTTTCTGGTATCTTGGTACTCAGTGGTGCAATTTTTAATTTGCTCTTCACTGAGAGTCAAAGAGATAAATGGCAAAAAGCCCTGTGAATTTAGAGGCACCTGTTCAGTATGGAAAAGCTGGAGGCAGCACTAAGTATGCTATTAATATGAATATGATCAGCCCTTATGCTCTCAGTGCCATGATTTAAAAGGTGGGGCTTGATAACTCCGCAGAGAAATATGATAAAGAAAAATATGGCTAGGGCTGTGACCTCCTTCACTTGAGTTTTGCTGGGTGGGATGGTATAGTTAGCTCAGCAAAGTCTTTCTCAAGAGCAAGACACAATCCTCTCTTGGGGAAGGAATACTTCCAATACTGGTTTTCTGCTGCCAGGGACAATGTGTATGGCAATCACCCTGTCATTCATCAGCTGTTGGATGCAGAGTCCCCACTCTCTCATCAAGAGTGAGATCATTAAGTTCAGGACTTAAATTTCTTTTGAAGACTTTAGCCATGTTAGACAGTCGTAGCTACTTTCTTGTTCGTTTTCTGGTATTCCTTCCCATGACTTTTGAGTGCTATGTCATCTTTTCTCCCTGGAGTAGGATTCAACTGTCTCTACAGTTGAAAGCCCATTTATCAGTTACCTGGTGGCCTTTGTTAGCTCAAGTGTTTAGTTTTCCTTTGCGCTTGCATTAATTTTAAGCAAGTCAGCCTACTAGGCTATTTGGAAATTCACATCCTGTTGATGTTTGTCCCACTGTACGGAGTTTAGGCTCCTTTTGCTCACAGGAGTTGCATCGTTGCGTTTCAGGAATTCCTCACCTGGCTGGGTACTTGGGCTGCCACTGGGATTCCTTGAGAATTCTGGTGGTAAAGCTTTCAGAAGGGAAGATACATTAGTAACAGGCTGCAGCGACAAATGACTAGACTGATGATGTATCTAAAGCTATTTGTAGCTAAATGATGATGATGCCTCTGTGCTGTATTGCTATTGCTTCTGTGAGCAGATGGATGGTTTCAAAGGCATCAGCCTTGGCTTTGTGCACTGCAAGACCCTGTGTGGAGGTGCTGGCTGTCTCAGCCCAAACTTGGGACGTATGATGTGCAGTCTGGGGTTGCAGACCTGTCATTTGTCACCGCCTGTTTTGTATCTGTCTGCTGTAGTATCTTGCCTCTTTTCAGTAGAGAATCCCACTGAAATAATTTCCACTGTATTTTCCCTTTGTATGTGAGCTTGAACTTTATTTGTGTCCATCCAGTGCTTTTGCTTTGTCAGGGATGTTACTCTTTCAATTGGCTGATTTGATGATTTAACCTCAGCATTAAGCTTCAGTCAATCTGAAATACTTTGGAAATATTGGGGATTATTTTCAGAATTAGGATCTGACATCTCTTAAAATTTCTGCAGGCAAGAGCTGAAATGATCATAGTTCTTAATAATAAGGTAGTGAATTCATTAAAAGTCATCAAAAATCCATGCTTGGAATTGTTTATTGAAACCAAGGGAAAAAAACTTTACTGCTTTGAAATAAATCTGAATAAGAATTAATAGCTGTGTTTTGTTGTAAGCTTTTTGTATGTTGGTTGGTTAAATTTTCGCATTTAAGTATGGAAAATAAATGAAATGTAGTAAGAAATTTTGTAATAAATTTAATAATAAGAATTTTCTTATTAAATATGATTTAAATTTACTATGAAGAGAAACTCAACTAATTTGAGATAGAGATTAATTGCTTGTGAAAATAAGCCTTTAGTGATGAGTGCAGACAGTACCTTTTATCCTTGTCACTTGGAGGCAAAAAGCAAACACTGAATTTCTGAGACATTTCAGCTCTGGGAAGAAATCTGAATATCATAGATGCAGCTGCTGGCACACTCTCTTGTGTTAAGCTCAGTGTTGTAAAATGGGGGATAGAAAAAATCAGTATCTACCTGAATGAGGTAGAGGTTGACTCCTGGCTGCACGATCCGGTTTAATGAGCACTGTACTTTCTGTTTGCTCTACTTTCACACCAAACAACGGAGTTCCCCCAGAAGCACCTGCAAGGTATGAATATTCTTCCACAGCAAATTACAGAGTTCACCAATAGACCAAAACATTTTTGTCAATAAATTCATTAAGATTTACATGAAGAATATTGTATGTTAGACAAATTGAAGGGGAAGGGGAAAAGAGAAAATAGATTGGAGTTTAACAGAGGGAGATAGCTGCTCTCAAAAATTAATGACCTGTTACACTGCACTATGAAGTTGTTTTTTTGCTTTTTTCCTTTGCACAACAAGTGCAGTGCAGACATATATAATACAGCTTTCTACACATTTATGCAGATAAATGATCATAACCTTCCTACTACAAGTAGAGCTATTTTCAAATCGGATCCAAAGTAATTAACCCTGTACTATAGAGATTTCAATTTCCGTTTTGGGGAAGAGTATTTTAGAAATGCTACAGTACATTGTTTTGCAAATTAATTTTCTTCAGATTGGTAATTGAAAGGAAATAGATTTATTTATAAAATTTTTCATGTCAGAAGTAAATAGGGGAATTATCTGAATGTTTGAAATGGCTGAAAGATATAACTTGCCAATATTTTTAGTAATAATATTAAATATTGATTATTTTACTGCATGATTGCCAAAATTAGTATTTCATACTGGCACAAAATTGCAGTGGCTAATAAATTACAATGATGTTGAAGCTCTTTTTACCCATAGGGTTTCATAATTCAGCATCTGTCAATATCAAATCAATTCATCACAGACCGACGGCACTCCATGACTCAACAAATGAGAAAAGACCAGGAGATTTTCGTGTTTCAGAACTGCTTCCCCACCAATATTTAAAGCTAGGATATAGAGCATGTGAGAACCTTTGAAAATTATTTTTAAAATTAGTATATGTAATATTCTGTGGTGTGGAAAATCTCCAAGAGTACCCCTAAATTCTCCTGCTGCTCTGGTGATAAGCATCTGTCAGAGACTCCAGTTGCCCTATGGAGTGTCTTTCCAGCTGCAGTTATATTAAATACACTCTACAGCTAGATGGAGACAGGCCAGTTGCTTTTACTTAAATTTAGTTTGTGTTTTAAGGCAGGTTTACAGATTTGCTTAGCTAGGCCTATAGCCCACTTACAGATGGATCTTTCTTATAAAGGAAACCTTGCTTTTTTTTCTTTTCTTTTCTTGCTGTTAGAATACAACCATATGGCAATAGTTTGGAGTATACTTGTGTGCTCCAAGACATTCTGTCATCTTAAATTCTCTGCCATGAGAACACCCTGTCATCTTAGCTGTTTATGCAATATGTGCTGGATGATTCTGTGAAAACAACATAAAGGCACTTTCAGAAATGATACAAAAATCAGTGATGGTCCCAAGGGTCATTAAATGATCAAACCAGAATTTGATTCATTCTCTAATTAAGGACTGTAGACCTGCTAAAACTCTTTATCGTGTTGGCAAACAGAGCTGATATGTTTTGCCAGATGAGATACATCACAATAGGATTATTTTTTTCCCACTATAATCTGAAATCCAAGAGAAGAGGTAATTGTTACAAGAAAAGTCTGCATGTCACATACTGAGTGATTTAGGGCCAGAACCTCGTGGACTAACCAAGAATGCAGAGCACAAATCAACCTGCATTCTAGGCATCCCATAATCAAAGATTATAGTTTACACTCCTAGTTTCTAATCACTGGACTCGATGATATAATTTGTCACATCAGCTTCACACAGCTGATTTATTATTTATTAATTTATTTATTATTTATTATCACAGTTAGTAACCTGTGAGTGTGTGGTAGTTCTTTCTCCCTGTGGTGCCCACTGGCATGGATCTGCAATTTTGCTACTGTGTTTGAGTTACCAGATCTGTAACTTTTGCTCAGAACTTATGTTCAGTCCTCACTGCCAGCCATCTTCTCCAAAAATATTTCAGCATATATTTTGCGAGCTTAGGTATGTGGTCTGCTTGGAATGTCAGCCTGGCTTCTGGTAGCACTGCTATATCTAGTGATTTTACAACAATTCTGTCATTTCTTGCAGTGACTGGATCCCAGTGACATGACTAGGAAGTTGTTCTTTCTTGATTTGGTTTCTGCTTCCTCTGCAGAAACTGCTTCAGTATCAAGTGGAGACTTAATGCTACCAATGTGCAGTATGAGCGCTGGCATCCGCTTGCTCCTCTCCCTGTATGTCTATCTGATATGCTATCTATAATGGATTTTTGCCTCTGTGATTGCCTCATATCCCAGCACACAAAAGGTTAATGTTGAAGTTTTCTCTCTTACATGATGTGCTGAATAATCCTTCCTTGTCCCAGTTCAGATGGCATGTAATTCTGTGGACCTATTCCCCACTTACAGTTAATCATGCCAAATGTAATGTGGAGGAAATCCAGAGAGAGAGAGAGATTGATAGCATAAAGAATTAAATCGAAGGTCTTTCAAGATTAGGAGTTTCACTGGTCATAATTATGTCTCAGATTTCAGCAGATAGCTATCTTGGCAGAATGATCATTCTGATGGCTTGCTACAGATCCAAAGTATTTCAGGCTTATGAAGTATTTGCTTGATCATAATTAGAAGGGTTGAAAGCAATTCTCTCTTAATAATATCCTGTCCTTTTTATTAATGATTCAAGAGCAGTTTTTTCGCCTGTCAAATGTTGATTTATCTTGAAAGTATTCTCTTGATTACACTTAATATCTGAAGAAAATATTAAAGGAAATTATTTAGTGTACACTATGTATAGCTCTGTATTAATCCTTATATAAATAGTTGTAAACCATGTTGCACATACAAAGATTTTAAGTGGCTGAGCAGTTAATAGCAGCATGCCCTTGTGGCCAGGAGGCACAATGGTATCCTGGGGCACATTGAAAAGAGTGTGGCCAGCAGACCGAGGGAAGTTCTCCTTCACCTCTACTCTGCTGTGGTGAGGCCACACCTGGAGTACTTTGTCCAGTTTAACAAAGATGGGGAACTTCTAGAGAGAGAGTCCAGAAGAAGGCCACAAAGATTATTTGTGGGCCTGAAGAATCTCCTTATGGGGAGAGGGCTGAGGGACCTGGGACTGTTCAACCTGGAGAAGATGAGACTGAGAGGGGATCTTATTAATGCTTATTAATATCTAGTGGGCAGGAGTCATGTGAATAGGACCAGACTCTCTGCAGTGGTGCCCATCAATGAAACAAGGGGCAATGAGTTCAAATTGGAACATACGAACACGAGGAAAAGCTTCTGAAGGTGAGAGAGCACTGGAACGGGCTTCCTGGAGAGGCTATGGAGTCTCTCTCTGTGGAGATATTCAAAACCTGTCTGGATTCTCTCCTGTGTAATCTATTGTAGAGAGCTTGCTTTAGCAGGGAGTTGAACTAGACGACCTCCAGAGGTCCCTTCCCAACCTCTACGATTCTGTGATAAGTATGTAATGCATTTCAAATATTATATCTCCTCATATTTCTTGGCAGACCCAGTAAACAGATTAAACTGAAGCTCTGAGCAGTTACTTATCAATTGCTTTTAATGGTAATCTGAATTTAAATACCATCTGAAGGAGATTTCTGCTTGGACGAAGGCTGACTGAGTAAGGCAGCTAAATGGGTGCTAATAGCATTTATGCTAGAAGGCAGTGAGGGTCTGGGATCTCCTGACTGGAGCAAATATCAGGGAGGTGCAGCATATGAGTATCTTGTGCAGTACTCAGTGGGTCTTCTTCAATCCTCATGGCAGCATGTGCATTTTTTCTTCCACTTAGCTTTACTTGAAAGAGCTTTGTGTTGGAGATGCAACAGTTGCCACAGTGTTCCAGGCCCAGAGGTTAGACTGCTGCCAAGTGTGGAGCCAGAGCCCACAGCTGAGAGCCATTGGGAGAACTCAGCTGGGACAACCATGATAGCCTTCTTATTAGGCAGTGTGTCTTGCCTGGATCTGCTTAACATAAACTTTGTGATTCAGACATTTATTGCCTCCCATTACTTTTCAGGTACATCAGAAAGAATTTGGGTTTTATTTTTGTTTATTTATTTATTTTAAAATTCCAATGGATTATAGTTCTGATAATTTTAAAAAGAACTACTTTACTGTATACGACTTTATGATTAATTAGGTAGTAATTTTGGCTTACATTAGTAGTTCAGTTGGAGAGGACAGATGGCTGGATGTTCTCATGTAAAGACTCCTGGTGTACTTTTATATTGCTGAGGCAACCAAGTCTTGGAAGCGTTTACACTAGATCTTCTAGCTTTTGGATATAATTGTGAGGCTTTTTTTTCCTAGGCAACTGACCAGCATGTTTGGGAAGTAAGTGATCAGAAAGCTTTTATTTAGTTTGGGGATTTTCTTGTGGATTTTTAAAATAATTTTTGAAGTTTCTTTAAAAGAATGAAGCAATAAGTTCTGTAAAATAATGGTGAAGAGACTGAAGTGGAACATCAAAGATGTCTTTACTTCCCTAAGGCTTTTCAATTTGCTTAACAAATTAAGGATAATAGGCCAGTAAGTAGTCATGGCACCAAGCCAGCCTGAGTTCAGGAAGAATTTGGACAATGCTTAGACATATGGTTTGATTTCTGTGCGGTCCTTTGTGCAGCCAGGAGTTGGACTTCGATGATCCTTGTGGGTCCCTCCAACTCAGGATATTCCGTGATTATGGGACTCCCATTCTACCAACTTGGCAACCTTCCTCTGGTTTTGTTGTTGTTGTTGTTTGTTTGTTTGTTTTGTTTTTTAATTGAGAATTATGGTGAATGCAGAAACTTTGTCCAATATAGTTGCATCATATACTGCAATATGTCAATATCTGCTGATTTTATTAGACAATAGGAAACTTGTAGGTGCAGCCAACTACAAAGTTTTCAATGCTAAATTGTTGAATATGGAGGTTACTTTCAGTTATGCTTTTGTGTTTGGTAATGGATCAGAGTGGATGATACTTTTGCAGATAAGGTGAACACTAGGAACATAAGAGTTGGGGTGATGGTATGTATGTTCAAATGCTTTCCCCTAGTCTTGAATAACACACTCCCATCTGCTTCCAGAAGCCTCCATCCCTCCACAGTATTTGTGAGCCTTCAACACCCAATGTAATGGCTTTATCTTTTGTAATGCCCTTAAAATATTCCCTGACAGTAATAGCAACAATTTTTACTTCTCTGCAGGAGCAGAAATTATTCACCAGACAGTCCTGTCCAGCTGCCCCAAGTATCGTACTGCAGTCAGCCCTGGTCCCCCAATCATGGTGTGGACCCATGTGATCTCTGCAGACTTTTGAGAACAGGAGGAGATAATATTTGGACTTGGCTAATCCCTGCAGGGCTGTCTCCTCCTGCTTGCATGCTGCCTGGAGAAGAGGCGTCTGTCTCTGTCCTTTAGGCTGTAACTGCCATCTCAGGAAAAGCTGAGTTTTCTAATGATGATCTCAGGGATGTTATACATTACACTCTTAGCCAGATAGTTAAACAAATATATGATACTTTTACTTACATTGCAGATGTTTTCAGGAGAAAAGTGCCCATTTTTCCAAAGTCTTTCATGATGTAACTGCTTTCTCTAATGCAAACACATACATTTTTTACACCAATAAAAGGGCTTTTCAACCATAGATCTCTGTAACAACAGTAACATCTAGCTGCTAATTAGAAAACCGACAGATGTTTGTTTCCTTCTTCTCTTTATCAGATACCTGTCATTGTTTTTTCTTTTGCACATATCCATTCTTGGAATTCATTTACAGCAGGAGTATTTTCCTGTGCTGATCTGTATTCAACTGGTTCTTGTTGTCAGTGTCAGTGTCAGACTTATTTTCATTGAGAAGACAAAAAGACACTTTTAGTTAGGACCTGCAGGCAAGACTGCAAATATAGTCCACGTGCATTCCTGCTGATAACAAAGGTTGGAGTCTAGTGTGGCCCTGCAAAGATACCTCAGTGTTTGGAACAGAATGTTTCCTGCCTCTAACACTGTCAGGCAAGACAGAGAGCTCTGTTAGAGCTACCTGTTAAACCAGGACCCTGGGGAAAATGCACGTCAGTAGACAGAGGCAGAAACTGGCTCAAACTGTCATTCCATCCTCCTAAATGTCACCTAGATTTGTGAAGGGAAAAAAGCCCACAGTGCATGCCATCATCACAGGGTTGAACTGGACCCCTTGGAGCTTGGTATCCTCCTGAGCTGTATCACAGGTGCTCAGCCTTTCAAAAGGAAAGAGATATTGCAGAGAGAGTACAGGCATATAATTGCAGTGATGAACTACTTTCATGTTTTTTCTCACTTGGCAGTTCTGATAATTAGTAAGATAATCTGTCCATGCAGTTGCAGTAATTTTTTGTGGGAAAGTGGAATGGACACCTACACTCACGTGTGCTAAAAGCATTTGGACTCTTAGAAAGGCATCATTAGTTCCTGGAGTTAACTTCCTATTGAGATGAATAGGGTAATTCACGTATCTCATATGTTAAAACAATACGTCAGTTAGGAGCAACATCTCTTATTTTCAAAATGTTTATCTGAGTAGCTATCAAGATTGAAAATTAACTCCTATGTTTTTTCAAGGAAAAGTTCTATCATGCAGCATTGGCCTTGGACAGGAAAGTAGAAAGCATACCAAATGAGCATACAGACTACTGATTCCCCTTTGGTTCTCTTCCACA
The DNA here is from genome assembly GCF_905368555.1 of Meleagris gallopavo. Taxonomy (NCBI): domain Eukaryota; kingdom Metazoa; phylum Chordata; class Aves; order Galliformes; family Phasianidae; genus Meleagris; species Meleagris gallopavo. Next base: position 7,556,798 of record NC_139416.1, read on the forward strand.
TCCAAAGTTAAGCTAAGAAGTTAAATAATATGATGAAATTACTTCCTTTTAATAATTTCTTCCACATAATTTCCAGGGTTTTTTTTTTTTTTTTCCACCATTAGTAAGTTTTTGTAACACTGGTGCTTTCATGCCTCCTTACCATATCAGTAGAGGAGTGAATCCCAGAAACTAGGATGTGCCAATGCTATCATGTGTTCCCTTTTCTTGGCCATAAAGTTTTTTATAACAAAAGTCTTGTGTCCAAAAGAAATATCAGCCATAATGGTCACTCCCTACCCCAACAGCATTCTAGTTGTTAGATTCCAAACACTATTACTTCATTTCCTGAGGGGTCTCCTGCACAGACTTTTCTTCTGTGAGGAAGATGAATGAACTGGAAGTTGCTCCAAAAGGCTTTGTGTAATGTTGGATGATATGGTCCTACACTCCTGTGACGATACTTTTTTAACCAAATTCTGTGTGGTGGGCTGATGTTGGCCAGTTGCCAGCTCCCACCCTCTTGCTCACTGACAAAAAGCTCTGTGGGCCAAGGTAAAGACAGGGACATCACTTGCCAGGTGCTGTCAGAGACAAAACAACTCAGCTTGGGTGAAATTAATTTATTTGCCTACAAGAGATTACACTCTCTGGTACCTGCAGCCCCTTTCTATCTGTTTTGCGCACTTTTTCCCTCCCAGTGTTTGCTCTTTCTCAGACATTTGCACAGAGTCACCACTGCCTTTGCAGAGCCCTGAGGAACCATCCGGAACCATCCAGAACCAGCTGTGGGGCACTGGGTGCCCCCGCCTCGCCCCACACAGGTTGTGCCTGCAGGCCTCGCTGCCGGCACCTGCGTGGGAACACCCAACCCTTAATAACCAAACATTTTTGTACCTGGGAACATGCTGAGTAACTTAGTGATTCGCTTTAAGATTTTTACAGAGGTATTTTCAAAGTTTGTTAGTTGGGAGCCAAAAAGTTGGAGGTAACAAAGCTGAATAAAGCAGTAAATGCAAGGCTGCAAAAGAACTTTCCACAGAGTACATTTATGGCTCTCAGGGACTGTAAGGTAGTTTCCTATCCTGGCAAACGCTCTGGAGCAGAGAGCTGAAGGTGCCCAATGTGAGGAGGGACGTTGCTTCAGCAGCACCCATACCACAGAGGCGGACAGCTGTGCTGCTGCAGGTACCGTGCTGGGCAGGCTGCCAGAGGGGAGGAGCATATTCTGTGGGTTATTGGGATTTCTTTCCTTTGACTGCATATGCAGTTACAATCTTAAAGCCAGTTTTGGTCTGGGCAAGCTTATTTTACTTGAGCAACAACAGTATGGCTATACCCTGCGGGGAACTGGCCGAGGTCGCTGCTCTCCTTTTTGCAGTGGCCTCTGACAGATGCTATTGCTGTGCATGTGCAGCAATGCTATTTCTCTTGTTTCCTCATTGGCAGGAGAGAGCTGGATTCTGCCTGTGCTGCAGAACAGATAAAAGATATTCATACAGTGGTGGTTTGGCAGTTCCTCCTTGTAGATGCAGCTGATTTTGGAGGGGAAGTCAAGAGGGAGAACTGTGTTTGCTGCTTAGCTTATCTACTCTGCTGTGGTTCTTTCTACCTGTCACCACTATAAACTTTGTTCTCTCTGAATAAATGTGCCACGTTAACAGAAGTAACTAAATTTAGCAGTTGGGTTTGAGAACTTAGTTCTTTCTCTGCTTTTTGGTATCTTAAGTGATCACATAGCAAAGTGACAGGCAGCAAAGGAAAGAAAGCAGGAAGGAGAAAACAAAGGAGTTGCATTTCTCTTCACTTTGAGAATGCTGAAATTCTTCAGTGTGAGAGAAGTAAGGCTGCCTGGTTATGTGGAGAAGCACCTTCTCTGCATTTCTGTTGCCTGCTTCCATAAGCAATGCAGTTAAAGTCACGTACATATGATCAGTTGGCTCAAACCTTACAGTATGGTAGTTGTTGGGTCTTTTTTTTGCTGTTGTAGCCACCAAAATAAAAGATATAAAAGATATTTTTTCTGTTGTTCTTTTTATATACCCCACCTGGAGAAAAAAAAAAAACGTTACATCTACTTTGAGGCTAATTTGGACGCAGGTGGAGCATTTAGCAGGATAATGGAGCACTGATTAGAGCTAATTATATCTTGATTGACCTGTTTTGGTGATTTGCTTTGTCTCTGTAAGGTGAGAGTTTTGTTTTTGTCCCTGCTTGGGAGAAACTTGCTTTTTTATGGGCAGACTGTATGTAATAATCAGCAGGGGGTGGCCAGGTGAATCCCTTTGCTACAACTGAATTATACTGCATCAAATTTACTTTTTAAGGTGATAGTTGATAGCAGTCTTTTGTGTAGTGAGCAAAAGAAATTTTGTATGTCTTTTGCTTGCATACAGAGACATGTAGATTATGCAAATTCAGTTGCTGTTGTACTGTTTAATCTTGAGGAAGTTTATTTTGTCTACGACAGGCCGCTATAATATGGCTGTTTTTTTCACTCCACTTCCAAATCTGTAGAATTACTACAGAATAGTAATATTTCACATTTCTGTAATTCCTAATTTTACTTCTAATTCAGCCCAATACAAAACTAAGTTTTTGATGTGGCTAATTCTAGAATGCAGAAATGGCTAGAAATCCAGTGATGTTACAGAGCCCCTTGAGATGGAGAGCAGAGTCACAATGAGGGAGCAGCAGAGAGCATGTTTGGCAATCAAAACATAATTAACTGGAACAGAATTTGGTCATGATATGGTAAAAGGATATAACACGTCAGACACTGCAGGTAGAGGAATTCTTATGCTTAGTTTCTCATCCAAAGATTGTCACTTTCAGTGCGCTGCTCAATCATGTTATGTTACAGAAAATGTTTAAATTAGATGGGACCTTTATGAATGGTTATCCTGAGAAAATGCCCGGTACCATTATGAAAGTTCAAGCAAGTTCACCCTCACTAGGGACAGAAATGAAATCTTGAAATGCTCAGTATTTGAGCACTGTGTTTCCAATGCAAGCAGTTTATTAGAGGTCTTTCATAAAATAATGACTTCACCACATCCTGCTGACTTGCTGTATCTAACAGGATGGAAGCACACCTGATAATGATGATATTTATTTTTTGCTCTGTGTTAGATTTGTGTTTTAATCAGTGATATTCAGAAGCTCGTTGGGAACCTCAAGACAGTGGTTATACAGATATGAGTTTCTATTTTATTTGTGCACTGAAGTGCATTTACAGTAACAGACCCAGTTTTTAGAGTTCTTTCTACTGAGATCTGGCATAATAGCTTGAGCTAAAGATAGACTGTGTGCATTGCCAAGACCTAACAAGGACTTGTAATATAAAGATTATTAGCAGAATAAATCAGTACAGCAAAAGGAAGCATATTCTATGTGTGTCAGTCAAAGTGATGGTGAAGATTTGAGCAGTATTTTTTTGCTTGGCACCTTGTGTAAATTCTTGTGCAAAAGAGTTTTGGTTTTTTTTTTTTTTTTTGTAGATCTGGTCATAAGATCAAATATATCAAAGGTGTTGAGAAATAAAGCTGAAATGTGGAAATGGTAAGATTTTTTCAAAATGTTTGTATACTGTGTATGTTGACGTGCATTTACATTTGAATGCATTCATGTCCAGTGAATTAATTTTAAGGTATTTCCAGACAGTAATCAATTTCTCCTTTTCGTTTATGAGATCAGTAGTATAAGTAACACAGTCTGAGACTTCTGTAGACTGATGCAGTCTATTTCTAGAAAGCACTTGCTTTAAGGCTGTATCCAAAAGGTCACCACCCTGGCATAGAGGAGAAAAATAATACAGATCTCTTGCAGTCTGAGACAAATAGTTTTCCGCCTTAGTACACATCTCTGCTACTAAAAGTGTACTGCAGCAAGGAAATCCATTTACAGTTTTCCTTTTACATAACAGTTGCAGTGCCCTTAAGAGCCCCCAGTTGTTTCCATATTCCCTTCTCCAGTTGTCCTACAGTGTAGCTGCAATAAAAAGCCTGTTTACTGAGAACCAATACTGTTCTGTGAAGTGTTTCTCAGCAAACATCATAGGTCAAAATCATGTGTTTCGACAGCTTTGAAAGTGTTCTCAGATAATAATAAGACTCCTAGTCTTCTACTTTTTTTTTTTTTTTCCCCCTTTTTTCATTCATTCTTTACCTAAGTATAGGTACCTTCTTACAGTTTTGTTTTACATTGATCTAACTGTAAGAATACTTGTAAAAGGAAACACAAATGGAAATAGACTGGTCTTAGAACTGCCACTTGTTTGACTGGTTGTAATCTCTGTGTTGAGTAGCTGCTTACACCTGAGCTGAACTTCTTAGCCACTGAGTAACTGCTAACACCTGTATCCTTTGCACAGGCAAAATTGATTAGTGGGCTGTTTGTCCTAATGCTCCTTCATCTTTGATCGTTTTTATACTTCTATCTATGTATCCAACAACCAAATTTTATGCACCACAAAGACCTCTTTCACATCCTGAGGTAAGAAGGACTTTATTCTGTTCAGTTTTGTCATTTTCCTTGTCAGAGTGTTGCCCTGTTCCTGTGGTGAGGCTCTATAAATATGGCTTTCTCCCCAGTTTGGGAGGCTCCCTGAGTTTTTTCTGCTTGTTCTGCTTTCACCCTTTGCCAGTGAGAAGCTTGCTTTATGTCTTCTGCATCTTAACCAGTATTCTGCCTCACGATCTGTTGATGCATATTCCTTCTCGTGTTTTCCACTTGTTTGTGTTCTGGTTTCATTGGCCATCTGTTTGTTCTTAAGCACTTTCAAGTGCTGCTGTCTCTGCCTTTAGCTTTTATTTGGAGAAGGTAACAAATTGTTTTCTGCCATCTGTATTATTGTTAATACTACGGCAGGAATTTTGAACAAATAGGTTTTGTTTTCTGGTGGTCAACCTTCATGTGGGATTTTCTCATGTTGGCTGGTATCAAGACTCTTGAAAAAACACCCTTTTTTATGCTGGTTTTGTACAGTATCCAGTTTGTAAAGCTGATAGGAGCAGTGCTCCTCCCTCTTGTCCTTTGCTGCAGTATCAAAGCAGCAGGAAAAATTGTAATGAAAATCTTGATCTGTCCTGGTCCAGCTATTCAATAGTACATAAATATTCATAAGTGAACTGCTGCACTTTCTACAATAATCAAGCACATACTAGGTACTGTTTCTTGATATAGTGTACTTGGCAGTAGATGTACATCAGATCTCAACATTTTAATGTTGAAAAAAAAAAAAAAGCTGGCTGTTATATTGTTGAGTAAGAGATGAAAGAAATAGATCAGCAGAACAATGAGATAGATTGAAATCTGGTAAACTCAACACTGTAAGTCCCTTTCCAGGCATATATGTATTAAAATTATTATTTTTTAACTTGTCTGTAACTTTAAACATTTAGTAAGTTAAGAGTTTTTTTTTTTAAAGTACATTGAATTATGTAAGAAAATATAGTAATGCATTAAAATAGTCCAAATTTAGGCATAGAAAAGTAACACAAGTCATTCAGTGAAATGTCATTCATCATCATGTACAACCAACATAAAGAATAGATAATATTTAAGATGTAGTTTGCTCCTGTTTTAATGATGACTGATGCTGGTGCCATTCTCCATGCTGCGCATAATAGAAAGTCTCTGAGGCTCTTTCTATTTTGATAAAAGAATAAATTCAGGCTGTGCACTCAGTCTCTCTTCTAATATCTGAAGACAGTGTTTTTGCTGACACTGTTAACAACGTCTCCTATCTGAGGAGAGAGGTGAACAACTGACCTGAGTTTTTCTTGTATAGTGAAACTGCTTAACGAGTACAGCATGAATGCTTACTCTTACTTTGATATGCCATTTTGAATAAGGTGTGATAGCATGGATTACCACAAGCATTGTATCCCATCCCATTCGTGTATAATTCACAGGGCTTGATTAACCAAAAGCTTGCAATCACAATTGAAGAGATATTTATTTCAAAGACCTTATGCCTGGATGTGAAAGCAGCACTTGGCTTTATCCTTAAGAATGAGCTATACGTCCAGACTCCAGAGTAAAAAATGTATCTCTTCACAGTTCTGTCATTAACTGAGTGTGTTCCAACTTTAGCCATATGGTTGGTAATTAGAATAACAGATGAAGTACAATAAATATGTTCCTTTTAAAATAGACAAATTTGTAGCTCTTGTGCAGGTAAAATTACTCCTGTAGTTCAGTGCTTCTATAAACAGTGTCTTAATTATGTCTGCAACTAATGCAATCAGCAGTTCCATGCTGATAGCTATGAGCAGTTTTGTCTATTAATCCAGTTAGGAAGGAAGAAGGGATGATGGAGCTGGTCATCTCCAACGCCATCTGTGAGTAACAGAACGGAGAGAAATGTTCCACTTTCTGAAGTGCTGTCTGTGGCATCTTTAGCCAATCAGCAGTGAATGCATATTATAACATTCAGAGTGAAGCTAATTAATATTAACAAGATATCTGTGCGTGTGACATTCTTTGAGTGTTCCCTACTATACAGAGAGCTTTTTTAATGCAAAGGAATCGTGTAACTATCTTGTGAGAGGGAGTGCACCGCTGGGAAATGGACAGTGGGCATGCTGCTCTTCCTACAGGTCGGCACGGGTTTGCTCGTGGTTAGCAGTAACAGTCAGTCTTTGGTAACTTTTGCAAGGTAAGGGTAACATTTTAGTTGGGCTCTCTGAAAGCAGAAAGCATTGTTGTCTTCCTAGACTGCCTTCACACAAAGGCACAGGAATGAACAGGAAGCTGCTAGAAAAGTTGGAAACCAGAGTAAACTCTGATGGAAAGCAAATTAGATATCTGCTTTCAGTGTCTTCTTCCAGCTGATAACAAGGCTGTCAGTCCTGTGCTTTCAGGACTTTTTAGCTTTAAAGTTGCTTTGGAATTTCAAAGAGCGGTGTCCTTCACTACATGGAAGCCAGCTGTAATTCTGGAGTAAACCAGAATCAGATGATAAACAGACCACAATTTTTTAAATTTTGTGATATTTGTATTTTTATTTAAGTTCACACTCTGCTAATAAAATGACTTGGAAGAGGTCTGTGCTGTAAACCAACCTTTGTTTTTGTATGTGTCATTCCTGTTGAAATCAATGTGTTTAAGAAAAGGTTGCTTTGTTGTTGTAGAGCAGTTCTTCTGAGTGACTACCAACTTAGTGTAAAAAGCACCACCAGATTACTGACCTTCATAGAATGAAGAGATCTTTTCTGATATTAAATATAATTTTCTTGTATTTTGGGTGGGAGGAGTAGATAAACAACTTTTAAGGTGAGCAGGAACTGTGCTGACTTTCAGGAGGCATCCATTACAGGTAAGGAGACTTTTCCTAACTCATGCCAGCTGTGAGACTGTTCCACTGTTTAATCAAGAAACTGCAACTGGATAAAGTGAGTTCCTCTGATAAAACTAGAGAACCTGCTTTGTTGTTCTGCAGGAAAACTTGAGGGTTTTTTTTGTTGTTTGTTTGTTTAATCTAAGGGGATGAAAAACATAGAAAATTTTTGTAGCATTGCTCCTATGTTGCTGAGAATCTCAAGGGTTTATCTCTGCTTGCCAGGATCTTCTGAGTGTTGCCGTGCTTTTATGGTTGCTGCATCACTGACTTGGCTGATGGAGTTGAGAACAGACTTAGAAATGCAGAGGAGCCACAATAAGCTGTGAACGGAAGGATCTTTAACGAGCACCTTGGAGGATAAGATCTGAATTTGAATTGATCTTAAGTTGAAGAATTAGGTTCAAACAACCAATGTAGGTAAGTGCAAAGAAAGAAACATCAGATAATATTTGGCATGAGAGTTGGTCAGCAAAAACAGATCTGGTGGCTGTAGTTTGTTGTAAAGCAAATGTACAGAATGTGTGCCAACAAGCAGTGTTGCTAGGAAAAAAAAAAAAGCTATTTTTAGTTTGGGAGATTATTCAACATGAGGGAAGATATTTTTCTGTCTTGGGATTTGGTTCCTTCGTCTGGAATATCAGCTTGCAGTCCCGAGCTTCACCTGTTAAAACAGACACAAAGTAGTGACAGAAATTAAAAAGCGAAAAAAAAAAGGCAAAAAAAGTGGAAATGAGGAGTTCAGCAAATCTAACCTCTGAGGGAAGCTTGAAAAAAAATTAGATTAATTTACTCTAAGAAAAAAGGAAAAGAAGACGAAAGGAGATCACATAGCAACTATCTAGTCTGTAAAAGATGCTTTAAAGAAACTTTTTTTTTTTCTCCTGTATTCTCTACGGGTAGAACAAAAATGATCAGCTTTAATTGTAGGAAAGAAGATACAATGCAGGTATTAAGAAAGCTTTTTCTTCTGTGAAAGTAGTGGAGCAGTATAAGCAGCACATATACTACCATGTGCCTCTCCATAGAGATTTTCTTGAAAGGGAAACATCTGTTAAAGGTTCCTGTGATGTTCTTGACTTTTTGTTACAGCACAAGGAGAGGAGCAGATACTTTATCAAGTCCTTCTTCGGACTATTTCCGTGTTTCTTACTGTGGACTGTGGCCACTCATTTTTACTGCATTTTGATTGCTATGATACAAAATTGAAGTATTTCAACCATATTCTTCCAAGGGCTGTAGTAAGATCACACAGTGAGAAGCATGGTGGATATTTCAGAAAATTCTACTGATGTGCAGTAGCGGAGGTATCTCTCTCCTAACAAAGCTGGGGGTATTGCTGTGGCCCTTTCAGCTTCTTCCCTCCTACTCTGGGACAGAACAATTAAAAAACAAACAACAGAAACAAACAAAAACATCAAGCCTCAAATCAGTATGGAAAATAGACTTTGTTTTAAATGAAAAAAATATTTGTCTTTAACATAAAAAGAGACTATAAATAATCGGTCTGATTTTTATTTGATTTATTAGTAACGTCAGTGCTGGTGATAAAATGCTTTCTGATTATGGTGTAGGGATGTAGTCCTGTTCAAGAGCTAGTACAACTTCATACACCATCTAACACAGATGTTCCAATCTGTCAGTGTGGCTCTTTTGTGTTTTTGGTTTTTTTGGAGTGTTGTTTTTGTTTTATATATTCATTCAACAAAAGATACTTGTCCTGGAAGTTCCTACCTGTTTGCTCCCAAAGTACTTGTAACAGAGGTTGCAGCCCTATCTGACTTTGTAACAGTCATGTGGACTTTGTGAACTTGGGCACAAAGTCACGATACTGTTTTGTAGTGCATTAGTTTCTTGTGAGCATTCTTTCTCAACTGTTGAGAAGCTGATTGCTTATAACAGAGAAATAAAATAAGACCAACCGTGAGCTGCAGGAATCCTGTCTGTACTGCGTGAGCTTTTCTAACACAGGTAAAGTTTTTTTTCAGACTTGATGTATTATGCTTTTATAGTTAACACTGGAATGTTTGGGGTAGAGAGCTGTTAAAGAGGCTTGAAATGAGCTTCTGTAAGAGCAGAGTTCGATTGAAAAGGTACAGAATAATGGAATCTGCCTAAGCAATGAATTATGGGTCACATTGTATTATCAAGAGAAGAGAATTAGTACAGCTCAGAAGAAAAGTGAGTGCACGGTGTGACAATAGCCCGGGGCATGTCTAAGAGGAACTGGTAAAATGAGATTATTTGCAATGCACAGTGTGGACACAATAAACACTAATGGGCTTAAAACAGCAGAAAGGAAACAGGTGTAAATAGCAGGAAGGAAAGTCATGATAAAACACCAGCCAGGCACTTGCATAGCTGCTGTTCATCATGCTTGACATCCATTAGTCAAGAAATATAGTATGAATTTTAAAAAGATCTGCAAACATCATTATACAGGGCTATATTCACTGGGCTGCCTCCTTGTCTGTTACTGCATAGAGCAGGTGATCAGATGGCCTCCTTGGTCACTTGAGCAAGGTGGTGGTGCCTTGTTTAAGCAAGACAAAACCCAAAGCAGGACGGGGTTTTGTCTTTTTTGTATTGTGGAGTTTAACCATGCTGTAATGTATCTAAAGGAAGGACTAAGCAATGAAAGATCTTTTTTAATTCCCATTGTTGAGTCAGCCAGTATACTTCACCATATATGAACCTTGGAAGTATTTATTTAAGAAAGAAAAATCACTCTGGAGTGAGAGCACACTACAAATATACTGTATGCTTTATTTTGGTGGACTCGCATCCTGATATGGGCGTCTGCTGTCTGTGGTGGTTGCATATATCTCCAAAGCTTGCTCTTGAACTAAGGTCCAGCTAGGCAGGATTCACTTTGATCTCAGACTTGCATTTTCTCCTATGCAAAAAGCTGCAGAAGTGCATTTTTGTGAGTATGTGTATGTATATATTTGTATACGTGTGTGTATGTATAAAATGGTAGATAATACTCATTTTTGCCAGCTTGAACACTTCTATTTCTCTACTGGTAAACTTTCAACCTAGAAGTGACAACTGCCTAAGGCATGTCTTTGCACTGTTGTTCTGGAAAAAGGAAGAAAGGTTGTTTGTGGGAAGGATCTGAGAGATTTTTAAGGTTGAAACAGAAAAAAAATGGAATAACAAAGTTGATACATTTTTGCTGCTAACCAGAGGTGTATGGAAAAAAAACAAAAATAATCCTAAGAAAAGGACACTTTTGACCACAGGGATGCTCTGAAAAGCTTTTTTTTTTTTTTTTTTTCCCCCTGTATGTCTTTGTTAGACAGCTATCCTATTGAGTTCCATAGGGATTTCACACTGATAGAAATGGTGTGGCAAGAATGGCATATTTTCTATCAGAGCAACTCTGCTGACATTACACTTATGAAAATGGGATCTAAATGACTAGGGCTAGAAGGTTTCTGTCAGAGCCTGAAAAAAAAACAATGAAATAAAAACAAACAACAAACTCTCCTTTACAGTCACTGCATTTCAGTTTTCATTCTTGCAGAACTGCTACTCCAAGTTTATCACTATACTCACTCATTTCAAGATCTTCTTGATGCTATTGATATTTTAATTCCTTAAAACTGAAGTTCATGTATTTGAGGCAGTCCTTTTCATGACAAGTTTTACTGTTGTTTTACCTCTGAACCAGAGGGGACTGATGGTTCAGATTTAGTTCAGGAGTTCTTAGTAGTGTAATTTGTAGTTATGTTTGGATAAAGAATATTTATTGTGTTTTTTTTCATCCTACAATGAGTTTTACATTTCTTGGTTTAAAAAAAAGGTGACTTTGTTTCCCCAATTGTTTATATTTATGCCTTAGCTTGTCTACAGGGCAACTCTGTGTCCTTTTTGTGTCTGTGTCTTTTGTAATTAATAGGAAAGACTCAGCAGGACACTCAGTTAGTTTTGCTTAAGGAGGAAGTTGCTGGGCTGCTTGCGTCAATCAGAGAGGAGATGCAGGTGTCAAATGAGCATGTCAGAAAGCTGAGGAGATGTTCTTTGGTGTTGGTGTAAGAAGTTGTTTGTGCTGAGTATATTGCAAATGCATTTGGAAACGAGCAGCACTAGAAGCTGTGCAGCTTGCAGTGCTATTCCATTTGGGTACCTTTCAAATTCTGAGCCTGCCCTTCAGTGCTTTTCTGACTGCTCGTAGTGTTGAGCTCTGCTCCTCTTGCTTTCCACAAAATTTATGTTAGGTCTTTGGATGTTTTTCCAGTTAAGTTAAGCAACTGCCAAAGAGAAAAGAGTCCTTCATAATTTTCTGGTTTGTGAACCACTCTGTTACAATACACAAATTAGCTGTATGCTGCAGTACAATGACTCACTCCAGGTACATGAACAAGTTGCATTATAATACACAATATCTAGAGCTTGATAGTTGTTTTGTTTTTTTTTCCTCTAAAGTTTGCTCCAGCCTCTGTTGTATTTGTTCTTCTTGATGTGAAAATTAAATGTGGTGTGTGGGCTTGTGCTTTGTTTCTTGTTCTCTGGTGATTTTTACTTGAGAAGCTTTTTAAAACAGTTGACAATCACTGCAGATTGCATATGCAAGGCTTGCCCCAGCCCTAACTTCTTAAATTTGAACTCTTAGGATGTGTTTATCCTAATTTTACTGGGCTAGTTCCTTGCTAGACATTGGTCCAAATCAATTAAGAAGCTGATTTATTTATTTTAGAGCTCATAAACAAGATTTAAGATAATGATTGTCTAGAGCTTACTTCTACACTCAGCACTACTGAATTATTCTATCCTTCTAGCCAAGGGTTTTCAAGATGGAGGAAAAGAGTAGAGTAGAATTTATATGTTTTCCTGAGGTAAATTCAGATGTTTCTGTCAATTCTTGCTTCCAAGATTTTACAAGGTCTGTAAATTAAGTGCTATAGATGGAGTTGTTGCCTGCCTGCTTTTGACAAGGAAGTCAAAGTTGATGGACATTGATTTGCCACTGGGAACCAAAACCATTAATTGAAGCTGTGGTGACTAATCTATTACTTTTCTCTGCTTCGTGGATCCCGACCTAACAGTTGTCGCTACAATCAAAAATTCATTCATGCAAATGCACCTATTGTGATCAAAGTAATCAATTTTTTCTAGTCCTGTAGTTGGCAGGCTCAGGGTTATAGAAACCTACCCACATTTTGCTGAATTGCCAAAATGAACTGACTGCTCCCAGGGGGAGGGTGTGTGCGTGCACACATGAGCTGGGGAGAGAGGATGCCAAAGCAAATGAGAGTGAAACGTACCATTAATGCTGCCACCTCTAATCATGACATGAAACAAGACACAAGATTATATAGATCTTCAAAAGGAGCACATAGGGATTGCTGGTGGTGGGCTGTTTTTTGGTTTTGTTTTGTTTTTTTCCTGGATTTATCTAGTTTGTAGATGCTCAGAATCTGCAGATACAGGGGAAGCTGCTGTGGAAATAGAAGAGTAGTCCAATGAGATTTATTTATTTTGTACTGACAAACTTGAGCTCTGGAAACCTGTGTTCTTTGTCAGACTTTTTCCACTTGTGATGACTTTTGGTGGAAGGAAAGAGCATTCACTCAGAAAAGGTTTTAAGAAAGGGCTTTTTAATCCATATGAAGTACAGAAAAATACTGATGGAAGTCTCTTAAACACACATGCTTCTGTGAGCTGATATTTGGAGAATGGTTTGAGCATCCCAATAATAAATTGCTTTATCACTAATCAGTAGTGCTTGTGTTGATGAAAGTCATAAATGTTTGTTATCTCAGGTTCATGCTGGCCTAATGGGTAATAGCAAATAGCCTTAGTTCCTGTAAATGTGCAACTTTAATGCTACATTAGCAGGCAGCTCATGAGATTGTTTATGTTCTATTCCTGCCTTTTATTAGCCCATGTACTGTTATATTATCTCAAAGGCTTGTTTTATTTTGAGATGTTGGAAGCCGTAGATTTTTGTGACTTTCATGTGTTGTTTGTTTGTTTTTTAAGTCCATACGAATAAAAAAAATACAAAGGCAAAGTATTGAGAGGTTGCTGCTCTTTGGAGTGGAGGAGTGGCTTGATTTTTAGGAGCAAAATTTAGGAGATTTTTAGGGGTAAAATATACTTCATGTGTTCAGTGAAAATGGTATCTTCTGATTATGCACAGTATGTGATAGATTACTTTTTTTTTTGGAGCTCATCTTCATAAAAGAAAAATAACGTAGACTAGTTCTTTCATGGGCTTTGTGAGAAGCCCCAAAAATAATGCCTCCTATTTATTTCCATAGAAACTGCAACAGATGTGAAGAGCACAGTAACACTATTTGATAGAGCAGATTCTCAGCTACAAAACACTATTTTTCACATACAGTCACTACCATTAGCTGTGCATTCTCACCAGCAATGAACAGGAGTGAATCACCACCAGTGGAGGTGATTCACAGTTGATGTCACTACTGCTGAAATGCACCATCCACTGCCTCACTGCAGTCACATCCACTGTTTGGTCTCCATAAACATTCAGCAATTGCCAATGAATGTCAACAGGTGCCATTTTTTTCCACATTGAGGAATTCGATGACATAGCTTTGCTTCGTTCTCAGTTCCACATCAGATGCCATCTTGTCGACCTCCGACATCATGGGCCACCGTAATAAAGTATGAGGCATTACTTTAGGAATGGCCCTCATATATTCATAAAAGTTTTGCCTGCTGTGGCCAAGGTATCAGGTTAGAGAGCCCTGACACCTGGGCTACAGATTTTGGTAGGCTCTAATGTATTTTAATGACATTGGTTCTGTGAAAGTGTTTTGAAAATATTATGGATATTTTCCTGTTTTTCTCATAGAGCAAACATGAGTGAGTGCCCTGTATGTTACTGCAGACAAAGTCTGAGCAGTCAGCCCAGGGCCATGCTTGAGGTGCTAAATTGCTGGGATTTGCGACGCATCAGTAAGAATATTTATTCATGGTCCTCTTTTCTCTTTGCTCAGCTTGTTGACTTGCAAATAGTCCATAGTTCTTGTGAAATACTAGTCAAGACACTACTGAGGTTTAATGCATCATTAACTTGGGGTGAAGATGGATGAAAGTTAGATGAGAACTCCACAATAAATATGTACACTAAAATTTCATAATCATAGGATCGTAGAATGGCTTGGGTTGGAAGGGACCTTTAAGATCATCTAGTTCCAACTCCCCTGCTTTGACCAGGTTGCTTAAAGCCCCATCCAGCCTGGCCTTGAATATTTCCAGGCAGAGGGCATCCACAACCTCACTGGGCAACCCGTTCCAGTGTCCCACCCTCGTAGTAAAGAATTTCTTTGTGATATCTGGTCTAAATCTACTCTCTTCCAGTTTAAAACCATTTCCCCTCAACCTGTTGCTACCTGTACTTATGAAAACTCCCTCCTCAGCTTTCCTGTAGGCCCCCTTCAGGTACTAGAAGGCTGCTGTAGCATCTTCCCACAGCCCCAGCTCTCTCAGCCTGTCCTCATAGGTGAGGTGCTCCATTCCTCTGATCATCTTCATGGCCCTGCTCTGGACCTGCTCCAACTACTCTATGTCCTCCTTGTGTTGGGAGCTTCAGAACTGGACAGGGTATTCCAGGTGGAGTGTCATGAGAGTAGTGTAGAGGATCAGCATCACCTCCCTCAACTTACTGGTCACACTTCTCCTGATGCAGCCATTCCTGAAATCTCAGATTTTCTTCTCATTAAATGATTGGCCCTCTATCCTTAAGTTTTATAATTGAGGTTAGAAAAGTGCCATAAAATATCTAGGCTGGCATAAGTGTCCCTCTTATATCAGAGGCTACCTTCATAATGGAGCAGGATCTCAGGTCAATTTTTAAGCTTTGTAATAAATAATATAGATAAAATAATGTTACATGTCTTTGGTTAGGAACAACAAAGTGTTAAATATGAAGCTGACAACAGCTTGTTCTTAATTTCACATCATTCTTTTCAGAAGAAATCACTAATCCTTTTGTATTGTTAATTAGCAAAGCAATATTACTTTGCTGATCTGAGACCACAGTTCTCATTTAATAGTCTTCACTATAAAGTATACATAACTGCTTATCATTGCTCATATATACGTGTGTGCATGCTAGCTAAAGGAGAGGAAAAGATATCTTCTGTACAAAAAGTCACTGTAACATGTTAAATAACTGTTCAAATCATTCTCATATTCATGATTTTTGTGCACGAAACTGTGAAACTATTCAGAGAGATTTGTTTGTTTTAAGACACCGGTGTTGTAACCTTGTGAGAGTCACTTGCAAGGGCTTTCTGCCTTTAGCTGACTTGGAGAGGGCTGCTTTGTTTCTCATTTGGCTTTGTCAATTTACAGCACTGTGTGAGTTTAGTATTAGCATCAGGAATGTCATATCTACAGATTTTTTGTTTTCTGAACAACGTTGAATACATTTACTTTGAAGTCTTGGATGTTACTTGGAGTAGCAGAAGTGTCACTTTAGTTTAGATGGTTCTGGGATTCCAAAGATTCAAAAAACAAAACAAATAAAAACAATAACAAAGAACCCATCAACCCAACAATATGTTACATAGATGCTGAAAGTAAGCCAAAACAGGCAAATAGTATCTTAACTCTTCAGCTTTCATTCTGATTCCAGCAATACCCAGTGCATAAGTTCTGGCACCTGCCTTGGCTGTGTGGAACCCCAGGCCTTTGCTTCACTGTGGAATAGTTGCTTGCTAGCTTTGCTCTGCTGCCTGCTTGCAGCTGGATTGTATGTCCTCCTGGCACAAGGACACCTCCCGCCTTTCTGAGAGATAAAAGAGCTAAATGAAGAAAATTTCTTTGCTGTGCTGTCAGGCTGATGTTCCAATCTTTATGGATAAAATAAGGGATTTTAGATTTGTGCAGAAATTTGCTTGCCCCTTGAGGTCTCTGATTGTGCTCCAAACACAACTGAAAACAACTATTTGTTTTCAAAGGCATTTTATAGACATTTCACATGTGTACATCGCACATATACATGAGGAAATGAATTGCAAATACTCTTCTGCCTGATTGGAAACTTGATCAAAGAATATATGTGTGTATACATGGTCTATTGCTGGTGAGTTTGACTGCTGAAGGTTGTAACCACTAAATCCTTTGCGGGAAGTTCTTTGGAAGAGCTGGTGCACTTTTTGGTCTTAATTCTAATGTCAGTACTTTTAAAAAGCATCATCATGTGAATATGGGGAAAACAGTCTCTTTGGAGGGATTTTTGGAGGGCTAAGATGTGATTTAAGAGAAAAACATAAATTTGGAAGGTGAGGAGTTTTAGTAGGCATTTACTCTTGAAATTCTTTTTCTTTGACGTATGTTAGTAAGAAAAGGGCTTGGCATCCCAACTCTGAGAACTTATGCTACTGGCATCAAGAGCTGTTCTTCTTCATCCAGGTTATTACTCTGTTGTTTTGTTAGTTTTTTTTAGGCACTACAACAGTGTGATTGTAGATGGTTGAATGCCAAAGATCTAGGTTTGTAAGGTGAGATTGCTACAACAATCAATCTCTGCATGTATTAATGACTTTTGAATTCTTATTGAAATTAAAGTATTTTTTATAAAACTCTTGCAATTAATTTATGTAGTGAATTTCAAAAAGAAGTTTTGTAAATGGTATCTGACTTTCTGTCTTTGTTCTGTAATATTTCTATGTGTTTGCAATAAAAGCCATTTAGTGCTTTCCAGGAACTTTAGCACCTGGCCTTCTTCCAATGTGTTTTTCATAGCCAATGTTCTGGAATAGGTGGTGATTATGTATCTGTATAAGTGATTAAAACATTCTCATTACAAGTGAAGATTAACAGGGTTTTTCCTTATGGCCCAGCACGAGTTCCTCATCAGTATTCTTTAATAACTTATCTATTTCTCCTTGTCTTCCATTTCATTTCTGCTCAGGACATTTTCTGACTCTGCTGACCACGTTAATCTTCAGTAGTGCCTGAGGGATTTTGCTTGTCTCCTTTGGCATAATCCTAAATTAGCTCCGTTCACATTTGTTCAGTATATGGCTCTGTATTTAATAGGACAAGCTCTGTTCTTTTTTTGGATAATTAGTATTCCGGTCTTTTCTGAGACTGGTGATTTCAAGTCAGCACGTTTGCTGGCATGATATTAGTTTTTACGTCCTCACTAGTAATACACAGACCATTTTGTCAGCAAAGCCAGTAGTTTGACTGTTCCTCTTGTAGTGACAGATCGCCTGGTAGATAGGAGTGTTAAATTCCATTTTCCTCTGAACAAAGCAAATCCTTCAATTCCCATATTGGTGCTGGGTCCCTTCCACATTTTATCTGAGTTGGGCAGATATAACTTTCTAAAGATATTTCAGTGGAACTTTTACTCATTTGTTTTGGTTTTGCTTTTTTTTTTTTTAAAAAACTTCCTAAAGACCCCTTGAATATCTCATTTCAGAGATGATAATGGCTACTTAACACATTTTAAAGTATGGAGATGGTTTTGGAATTATGATATCCTTATCGGTTCCAAAATTTTGTAGGTGTGTTCAGGATGTGAAAGTCCTAGATGTAGAATGGGAAAATCCCAGGGAATTTGGTTAAAAGTGGTAACATTAGAAAGGAAGTTTTAGAGGTCTCAAGCAGTGTGCTGAGACAGCTGGTTAGAAGAATCAGCAACTGTAAACACTTCATCTCTTATTGCAACGGATGGCTCCATAGAGCTACTACAATCCACCACAGCTGCATTACCCCTCAGGTTGTGCGTGAGTGCCCATCGTTCTAGTAGATTGTACCAGTCATCTCAATGCAAATTAAAACATTGACCACCTCGAATGAAGCTCCTTCCAGTGTGAAGGGAATGAATATATTACAGACGGCAAGGTAGAAGCCAGGGGAATAGAGAATGGAAGCAGGATGTGGGGGAGGCACCTATGCAGACCCGTGGGTGTATTATTATCCTTAATGCACGGCGTTTGTTGAGGGATCTCTTCAGTCTTAGTAATTCTTTAATGTTTTTGCATCTCTGTGCAAAGCTGAACTTCATGTGCTGCTTTCCAATTTGGACGTTACTATGCTTTGCACTACAGGATGTTTTCTGATTTCTGATCTCTTCTGCTTCTTACTACTCTTCCAATATTCCTATGCAGGAATCTGAAGTGTCTTGCATGTTCTGTGATGATTATCTTCCTGTTGAATTATTGGTTTTCCTTACTTTACCCTTCACCCAAGACTCTGTTTCCATAGGGTTTTTTCTTTTTAGTTTTTCTCCTCCAAAAAGACAGAATTAGTTTTCTAAAACTAAGAGCTGTTTATTCTTATGAACTGCTAATCAACATTGAGCCTAACAAAAAAATTATGAAGATATGTTTACATATTACTTACATATACACAAGCTCTATGTACTAAAACTGTGGTTATAAGATAGTATGTATTTTTTTATTCCACTCAAATCAGGATAGCCATTCAGATAAAAAGGATTGAGCAATGAGTTGCTTAAATTTCCAGACTGCAGAACTCTTTGGCAAGTTGGCAGTTTTTGTACTGCATTTTTCTTCTCATAATGAATGAGATCTAGGAATACCAACTATGTAACCCATTAGAAAAGAATTCCCTGTAATCTGTACGAAGTAGTTCACTGACTGGAGAGCAGCTAGGTTTCAAGTAGCTTTCAAAAACACAAGGAATTCTATTCTTGTAGGAAAAAAAAGGGGAAAAAAAAGGAAATCTCACAGCTTAGAATAGGACTTGGGCGTGATGTTTCAGCACATAAATGGTAAAATCAGTAAACTATTGATTTCATAAATAGGGCTCTTAATGGAAATTATGAGTAACAGGCTCTTGTGTGCGTGGTACTTAGGAACCACAATTATGAGTTAAAGCATTTAGTAGAAAACTGCTGTCCAACTGGTCAGAATAATCCACAGAGTAAAGGGGTGAAGTCTCTAAGCTTCAAGAGATGTTGAATGAGATATTAAATGAAATTCAATTACCTAAAGCTTTTACGTGTCACAGAGGATTTAGAGACATATCTAAGATATAAGCCTTGCACCGTGCGTGATCTGTACTGCTACTGAAATCCACATTTGCTGCATTCAAGCCTCCTTACAGCATCCAAGAGAAATAAATGGAGGATTGTCCTTAGAAATCACTTACCTGCAACAATGCTGAGAGTAGGGACCTTAAGCTTATTCTGTTACCATGTTGTTCTTTTTCAGCTCACATGGATCTGCCTAATCATTCAAATTCTTTGAATTAACTCTAATTTCCTTTTAACTGTATCTCCCAGTGCTTACTTCAATCAGACCTCCTAATAAAATATTAGCCTTTAATAGAATTCATTCAGACTCAAACTCTGCCTAAGCTTGTTTTCCAAGTGGCATGTTGAAGAGCCAAAGATTCTTCCCTTATTTCACAAATGTGCTTAAGTACAAAAAGCTGCACAATTGTCAAGCCTACTGTAGGTTGGTGAAGTTAATTAACACTCCATATTGTTATTTTGTACGTGTTGTGGCTATCACGGGTTCTGGTTATCAAGAGTTGCCAACTGAGAGCAAAATTAGATGTTTTTGTTTTCAGTTGTTTAGAAACTGGCTAGATTTTTATTTTTCAAAGTGAAAACATCTCTGCATATGCTCCAGGAGAATTCTTTGCTTGTTCTGGAAAGATGCAGAATAGAT
This sequence comes from Meleagris gallopavo, assembly GCF_905368555.1. Taxonomy (NCBI): domain Eukaryota; kingdom Metazoa; phylum Chordata; class Aves; order Galliformes; family Phasianidae; genus Meleagris; species Meleagris gallopavo. The sequence continues at coordinate 7,576,754 of NC_139416.1, forward strand.
GAGATGATGGTTTTCAAGAATACAGGAATATGCTGTTTTTTTCCTACACTGAATGGGAATTATTTCTCTTTCTGAAAACCGCTGGTACATACTTTGAAGCAGATGCTTGACTTTGGTAACAATTCTTGGTTGTGTTGGACGCCTGTGTTTAACTGAAAACCACCTCCAGTCTAACCAAATTGGAAGCTAAGTATAAAGGAAGGTAGAATAATTGCATTTTGAAGATGCTTGCACTTTCTTAACAATTGCAGTTGTACTGTGCTGATGAGATGCTGGGGGATCTTTTGTAGTTTGCTCATGTTCCATTTCACAGAAGAGATGGAGACAGATGCTGCAGGCAAGCTGGACTAGCTGAAATGCAGGCTTCTCTTGCCATGTCCTCTTTTTCTCTGGGGAAATTGGAATGATCAGGACTAAAGGAACTGATATTTGGAAGTCCTAGGCCATGGGCTAGTCCTCATGTACAACCTAAATGCTGAGACTCATTAGATGCATTTGTTCTCTGCATGCTCTGTATGACCAAGTTCTCTTGTGTGGGATTTCATGGGCAGCAGCTACAAACACAGGGGAAGCTGTAGTAGCTATTCTGAACTGCTTTATTGTGTTCATTTATCAGCACTTTTGTAAAGTTCCATCAGCTTCAGTAGGATGTCTCCTGAGAACAAACAGCTTCCTAGTGCAACAATGAATACTTGTTTATTTAGTGTTATTTTAAGCTTGTTTCTCTCATTCATGGAGTAAGAGAACATCTTTAGAAAACAAAATCTAATTAATCTATGCGTATTGGATGCCTGTTAAAATTTGCCTGTCCTAGAATGTCCATTTATCATGATTATGACTGAACAACCAAACTAAGAAAGGTGCTGCTTCTTCATTTGATACAAAATGATGATTTATTACTCTGTTTTTTGGTAATGGTTAAATCTAATGGACATTTCTGCATGACAAATCATTCATGTTCAGAGTAAAATTAGACATGTTATTCTTCTGTGTAGAACATTTCACAGCAATTTGTGGAATGTAGAAATTTTCTTTAATTAAATAATTGCCACAGCATTAGCTGCATATATCAATTTAAATAACACAGGTACATATTAATACTTTACAAACAGGAGCTTATATCATGTTAAAATCATGCAATCTGAGGAAGTCAAATTAAAATATTTACAAGCTACACTTTCCCTCACCCTCATAAATTCCCTTTCACACATCTGAAAAATGCTTATGATGATGAATAATCTTTCTCTGCATTCATTGTATGTACATAATAGGAGTAGCATAAATGTTAACAAGGTACAATTACACCATAGGGAAAAACTGATAGGAAATGTACTCAAGGGAAAATCCTACATTCTCTTTATGCTACGTGTTCCATCTTTAATTAGTTGATTCTATCATTAGTGATAGTACTCCTCAACTGAGGACATTCATGGATTGATGTTCGGTTTATTAAATGAGCCTGATATATAAGTTTTGTTTTCTAAAGTGTTGTGGACTGAAGATTTGCAAGGCATACAAATGCTTTGACATCTGTAAGAAAATATATATATTTAAAAAAAAAAGCTTTTTTTTTTTTTTTTTTAATATAAAGAGGGATCTTACTACTGAATACTTGCTTCCAGGCAGCTCTTTATAGAGATCCTTCTGAGTAATCCCTCAGTACACTCAGCTGCCAGGTTAGAGTCTTGATGCTACTCTTCTATTACAGGAACAGAAGCTCTGTGGATTTCCTAAAGGAGAATCACTCTTCAGATGCTGTGGCTCTAATAAAAAAAGATGTAAATTATGTCATAGATTTCTGTGAAAGTCTGGCTGCTTTATTATTCTAACATTGTTGTAGAAACATATGTTTTAATCTATTTCTAGGCTTTTCTAGTCATCAGGAAAACTTCAGACAGACGGTGTTCTAATTAAACCATTTGCTATAAACTGAGACAGTTAATCCTTTGGTTGTGGGATTAGGCACTTGTGTTAGAACTGGGGTTTATTTAAGACCTTGTGCTTCAGATGTTCATGCTCTTGAACCCTCCTTGTGCATAAAGCCATTTATTGTTAGTTGCAGCACTGTACAGTTATGTTATGAGAAAGCCAGCCTCAGGGGCAGGGCAAAAAAAACTAACATCTGAAAAGTGGGTCTGGGGTGTAGGGTTTCTCTTTATGGGCTTGGACAGTGAGAATATAGAAATCGGAGTAACTTCTGAATGAGGTGAGGGCCAGAGATTGGGTGATGTACTGTCCTGGCAAAGATAATGCTGGTATAAGGGGTACAGTACTAAGGCTGAGAGAAAGAAAGGACAAAGGAAAAATGTGGAAGAGAAAGCAAATGGAAAATGTACAGTTTGCTTGGACCCAACATTCACAGATTGTGCAGGGAGAAAAATCTGTCCGACTGGGGTTGCTGTTGTGGGAGTTTTTCAGCACCTGTAGACACTCTGTGGTGTAACTTTCTAGTAAATATGTTCTTGCCTGCCACTGATAACTAGGATTGCTGTGCTCTATGATGAGCTGCTGTATTCTAAAGCAATTTAAAAATCCTTGCCAATTTTAAAAAGAAATTTGCTGTTATTTAGCTATTCTTAATGTGCGTTTCCTAATCAAACAACTCTTGAGAAATATATCATTGCCCTCAACAGAGAGTTTACTTGTGACATGTTATTGAACTTCCAGGCAAAATGTAACAGTATTAATAAGGAAAACAATCTATACCTTGTGACAGATCACTGAGCAAACATGGTGCTAGGAGAGATTTGGAAGCCTCTATACAATCTTTGTGGCAACAATCAAAAGTTTGTATTTATATTTTGGGGTTCTCATGTGAGTGGTTAAAGGATTCATTTTGCTTTACATCTCATTGTCTGTGGGTTCTTCTCTTATCACGTGCATGTAGAAGTTTTCTGTAATGGTTCTATGTCATGGTGGTGGGAGTGAACACACGAGTACAGACAGGTCTGTCATTACATTAGAGAAGGTAGTGTTCCTTTTTAACTGAAGATAAGCTCTATTTATGTCCACAATATTTACATATCTATGAAACCACATTTGGGATGGTGACTCAGCATTTGCTTTATTTCTACCCTTCAGTCAGTTCTAGCTGTTTTTCTTAACAAATGCTCTGTTTTGAACTGAACTATTCATCAGAGCATTTAAAACTTTTCAGGACGAGATCTCTTGCTTGTCTGTGAAGTGCAGAGTTCAGTAGATAGTGCTGAGGAGTGATAGGCAGTCTGTCCACTTTCTGTTCACTTTTACTGGAGTAACGAAAGGCGTGGAGTTCTTGTGGCTACTAGACTACGTCCTGCTGCTGTTCTAAAGATTTTTTTTTTTTTTAACATTCTCCTTTCCTGTTTGAATTGAGCTGGTGCATGTTGCTGTGCTTATACAGATTGTTCAGATTAGAGTTCGAACATCTTGGCATGCTTTTATGTAACAGGTGTTATTTGAAATAGGCATTTCAAGTAGAGATATTCTCTTAAATATACAAGAAGCAATAGAAAAATTAGTGAGAAATTTTTCCGTAAGTACATAATGCCCAAGAATCTTCCTTGCTCTTTAACATCCCACAGCATCAACTTAGAAAAATGCTTACTCCCTTAAGCAAGGCATAATTTGTCTATTTTCAGGAATTTATACCCTGTTTCCCCTTCCCTTAGTGCACCTTTGACTTTAAATAAACTCTTGCAAAATTTGAAGGAAGTGGCACTTATCAGAATTTTGACAGGATGCTTCACTGCTCAGTGGAGCAATGCCCTAAAGGCATGTCTCATAATCCAAAGTTTTGACATGCATTCTCAGGGCCCAGATTGAGGAAAATATATTCAGTGTACTGGGTCTGTTTTTCTGCATGTGGTCATGTAAAGAAACTCATCTGAAACCAACAGTGTCTTATGGTGGAACAAAACTGAAACTATGAGTTGACAAATTAATCTATGGTGTGTTTTAAAGCTGACGTAAGTATCTTTATACGTCACAAAGTAGTCTTAACTTTTTTCTTATTATTTTACTAAGCTTAGTTGTTTTAATTGTTGGAACTTTACAGATGAGTATTATTACTACCACCTTTTTGTGAATGGGGAGTGGCGTCAGTCCTAAATGCAAATAGCTATAGACCATGCCTTGAAGAAGACAGGGTTTTATTAGACACGCAGGATTTGAAGTGATGCATTAAGAAGCTTATTGCAATTCTAAGCATTGTTCCCATTCTCATTTTATACAAATCTGCTTAATGAGCTGTTTCTTAATGTAGCTCCAAAAATTGGTGGTGGTGTACACTTTGCAAGGCTAAGCTGTAGCTGTCCCAAGTGGTTTGTTACTTTATTTCATTCTCTCTCTGTTGAGTAGCTTTGCTCAAGATCTCTTTCTGTTCATCTGATTGACCCTACTTTTTCTTTTACCTGAATCAGTGGATAGAAACATTTAATTTTATGACTGATACATGCTGGAGTTTCAAAATAGTTTTCATATTAAGTCACAAAATGAGAGGAAACTGTCTTCGTAATGCCTTTTGTGTGCTTTCTCAAGGCTGCCATGGGTCAATTGTCAGGTTCATGGTTACAGGATGAGTGTTGTGTGATGGGATTAGAGTTAATGCGGAGGAACTGGAAACAAGATGATGCTAAAGGAAAAAATCCAATAGCTAATAGGTGAAAGCACTGTTAGGTCAGCCTAGTCTATGGCATTCAGAAAGTTCATCCGCTACCTGTTATTAAAGCACGTGTCCACAGTTCTTTGGACTCTTTGTCTTTCTTTCTAGAACTGACACCTGCCATGAAGGGTGTTTGAAATCTACAGATAAAAGTTGTTGCTGACATCTCTCCTGGGAGCTGGAAACAAGCCTGTGAGGAAGATTGATAGACAAACCTGCTGAGTTTAGGAAATGTTATAAATAAGCTAGCAAGCATTCAGTCTGTGACTATTGAGTAGCTGTAAGTCTTGGCCACTTTTTTTCTTCAAACCATAGTGTATTTGCACCCCCTCCTCCTTTTCTCCCTCTGCTCTCCCTTTCCCGAAAATGTTATCTGATAGCTGTTCATAAATTTTTGTGAAGGTTCAGATGTTACAAGAGTTAGGGTATGGGGAGTTACGATGACGAACAGCCACTACCACTGGCTCTTAGCCTACATTAGTGTGAACATGGAAAGTCTCAGTCACAGCATGAAACTCCTCACATAACATCGTTTTGATGGGCAGGGAATCCTCAAGCACAGCCTTTACCTCTGCTGTAGGGCTCTCTCCAGCTCTTGTGATCACAGTGTTCTATTCTAAAGAGGTTAACACAAAGGATGTCTGGCATCTCTGTTGAGACTACTGGATGCTAAAGAAGAGAATCTGATTTGAAATGTCTTTTTTTTACCCTATCTTATGTGTAATGATTTGGAGAAAAAATCTGTAACTGTTTTACCATACTGAGTCACTGCTGCTGGTGATGAGTTGTGTTTACAAGTGACCATGCAACATGATGTGCATAAGCACTTCCCTTGGCTGCCAATAATCTCATTGCTCAGTGGGACTGCTTTGATGCTGAAGTTTCTTGCTGAATTGAGGTTGCAGTTGTTCACATGGGAGACTTACATAAAATGGAAGCTTTCTTCTTTATTGGCCTTTTCTGGAAAAAACATCAACTTATGATAGATGTTTCATCCTTCAACTGCTTGGTTTAATAGAAATCAATGATAAGTTCATATCCTCAACTGGAACAAATAAATCAATTAACAGCAAAAAAAAAAAAAGCGAAATCAATATAAAGCATAAAACAGTGTTGGCCTGATTAAAACGTCCTTTGTACTTCAGAATTACTTACCACCTAAAAATAGTGAATAGCAGTTCCTCATCCACCAGGATGGAGTGGGGAAATAAAAAGTGGACTCCTTTCACCTGAAACAGCATGTTTAGAAATGTATGCTCGAGTACATGTGACTACAGAAAGCTCTGGGTGTTGTCTTTCCTTAACTGTTCTGCCCAAATCCTGCTGGAGGAAATATGAGGCTTTCCTTATGTGTGAAGCATTCCTGAACATTTTTCCTGGTATATCAAGCCTGAGAAAATTTTCATTAATTCCAGGCAGTCTGCATTTCCAAACTGCTATTTCTCCTCCTTCTGCACATACATACTGAAATGCAGCTTTTACAACAAAAAACTTGTTTAGGTCTTGGCTTCTCTGTATATTTTTTAATAATTGATTTGAGCAGTGATATAGGAGCTGGCACTTCCTCATGCCTCTCTGTGTAAGGTACTAGTAATATGCCTTTTGTTTCTGTTCTAACTCTTTAATAAAACCTAGCTTGTTCAGACCAATGCCTTTGGATTTTTTGTTAGATAAGAAAAATAAGGTAGGAAATAGGAAGCAAGGAAGTAGTCACTTAAGTAGTTATATTTAGTATCCACTGTATTATGATAATAACAAAATAAACTAAAAACAAAAAGCATTAGTGCAGCCATACTACAATAAGACGTTCTTTCTATGCTTGCTGTTGTAACGTTTTCATCTTTGGTAGCTTCTTTTACTTAACACAGTGACTTCAGGTTAATATTTCCACTATTATTAGCAAAGAATATTGATTGAAGTAGGTATTTGATACTGGAATATTGACGTTAGATCATCCTAGTGTTTCTTGCACGAGTATCTGTCTAAATCGACTTCTTTTCTGATTAGATTGCATTTGATTTTGGAATTTGAGACCTAGTGAGTTTGGATATGATTTGAAGTACTTTAAGTTCACTTGAATGTTTTTGATGATGGTGCTAAGGTATGTGACTATTGATTTATTTTTTTAAATTTTTATTTCATTATTATTATTATTATGAAATGCCCACTGAAACTGCTTGGATTTGAAGCAGGATTGACCCTTACTTTTCTAGTCTTCAAATTCACTTTGATAAATCTATGCCAGCAAGTATGATACTTTAAGGAAGTGTATAAAACAAAAAATGAAATGGAGTACGTGCAAGTGGAAACAAATGTCTTGCCTTTGCTGTTGTAAATGAGAAGCCACGTTTTAGGCTATCTAGTTAGGTGGAAGCAGTTTTTTCTTGTTTTTCTTTTGTTCTGAATGTGCCAGTGCTTTCACATGGAACACGTGTCCTCTGTGTTTTTTCTCCAGAAACTGTATCCCAGGGCTTGTGGCTAAATGTTATATGACTTGTAGAGTCTGGGCCAGAACTCTGTTCTCTGGCTATCAGCTGTTTAATCCCTAAGGAGCACGGCATGGTGGTGTGAATAAGCTCCACTTTACAGGTTCTTTTGCATTCTTTTGAGTATGTAGGCCTCATCTAAAATACAGAGACTTCATTTCTATTCTTAGTAATGCTTTTCTAGCTTCTAAAAGCTCTTCTTTGCCATTTATTAGATGTGAATTTTATGGGAAATCTTTTTCATACCTGGTAAATGCATGTAGAATGTGGAGGGCAGTTCTGATTTAAAGTGAGTTTAATAATTAGCTTCTTCTAGTGAATCCTGTCAATGTGAAAATATATGCTCATTTCTGAGTCCTACTGGCTCTGCCTGTGTTAGAAAGTATGAGATTTGTTCCTGGTGTATCACAAAGCTGAGTGCCTTTGGGTTGTTGAAGAGCATCAGTTGTACTCCTAGATCATTTCAGTTTGTTTTTGCTTTTCTAAAACCAAACCCACTTAAACAGTCTAAAACTATTCTTTGTTGTGAACCAACTAGAGGATGTTGTAAGACTTGCAATACGGCTGTCCTCCAGCTCAGATTACAGTGGCAGTGTTAATGCATCCACAAATGTGTCCACAAGCTGTGGCAGGTATACAGGGAAGCAGCTTGTGGAGTCCCCTGCTCTGCTGCTGTTATCTGCTTGGGCCAGCTTCCAGCCCAGCAAATGCAGCTCTGTGCAATCTTTGCACCCAACTGTGCAACGGGTAAGCATAGAAATGGCAACACCGATCTTTGCAAAAAGTTTTTGAGAGTCATGAGTGCAAAGCTGTAGCATGTGTACTTCTCATTTAGCTTTTAAACCTAAAAATAGATATTGAACAGATTTATTTAAGTCACCAATGTATATTATTTGTTGATATTTTTAATATTCAATGAAACATGCTAATCACTGCTTCTTGGGGAGCCTTATTATCTTGTTTAATATGTTTACCTACGTATCCCATTGACTTCTTTCAGGGGTGACAACTCTATCAATATAATTATATACTGCTGGATGGCACAGAAAGAAGTTTCAGTGGAATAAGACTTTCCTGGCAAGAGCAAGGCAACGTTGTTTGCTTAAAGAAATTAGTCTATTGACACTGCTAGTTGTGTTTAAAGTAGATAGTTAGAGATGCCACTATTTGTGTAAAAATGTTTTATAATTAATTGGAAATACACTTGAGGAAAGCCATGCCGATAGAATCATAACCATAAGATTGGGTTGTTTTACTGATTGTCACATTGTGTGTCTAATTGTTTGTTGAACTGGCATGGCTCACAGATGCATTTAATGAATCCCACTTGGATTGCCTTGGTTTGCATTGATCTTCCCGGAGACATAGGAGGACAAGATGCAAAGGCTGTGGTTTAATTAGGCAACAGCTTTATTAATGTAGCTCATTTGGGAGCTATTCAGCAATAACTCATAAAGTACAAGTCATGGTGCCTTGAGTTACTTCTAGCTGTTGGAAGTTATCAGTTGCCTTTCCAGGCTTTTGCTGGACACCCATTGCATCTCCCTGTGTGAGGATTAAAGTATTAGGGTTTTTTTATGGGTTAGCATTGGACTAAAACTCAATTCCTCAGCTTCCAGTTACTTCTCAGCCTGGAAACAAGCTCCCCATGGTAAGAATGATCTGCACTATGTAACTTGTACAAGGACACTTTTATTGACTAGGTTATCTGCCTTGCCTACAGCTTTGGATTGTTGGTAGTTAATAGCTTTTATAAAGTGTGTTCCCCAAGTGGAAAGAATAACACTATTGCTCCAAAATTACTGAAATCAGATATCATTATGGTGAGTAGTGACAGACTTTTCTTGTTGCTTCTCCTATTGTAATTATATATCTTTTGGTTTTGTAACCCTCTAAAGGCTTAACATAAGTGATCCACTGCAGAATTTCAGACCACTTTATAGTCAGTACTGCAGAAAGAGTGTGTGTCTGTCACAAACTCTTGTGATATTCTCATAAGATCTCATAATTTCCACCTAGCTATCTAAATTATCCCTGTGTCGGGCTGCTTCTCACTGGTAGAAAACTTATAAAAGGCTCAGCTGGCAGCAGCACGAGGCTCTTGCCATTCTTCTGTAGTGTAGTGGAACTGGATTGGTGGGTCTTTAGTATCCAGCCGTAAGCACTGAGCACTTGTGCCACCTTGGAGAAGTCTCTGCAATTCGGAAGGGAAGGATGAGCAGAAGCAAGAGTGTTCAGACAGCCCAGGACTTGGTCACTAATAGCTTAGCGGAAGCACTCCTTGCAACCAAAAAAAGCACTAAGCTTCAGGATTTAGGTGGAGGTTTAAACTGGCAGCACCTGGGATGTTTACTGCATATATACTACTGATTTGTCTTTGCAGCAGGACTCCGTGTCTTGGGTTGCAATTGGGTTTCACTGATGATGAGCATAAGATTTTGGGTTCCTCAAATTAATGGTCTTAAGGTCCTAACTATGCAATCTGGAGTTCCAGCTTTACCAGCAGAGCTTTTAATGTTGTAAAGCAGTTGCACATCTCTTTCTATAGTCATATTTTCCTGCTGAAGAAAGAACAAACCAGACCCTAAAGAAGTTTAGAACAGTTTCTGTTTCCCCTCTGCTGCTGTTCTGTACTGATATACAGGGCGTCAGATCTTTGCTGCTCCCTCCCTGTTGTGAGCAGTTGTGTTGCAAAGCCTTGTATAAATCTTCCTGCGAAGGTCTTTTTTTTTTTTTTTTTTTTTTTAACACTTGATGAATATCCTGCAGCATCACCACTTACTTCATGGTGCTGAATTAGTTTGTGCTGTTGATCTGGGCATGAGGGAATGGCTCAAGCTGAAGGTTATAAGGTCTGCATACCACTGCGTGATACAGAAGAGCTAGTGATTACTTAGCCCTGCTGCCTGCTACCCTGTCCTTGTCCCCTGCAGCTGTTCTTGTCATCCAAGCAAAGGGAATAATTAAATCACACTCAGTTTTTCCTGTTGAGCCAGATATAGCCTGCAGCCCTGTCTTTGAGGTAGTAGAGAGAGTGTGTTCTAGGATAAATATTCAATATATGCTACAGTATTTTGTTTTTCTGGATGCAGAGCAGTGTGTACAGGTTTGATTTTTGGAGGACATGATCTTTTTATTATCTGCTATTCTAAATTCCTGCACTTACTATAAATATGAAGTAATTCCTAGTTGTTCCATTGCTTCAAGTAGAAGTGCTGTTCATAGCTATTGAAGTAATTTATATCAAACTGTAGAGTGTGACCTTGTATGACTGAAAAAAATATTTTGAAAATATTTTAGAGATTGGGGTTATGTGAGCATGGAAAGGAATTTTTCCTGAAAACTAGACCTGAGGTCTGAGTATGTCTGCATGTGGGGACAGAGTTAAATGAAAGATTACAGGAACAGACGTTTAGTTTCTCACTAGGACAAAATCTTTGCCACCTACTCCTTTATTTGTCCAAAAACAAAAGCAACAGTCTTCATTCTTTTGCTTTTGTTGTCTCTGTAGTATTGACTTGATAGAAGAATAATTTGCATGTTAACTTGTTTAATGCGGTGATGCTGCCTGTTGTAGTATGTATGGATAATTAGGAATTTGGAATCATCTGCAGTTGATGCTGTGTTTGTTCTCAGTTGGCTTGTGCTTGCATAAGCTGATAGAAAATGTTACACAAACACAGTTCCTTTGGCATTCGGTTAGCTAACTGCAAATAATCTAGTCTTATGGCCTCTCTGGAATAGAAGTCTTTAGCTCTCAGTCTGGTGGCTGACAAGTCTCCTCTGTTGAAAAGGGGAGGGTGAGTTTCTTTTATGTAACTTATATTACAGGAAAATTAAACCTACGAAAAATGATCATGAAGAAATTCTGCTCTTTTTAACTTTGGTTTTGTTCTTTGGATACTCGCATTCTTCAAAGATTTTGCTTTGTATCTCCTTCAATAGCAGTGCAGCTGTGCTGGTTGTGTTTGTGCTGTCTGAGTATTTCTGGAGCGCTGACATTTTTCCAGAGAATACAGTGTTATCGATTGCAAGACTATAGTGAGATATGATTTCTTACAAAGGAATTAAGTGCTTTGCTCTGTTGCAGTTTTCTCACTTAATGATGTAATAGTTTAGTGGATTGCTTAATGTATTAAATAACAAATGGCACACTTTACCTGTAGACCTCTTTGCTGCTCTGTGGCCTTTGTCATTTTTGCACATTTGTCATTGCACATTAGAGCAGCCCTGTCCTAAGTGTTCTAAGCCCTTTAAAAAAAAATGTTGATATTTAATTGTTGGTATCATTGCCCCCAGTAACTGTTGTATTTTGACAAAGACTTTCTTAAAACAGAGTTTTAATTTATTGGCTATAGAAGGAAAATAACATTTTAATTATGAAGGCATTATTTGAACGTAAGCAATTCTGTCTTTCACAGAAAGGGGAATTAAGGTCCAGAGAGAAGGTAGGGATCAGACTCCTCAGAGATGCACAATGAAAGGACAAGAGATTAAAGCTGCGACAAGGGCATTTTCTCATTAGGAATTTTGACATCAGGGGCCCAGGAGGTGCACAGCTTCCTGTGCCTTTAGGGACAAGATTCTGGTGTGATGCTTGAAATTAGCCCTGTTTCAGGTGATCCCCAGAGGTCCCTTCCTGCTGAAGTTGTTTTTAAGATTTTTAGTTAAGACAGAAGAGGCAAACTACTCACCTTCACTCTGCTACGAGGAAAAATCATAGAGACAGATAATGCATTTGGAACATGTGAAGTTGTAACCAGCCCTGTTTGTGCTGCAGATAGCCTTCTCCTCTCCTTCCTCCTTGCTGCTCAGGGGAGAAGGATTTGCTGACAGCTGATTTATTTTGAAACATTAATTGTGCCCATCTCTTAGCTAATGTGTGGTACTGCTAGAGCATAATAATAGTGTCCAAAATCAAGTGGTCTTCTCTCGTTTTGTACTGATGCCACCAAAATATTAATAGATCTTCCAGCTGATCTTTTATTCAGTAAGTTAATCTAGACAAGAATTACAAAATACAAATAAAACATCTCGTGATTAACATGCATTGTACCACACTGCAAACATCTGGCTGTAGTAAAAAATCTGCTCATTTCAGCTTTTGTAAGGAAAACATAAGACTTACAAATGAATTTTCAGCCAAAAGCACTGATGTCCTGTCTAGTGCTCTTTTTTACTCTCTGGAAAAGAAAAAATTACACTTTTTTCTCTTATCATTTTGGTTTGATTTTTTTTCGAAATAAAAATTCTGAAGATGTATTTCTAACAGGATTATTTACATAATAAGGAGTATCTGTGAACAGGGAGATTAAAAAACAAACAAACAAAAACCCAACAAAACAACAACAAAATACAACCTGAAGTATCATTGTAGAATGTTTGATTTTTAGGTTCCTAGAATATGCCATTTAAAGAAGACTAAAAATATCATGTATGCATCTGCATTGAATCCCTCGTTTGTCTGTGCTCGTATTGATGATCTTTTAATGTGAAAATATTCATTAGGTATAAATGAATAAAAATATACTATACCCAGTAATCTATAAGCACTTGAAGTATTTAACATGTGTATGGAAATGTTTTTATTATAATGAGAAGCTCTTATATGTTATCTGGATGTTAAAAGAGGCATTTGTGCATCATAAATATCTGAAATACTTGTATGCTGATAACATGGTTCCTGATTTTTGCAGTTGAATATGTATGTTCAGAAACTGGGTCTGATTAGGACCCAGACAGTGGGGCTTAATGCAGGCGTATTAGCATGCATCAATCAGATGAAAGAATCCAGACCCAGATTTTCAGCTGCCTGGAGACCAAAGACAAAAGTCTCATCACTACCTTAAATCTACAATGCTAACAAAAATAGAACAAATTGGTTCAGGAGAGATGTATGTTTGGTGAGGGGATGGAGCGGAGGGAATTTCAGAGGGACCCATGAGAACATACTTAAAACAAGCTTTTGGGAAACTGGAACAGAAAATATTGGCTCTCCAGCTGCACACACTACATGACTGAGCAATTAACTACCATTCACTGAATTCACAGATTTGAAGTAAACCAGGATATAATTTTATCTAAAAAGCACTGAAAGCACCAATAGTTTACGATGGCAGCAGACTGTGCGTTTAAGCATGTTTTCTGAAAAATGGATCTCCCTGGAATGGAAGCAAATGTCTTAGCTTAGCATAGTTCAGCTTTTAGAATACCTTCATATCTTTTCTGCTTACATACCTTGGAATGAATAAAATCCAAAGTTTAGGCTTGCTTAAAAGATGAAACATGTCTGGCAGCAAGATTTTGGCCATCTTGGTGCAAAATCTGTTGGGTTGTTGATGTTGTTTTCTGAAAATACCTGTAGAAATCATTCCCTTATTTAGAATTTCAACTTCTTTAAAGCCTCAATTGCTGTATTAAATGAAGTTTAACTCCAATCTCAGCTTTGTAACAAAAGTCAGACTCTGGCAGTTGAATGCAAACAGCACTTCTCAGAGCTGCCAAGGCTCTCCAGAACTCTGTGTGACTTCATCAGGACAACTGTGCAGTAAGTCAGGCAAAACAAAGGGATATCACAGAAATATGAATAATAAATGCACATAAGATGTTCCAAAGTTACAATAATGTACAATTATAATTTGTTCTTCCATGTTACAGAGGTCAGAAAGCCATAGTTATATCAAATGATATGAGTTTCTACCTTTGGAAGGATTTGTAGGAGGAAATTCTTCAATTATTAAAAACAGCTCAGAGGATTTAGTCCAAGATTTATTTAGTAATTAAATATGGCAACTTGGATTCAGATTTCAAGTCTCATCTTTAGTGGGTTTTGGTAACATAATAAAAATTTCTTAAAAATTTGCGGCTGAAGATGTTGTTTTTGCTGCACATACAATTTTCACAACAGTACTCCTCTTTTTTAGGCTGCTGTTCATTCATAGTATAGTCTCTAAATCTCTAAATTCTGGTGCAATTGTTTTGTACATGTACACCAAGGAAAAAAACATGAGTACATTTAAGTATATACTCCAAGAAACTGCTTTTTCCTAGCAGAGAGATCATTTTCATGTGGTTTTTATACCATTTCCACAGCCCAGTTATTTATGCTGCAAGTAACTTTATCAGTTTCTACTAAGTTCAGTTAAAATACTTCTTGTTTATCTCCAGTGGAGGGCCCTAATCAGTACCATAAAGTGTGCCATCAGCCTGTTTTGTATATACTAACAAATGATTGTCTGTACATGTAAGAAATGCAATTGGGAGTAAAACATTTAGGTCCTGGGCACACAAGCAAGTGTAGGAGGTCTCAGGGCAGCAGAAGGCGATGGGCAGGCACCAGTGGGCACAGGATGTGGGCTTTGACTGTCGTAACCAAACATTTCAGGAGGATATGTCTGGGGAAATGGTGGATAAGGGTAGGAAGGGGTCTTTTGTGCGGGATAACTTTCCTTTTGGGGCCAGGATAGCTAGGTATTTTTTGTTTATGACAGGAGAGCCCTCATGTAACAAGGGGTTCTACCATAAATTACACAGGCTGAGTAATCCGGTGAGGAGGTTGTTTGCAGAGGGCTCTTGAGGAATATGTGTGTTTTCAAAGCCTGTTGTTATCTGGAACTCTCCCAAAAGACTGTTGTGTTTGGGTTTGTTTTTTTGGTTTTCTTTTTTTTGTAACTTAGCCCGGGAAAGGGAGAGGGTCAGGGCAGCTGTCTGCCCGTTGCTGCCAGCTCTTGTGGCTGCAGCTCCTCCTAAAAGCTATGGCAACATTGCAGTAGGTTTTTGGAATAAAAAATCAAGTATTTGAAAGCCCCTGGCTTCTGCCTAGAAGGTTGGTTTCTTTATACTGTGGATGTGTTTTTCATTGTATGATAGGGCTCCTGAAACCATGTCAGACTATCCAGTGAGCACCTGAGAATGGTAGCAGTAACTGGTGCTGGTGCCCTTCTTGTAGGCTGAGCCTCTGGGCTGCCCCTGCCAGCAGCGGTTCCAGCTGGAAGCTGATACTTTCATTCCTGTGCCCGTTTCCTTCTTAAAGACAAATGCATTGTGTGTGAGAAAAGGTGAGGGTTAACTGACATCTCTGCAGAGAGATATCATAGACCTCTGGAGAAATATTTTATCGAAAAGAACTCAATTCAAAACAGTTCTAAGGAAATAAATGGTGTTATCATTGTTAGATCAAGTTTATTCAGTGCTTACAACAGTGATTTTAAAATAGCTCTAACAATTTAGAACACTAAGATTTGAGTCTCTTTAAATGTTCACTTGTCAAACTGATGTACTGTCCTGAGACTTTTTTTTCCAAAATAATGTACTGGAAGCCTTTATTTGCAGTGGCCAACATGCATGCTCTATATGTTGACTGTAATAATAGTCTTGTACCATAAGCCTCAACTTGGACACTGCACTTGCCTCCTCTCCAAATGCAGGTTTAAGAAGAGTGTTTTTAGGTTTTACCTATTCTTTACTGAAATGCAATCAAATACTGAGTTAAGGTTTAATGAGTGCTAGAGGGATGCACGAATAGCTTCTTGGCAGATTAATCACCTTTCATTGAAACCATAATCACGCAGTTTGTGTGTAAAGGCATATAGAGGAGATAATGCCACTTAATGTTAGTCATTCTTGTGGTTACCTAAGCCACAGAAGTACAAGAAAACTTGTTTCAGGGAATAGAAAACCATGGGACTGTAACCCAGGCTGCAGTGAGACTAAAAGCAATGTCTGATCAGCTGTGTGCTGCTGGATCCTGCTGGGGTGGAGGATGCTGCTCTGTGCTATGGCGTTCTCAGCACATGGCAATAGTAGCACCAATGGCTGGTTTGTCCCAGGCATCCAGTTTGCTTCAGTGCTTTTGTTTATTGCAGCTCAAAATATTCTTATACAGATTCTTCTGCCCTTGCACACTGTGACAGGAATTTTGCTTCTGAAATGATTGTGACATGCTAATGAAGCGCAGGTAGATTGAAATACACGTAGTGCTTTTAATGCAGAGAAGAAAAAGTGGATTCAAAGCCATTGCAGACTTTCTGCATATACTGATACATCTCTAAGGGATTGTGTCATGCAGACAAGATGATACAGGCTGAAGCAGCTTTTAAGTAATAAGTACGTGTTCCTTTCTGGTGCTGGAATGAACACAGTAGGGAGCAATACCATACTATTAGCCTAAGACCTTCCAGAGAAACTGTTTTACAGCAGCCTCCCTGGCACGTTGGGCAGCAATTTTTAAAACAAATGTGAAAACCTTTTCAATTGCAGTACATAACTTTTAGACCTTAATACAGAGTTAGAGTGAAACCATTTCTTGTAAATACCTGGCTGTAGAGGAAATTATAAGGCTAAGCTTCTGCTCTTGCTTGTTTTACAGGGCTTTAATTTTGTTGACTTGATTAATATGCAGTGGAGATGTATATTGTCTCTGGGACCAACTGCTGCTTCCTATGAGCTGGAGTTAAGAAAATTCTATGTTGTAGTTCAGATATAATACTGTGCACTTCTTTTACGGTCATTCTGCTTCCCCTGTGGTGTTGTGCTTTGCAATGGGAATTCTGGCTGTCTGATGATTTCCCTCCTGATGGGAAAGATAAGAGGTCTGCCATGCAACTTTCTGTAAATACAGTAAATCTGTATTTATCCAGTTTGTGTCTGGAGAAATCTGAACTCATTTGCGTGATTTTGAATAGAACAACTGAAGTGCTAAAATAATAAAAATGAGTGGAAAAGTGATGATACAAAGTGTGCTGTTTAGAGATTCAGAGCAAGCGTGATGCAATGCCACAATAAATTTAGAGTCCAAACAGATAGAATCCAGGTTAGAGTGACAGAAATTATCAGAAGTCTGAAAAAATAATTGACAAACATTCCGAGCTGCAGTTCTTTTCCCTCACTTTGCTCTTTTTCTGTCTTCATGAAGTTTTATAAATATGCAAAAGTGACTGTGCAGGGTTGAATTTCTGTCTGCCTTTTTTAGATGCAGGACGTAACATGTGCTTACCAGCAATGCCTAGGGGGGATTCCC
This sequence comes from Meleagris gallopavo, assembly GCF_905368555.1. Lineage (NCBI taxonomy): Eukaryota > Metazoa > Chordata > Aves > Galliformes > Phasianidae > Meleagris > Meleagris gallopavo. The sequence goes on from NC_139416.1 coordinate 7,593,900, forward strand.
TGGGATGGAGAGGAGTGCCTTTGCCTGTTCTTAAGGCTGTTAGACAAAGAATGGGGCAGAACTGTTGCCCCTGCACTGCTGCCTTCTGGGCACCAACATCCAAAGTAAAGTGATGAGGACTGCAAGGATGTGAGAAAGGGCTGCCAAGGGCAGTGGGTGGAAACTGGAGAATGAGTGCCCAGCATTGGGGGCTGGGTGCTGCAGTGAGAGGGCTCCTTGTTGCCCAAGGTCTGCATCCTGCCTGCGTGTTCTGTGGGAAAGACCTGACCAAGCACTTGTCAGGTTGGCTGGGGCCCTGGGGGCTGTGGGAAGATTTCAAGATTGTCATAATATTGAATGTTTCAATTTAAAGTCACTACTCGATCTTACTCTTTAAATTCTTCTGCAGTAGTACTGTAAATATAGAGAGGAATTTCTCAAGTTTTAACACACTCTTCTGTATGTTTGAGTAACCTTGCTTCACTTGAGTACTGTGAAAGGGAGAACTCCCAAACTGAATAAAAACATTTCTATGTTTGTAATGGGAAAATGTGAAAGCTGGCTAGTCTTTAGCAAGAGTCAGCTTTCAAAGGCTGAGCTTATTCTTTCTGACTTTGCACAATGCAATTCTCTTTGTGAGTGGATAGTTCTGTGCTGTGTTTTGTTCTATTTTTCCTTTATGACAGCATCTCATACCCTGAAATGCAGATAAGAGATTGCAGGGTAGAGAGACTAATTAATTAAAATATGAGAATAGCTTAGCTGTGAAAGATGGTGACAGCAATAAAAGCTGATATTTACATCAGCAACAGTAGTGCTGCTGTATTTTATTGCATGGTAGCCTCTAAGCCTGTCTGTTTGTGTCTATGTTGTATAATCATGTAAGACTTCATCAACTTGCTTTCTATCAGCTTGATTTGTTACTTTTTTACCTGAGCAGTGTGGTTGGAATTGTTGTGCATGAATTGCAGCATCCAAGTCTGCAGGCTCTGTCATTTTTCTGAACTGCCCCAGAAAAGTACTGTTCATACAGCTGAATTGTGTTAAGCTCGTGATGTTCAGAGGCATTGTTCCTTTGCTTTGGTGAAAGCCCCAAATGTGATTTTTTTAAAATGTTCGTTGACTACCTTTAAATATGGAAACAAACTCAATGCTAATCTCTTCTTTCTGAAGTGTTGTTATGCATGATAAAAGTACTTTGCACACTAGATTTTGAATATAGGTAGTGTAATCTAAGGATTTGAGGCAGTATTTGCCCTATTCTGTCAGAACAGAAATGACTAAAAATTAAATTGTAATGTTCATGAATAAAAAAGAAAAACTAGAAGAAAACTGGAAAATGCCAGAAAAAAAAAAAAAGTTTATTTCTTGCAACTTCTTATTGTAACAGTTCTTTAAATGGAGACCATCAAATGTCATCGGGAGCAATAGGGCAGTTGTTTTGTCCCAACATTTTGGGCGACAAAAACTGGGGAAGGGATGCCTTGCAGCTGGATGGGGAGGATTGTAGGGAAGCACATGAAATAATTTGTCCCATTGTCGTTTCAGACTGCTAGGAAGCAGTAATTGATTGCATGTGAACTTACAGGTATGGACAAAGAAAAAAAAAAAAAACTTTCTGTAATAGGCAGCTTTTGTGTATTGATTGATATGAAGATATTAATATGTATTGAGTAGTTACTTTGTTTACTATCTCTCTCAAGTGAATGTGATTTGCCTGTTCAATAATTCACTAAACCAGTGACGCAAGTTGATGGGAAATGTATGAAGTTCCATTAGAACATTTATCATCAGGAGAGAAAAGAATAAGTGTTCAGTGCATAAATAGCAACAAATTCATGACAGCATCCAGACAGATGCTGCTGTGCTTCTGGTCTTCTCCAGATGTGAGAAAATACCATAAGCATGCATTCTTTTTGTTCATTATTATTCATGTAAGTGTAAGTTAGTTACAGTAACCATCTGGTATAAAACCTGCTATAATTACTATAAAAAATGGAACAAATATTTTGGAAATTGAAGTTCTGAGTTGAACAAAGGCTAACCTACTTTTTTTTTTTTTTTTTTTTTTTTTTTAATATTTAGACATATCTTGCTTCCATCAGTAAGAGTAACTCCAGTGAAGCTGAGGAAGTTAATCTGGGGCTGACTAATGTTAGGAATTAGACACACTGATGCAGCTGATAACATATTGTTTTAATCTTGATTTTAAGCTGGGCATTATGGAATAAAAGTAGAGGATAAGGAATATACTTCTGCATCATGTCTGCATACATGAAAAATATATTCTATATATAAATATGATTTTCCTTCTTTGAGTTGTTCATTTCCATGTTCTTCTACATTTTTTCTTGAGTAGTTTTCTTGTGAGAGTAGTGCAGTAACAGAGCAAAGCGTTTAGCAGGGTTCTGTCTGGCTATTCCATTTTGTTTAGGAGAAGAGAGATCTCTCCATTCTCATCTCAGCTTCTAACTTCCTAACAACACACTGTCATAACACTTTCCCTTACCTGAGCGATAGTTGCACCAGTGTCAGTGGTGTTGCTTTTAATCAGCCTTGGCACCTGGATGTCGCATCCTTTTCTGAGCAGCCATTCTTGTGCTGATGTTAGAAGCACCAGTGACAGCAGCGTAAGGCACAGAGCATGCAGCCCTGCCTGGTGGTGACGAACAGCTGTGCTTTGTGCAGGTTGGGCTTTGGGTAGCAGACTGGAGCTGCTTCTTGGTGATGCTGGCGGGGCTTTTTTATTTTTAGTTTTAATTCTTTGCTGTAATAACAAAGATTTCTGAAATCTCTTTGTGGACATAATGTAGGAGCTAGAGAATTAACACATGCTTTTTATATTTCTGCCCTGTGCCACTGTGGTCGATTAGTATAAATAGGTAAAACCTTGAGTTATTTTTTTAGATTCTTCCTCACTCTGGTAAGAGCAGAGAAAATAAGGACAGGATGTAATCTTTATTTGGGATTCCTTTGTTCTTTCAGACCTTCTCTTAATATATTCATGATTTCTCTTTCAAATGCTGTGCTTATACTGCTTAAGAATTTCTTTTCTGAATGAGTTTTCAACCTCAGTTCCTAGCTCCGTTCCCCCCTGAAGTGGAAAAACAGCTTGGAGGCATGAGAATTGACTCTCGTCACCTGTTTTAGCACAGTAGTTTGTCAATTTAAGAGGAAAAGAGAATGTAGTCCTGATTTTCCAAAACCTGATCTTTGACCAAGGAGCTCCATGGCAAGGGAAATCTAATTATTTTGAAGCTGTACCTAAAAACTGATTCTTTAAATGCTCAGTTATAGCAGTTTTGTTACAGCAACAAAAACCTAATGGAGAGATGAAACAGAACAGTTTTCAGATATTCACTCTTAGGTCTCATAGGCTCAGTACCCAGTGCCTAGGCAGAGCCAAGCTTTGTTTTCAGCATGGGTTGCAGCTGAAATGTATGGGTGTATTAACCTGATCTTAGTAGAAAAGTAAGACATTGCCTTTTTCTATTAACGACAATGCATTTATGCTGTGCTGCTAAATTGGTGCCTTCCTTTTTGAATAATGCCCAGAAGAACTGCAGTTGCTGCCTCCTGGAGAGGTTCTGTGAAGATAGGAACTGCAGGTTAGCTGGGGTACCAAGAGCAATGTGTTGGCTGATGCCATTCACATGTACCAGTACTTTCTGGAAACCAAGAAATGCACAATGCTCCTTGAAATGGCACACAGCAGATAGACAGGCTTCTGGCAGCAATACAGAGATGGGGTGTGGGAATTTATGGCATCACTTTGTACAGACAATCTAAATGTTAGTTGGTAACTACATCAGTCTCCATTTTGAGTATCTTCCAGACTAACACTATATTCTATTTACTTACTTGGTAGTTTTAGTAAATTTGGTTTATGATGAAATATCTTGAATGTGAGGTTCCAAACTATCTTATTATAAAAGAATGTCTTCAAGCACAGAAGCAATAAACTTATCAGATGGAGCACTAAATCAATGTAAACATACAGTACAGTATGTCATTTGTAATATCAGAAAGTGGTCATTTGTCCAAAGATCCAGGTGCACTTGCTGCTTTAAAGACCCAAAATAAACGCTCCAGGTTTGGAGCCTTTTGCAGGCTGCCAGCCCCAGCTCTGCGCCCAGGTGTGCGCTGTGACAGGGCTTGCTCTGTGTCCAGAATTAATCCAATTTCACTGGATGAGCTGTCAGCAGCTGGAGAAGATCACAAAAAAACCTCTGGATCTTTAGATCCAAGCTGCTGCTGCCTGGTGCTAAAATATAAGAAAGCGGCGTGTTTTCTGTCGGTAGCTCCTTAGGCAGGTTCAGTACTTTTCACACAGATTTCCCTGTGTGGAATTTCTCCATCTTTTCCGCTTGCTTTTTCCTTTTTCCTCTAAAGGAGGCCACTGATTCTGTCTGTATGCATATCACTTACATTGTGTAGACCACAGCACAGGCCCCTTTGTCACCACAAGCCATGGCAAGACAGATTGTGTAGGGCTCAGGAGGTGAGCAGTATTCTGAAAGATGTGGGACCTTGAACTTTTATCCTAGATTTGGACTACTGATGATTTGACTATGTTCTGGAAAGCGAGATCTTTCTAAAAAACAAAACAAAACAAAAGCATTTAGGAAAATTTAAGATCAGTTCAGCATGAAGTCATAAATGAAGTATTAAAGTTCAATTGTTGCTGTTATAGCATAAATTCATTGTCCATATTCTTACTTGAACATATCAGATTAGTACCAAAAAACAAAAACAAACAAACAAAAAAAAAACAGATTTTCTATTTCTTTATATTTCATTTAATCCTTGGCATAGTTTATATACAGAATTTGTAACTTCAGGTGATTGATGTAGAAATTAGTGTATTGCATAATGTTATTACTTTAGAAGGAGTATATGAACTCCAAAAGCACCTAAACAGGATCCTCTTTTTTTTTTTTCTTTAATTGAAGAAAGGAAAGAGGAGAAGGAGAGCTTGAAGTTTTTGTTGGTGGTGGGTTTTTTTTCCCATTTTCTAAAAATGGAAGCAATTCCCCTGGGATTTCTTTTGTTCTTCAAGCTGTGAGCAACCTACATTGTCAGAAAATGCAGAGACCCAGGTATCAGTTTCCTTTCTACTTGCTTAAATCAAATTTTCTTCTTTTCTCTCGTTATGCAAATAGGAAAGAGAATTGCATTTAGCATGCAAACAGAGTGCAAGTGTCATGCCTTCCACCCCAGAACTTTCTTTGTAGATCTATCTTCTGAAATTAAGAATGGTATTACATGTATGTACTGCCTTGTATCAGAGGGCATTGAGCAATAATACTACAAATTGGATTAAGTTATTGTTGTCCTGGTATTCATTAATTTCTGTATAACCAGCAACTTTGTGCGGTTCAGCAGTCTGTCTCTTGCGTGATAATTTGCAAACAATGGTATAGGGTTCTAGTTATCAGTCAAGCAATACAGTTCCATACAATTTGTGCTCCTTACTATACTCAGTAATTACTTATTCAAAAGTACCAAAAAAAATCCCTGATCTAGGGGAAGGAGCCTCTGGCAGGGAGCTTGAAACCAGGTGGTCCGTAAAGTCCCTTCTTCCAGCCCGGTCCATTCTGTCATTCCAGAAGCATCTTAGGGAAATTCTCCCAAGCATAGTAGGCCCTCTTACACTTTGTCACTTTTGAAGTCAGCAATGGCTTCTGTTTGGAAAACTTTGATGAGAAGCTTTTAACAAAAAATGATATTTTTACTAAATTAAAAACCAAAAAGCCCACAACCAACCAACCAAAAAAGCCCAAAACTTTCTACAAGCATTATTTTAATGGCACTTTTTCCAAAAAGTGGAACGCTGTAATAGAAAAGCTGATTTATTTAAAGGACATTTTTAAAATTATAAACATTTTGTACTGAACAGTAAAATGGGGCAACTTATATAAAAACTGATGGGCTCAGAATGTGCTTGCCAGTAGCTGTTCTTGATCAGATTGATATCAAAAACAAATGTTGCGCTTTATAAGGAAAGAAAGATTCTAAGATTCGACAACTTATCTAAACTTGTAATATTTAGTGACTGCTGGATGGGGGTTACAGCTGCTTACTTGAAAATAAAAGGAAATACTGAGATCTAAGTGTCCTACATATAGATATATATACAGACGGTTTAGAAGCCTTTTCAGCTGTGTTCTGACGCATGGGAGAGGACTGGTTTTGATGGCTGAGAGAGGAAAACATTATGATTTTTTGTTTAAAAAAACACCAGAAACACTCTATTTCTATAGCCTTTCTATTAGAAGGCTAGAAGAGGATCAGAACAGCAGCCAACTCCTTTCAGATATGCTAGATTAATTCTGTTTTGTTTTTGTAAGTGTGAATTTATTTAATTATGAGATGAGCACAAAATGGCACCTACAGCAGCTTGATGTTTTCTCTGCACGTCTCTGGAAGTGCACATCCAGCCTTGCAAAGCTGAGACAAAATTGCAGGTTTATAGAACCGATGCTTTTAAGGGCTCAAATGACAGCAGGTAGTAGCAAGGGGGAAAAAAAAAAAAAAAAAAAAAAAGAGCCTTAAAACCATAACAGCTGTTTTGATTAGGTGCTTGGTTTGGATGTTTAATTTGGTTATTAACTATGGCTTCTGCAGCGGTCTGCCGAACAGCACTTCACTTTCTCATAACTCCAGAGTTCTCACTTTTGCCATACTTGTCCCCCAGCTCTCAATTGATTGTTTCTCCTTGGCCTCACATTATGTGCTTTGTGACTATTTCTGTGTCATTTTAAGATCGATTAAGAGCCTTCTCAAGATTTCTTTTTTTTTTTTTTCCCACCACCGCCCCCTCCCTGTCTTTATTGCAAGGTATCGCTTTCTAGTCTATAGCTTCATTTCCAATTCTTCCACCTGTTGAATTTAAATTTTAATGAGAAGCCGAATTTTGCATAGTCATTTTATCTCCTTCATACTTTAAGAATGCAGTAGGCACCAATTAGACATTATCTACGTGCAACTGTTCTTCAGGAAAGGTAATTAAGTGTTAAAGTCTTCAGTTTATCTGATCTGCTCGTGCAAATATGGATGCCTTTTACTTTCATTTTTCCTATGGCTTAGAGTGCTACTTTGAAAACTAACACTGGGTGAGAATGTGTGAAGTTCTTAATCTTAAATGTTTTATATCTGTCTGAACGTGGGCTCCCAAAAGTCTCATGGTGGAGCTGTTTGAAATGATTCCTTGAAGAATTTTAGACTTGCTGAGTTTATACAGAGTACTCGTTAGTTGTACGTAGTCTCCAAACGTCCATCTGTGTGTGGCTGTGTGGCTGTGCCTGTCTGACCCTTTTCCTGTAATGGTGCCAGCCTTTCCTTTGGGTAGATCTGAGGAGTAAGGAAAAATTCAGGGCATTTTTATGCCAGTATTCTCAGATGCTGTGGTGGCATCTCACTTGTGAACTATCAGCTACCCTGGTCCTTGGGACCTTTTGGAATATAGGACTGGAGTTAAGGGGCTTGCACTCTGCCTCCAGTGCTGAGGAAGTCTGCTGCTTCCAGGGGCATTTAAAGGAACCACAGGAAACATAAGCACCCTGAGGATTGTCTGATTTCTGTTGTTAGGTTTGCTGCTTACAACAGGCTTTCTAGCAATTAGAGGAACTCAGAATGCTGCACAGGGACTTGCTTGTACCTCCCTAAAACAAAAGATGGGGGAAAAAATGTAAGAAAACTTGTCTGGAGAAGGAGTTGAAGAAATAGTACTCTGACATGATACTGTAATTCCCAGCTCACTTTTTGTTGGGTTATGGTTGGTTGGTTTTGTTTTTCATTGCTTTTTTTAGTTGTATATCTTGTCAAACTGCACAAAATAGACTTTCAGGGAAGTATATTTGACCAAATCAGAAATTGTTGTGTTTGTGTAGGCCTGTAAATTGCAGAAGTAACCTCTGAACTGCCTTCAGAGGTTCTTGAGAGAAGTGTAGTTTAAGGAGGCAGACCTGACGTTCGCAGGGATGTTTCTGTCCACTAGAGAGTGGGCAGAGCAGCATCTGAAAGTACCTAGGAAACATTTCAGGCACTGACGTATTGTCAAGCTGCAACAGAACCTGTTGTTTTGGTTGGGAGCTTCCTTTATTTTAAAGTATGGGGGGGAAATGACAATTTCTATTTTGAGCTTTAACTTTCTGCAATTTTAAATGACAAAGTTATTGTAAACAGCAGTTTTCAAGGGGCAGATAATACCAACAGACCTCAAACTACAGCAACACTGTCGGGCTGTGCAGTAATAACACAACAATGTGCAGAGCTGTCAGACTTAATGCCACTACACTGCATTTCACTGGAAAGGGAAAGGCAATGAAGAATGAATACTATTGTCAGTAGTGGGCATCTGCAGTCCAAAGTCCCTAGAGAACTGCAGGCAAACTAATAGAGATGTTTGCTGGGCTGTGAGACAGGACCTTGCTCTTCAGGAACCTAACAGCTCATCAAAGAAGGTCATAAAAATCATAACAAATACAATAACATAAAGTGGCTATGTTACCTTGCACCCTATTGCAGCAAGCAAAGAGCTGCAGCATTCAGGCATACGTTTTTTTAGTCTTGGGTTTCCTGATCCCACAGTAAGCCCTCTGAGGAAGCTGCTAGGCACCAATGTTCTACTGGCCAGAGTGTGGAGACAGCTGAATCCTGCACTCAGAACTGACTGGATGACTGTGATTTGTGGCATGGAGTGGAGATGGCCCAAGTACCTTGTAGGTAAACAAAACCCAGAAGTTGAACTTCATGACCATCTCTCTTGTCACTTAAAATGTAGGTATAACTTTTGTGCAATGTCAGTGTAACCTCTGTGTATGAGATGCAGGGAAACAGCCACAAACTTTCTTGATGAAGGCTGTGTAATAGTTTTAGCAGCATATAATGAATTGCTTGCCCACATAAGGAGCAGCCTCAGCTAGAAGTGATTGTTTCAGGCAAGAATGATGTATTGCAAAAATCACATCATAGAAAGCAGTAAATATTCCCTAATGATCTTACTTTTGTTCATTTTAAGCAGCAGGACTTGCAAAAATCTTTAATAGAAACAATGTTGGCTAATATTAATATTTTGTGCATAGTTTTTTCTTTTTTTTTCTTCCCTGTATCTTATTTGGGGAAATTCATTAATGCTATTCTCTTTGTGCTTTATTTTATTAGAGGCATGATTAGCCAGTTGATGCAGTCCAGAATAATGTGTCTAGGGAAAAATATTTTATATGCAAGTGCAGTATTGCTTTCCTCTCCTCCCCAGTACACCTATATGCATACTGATTCACATGTAAGTTGTTAAAAAAAAAAAAAGGTGAATCAGGCTTTGTGATCATACTAGTGCCTTTTTAAGTTCTTGCATATCTGTTCTTGCTTAAGCCATGTACCTGACTTTTGTGTTTCTAAATGCAGTAAGAAGTACAAATAGAGCAAGGCATTTTGTTGACAAACTAATATTATCTTCTTTGTGGTATAGAAGTTATCTTTACAAAGATGGTTTTATTTAACTTTGCATTGTGTACATGAGAAAAGCATGACTCCAGTATGCTGATCAATTGATCCGTGTTTTAAATATGTATTCAGATCCCAAAATTCCAATAGTATCCTTTGGGAATCTCAACAAGATACTGGAAAAAGGAGCCTGGCTTTCCCTAGCTTGTTTCCCTTTCAGAAGTCAATCTGTCCCCTGAAATGGTCTGAATAACTGTTAAGATTAGTTTAATATTCATCTGTGTGTAAACCACGGCCAATAGTATACTGAACTCATTGTACATCTCTTAGAACTTATTCTTGCCATAGGAGAACTAATGAACATCAACAGATATTGCAAGTGGCCCTACTGGTGCTGTTCAGCTTTACATTTTGCCAGCTTACATGCTGCGCCTAGTGCTAACCCTTACATTTAATTTGTTTTTCTCCATCAAGGAAAGAGCACTCTATGGCTTACATCAATGACGTTATTAAACCTATCTCAATTCTATCTGCATATGACAGTTATTATTTATGTTACATGTTAGAAAAAGTTTCTTAGTCTATTGTTCATATTGATAGAATTATTTAGCACATAACAGAATGGAAAGTACTGTTTCTGAAACCAGTGGTCTGTCATTTATAGAATTATTTACAGGGGTGCTTCTGTGAGTACCCCATTGCTTGTCCATGGGCTCATAACCCTGTACCACCTCTGAGCTCATCGTTCCTGCAGCCTGGGCTGTACCTTTGGGCTTGCACAGACTGGTGTTACACTGCTATTGTACGTGCAGTGCTGTGTCACTGGTGTGCTCTATTTGGAGTCTGTAGAGGAAGAGAAAAAGCAGTTAACAATTTAAAAGCCTGGTGGATTTAAGGAGAAATGTGCAATACACCAAACGTATCTTAGCGGAGTTGGATTTGGGAAGCTGTTCGTATGCAAGGGGAGGCAAGGTCCATGTTAGCACTGGAGTGTTTGCTGAAAAACTACTGGCCTTTTTGGAAAGCTGTTGGGTAACTTCTTTGCAGTTTTCTAGAGCAAATAAACATACAAAGATGGCTGTTTGCCTGCTGGCTTCCTATAGATAGAATATCAAATTTGTTCAATCTGCTCAGAGCTTGATCCTGCTGTTGTTTTTGTCTTTTTTTAAGTTGCATTTTCACAGGTTGTAATCTTTAAAACTGGTGAGTGTACTTTTTCTTCATTAGAACATTGACAGTATTCTGACAGGTGCAAATCTGGTGCCACTTTTTTGCATTTTATATGTTATTTTTTCTATTTAATTGTGACACAGTGGAGTGACGGAGAGGCTATTTTAATGGCTATCTCTTTTCCAGCTGAGTATTAGCTCTTAAATATTTCTTCTAGCTCTCCTAATTATGTGTTACTAATTGAATTATGGGAGTATAATGACGTAAGAGATGTAGTAGAAAAAATGGAGAAAATACTTTTTTAATGTGTTCAATCTGAAGAGCCTCCTTTAAGAAGATTTCCCTGCAAATGTTGGATCTGAGCTTTGCCAGAAGCCTCAGGATTCTGTCCAGGAGTTATGTTTAGGACACAGTTTCCATGAATCCAGCTTCTTTCTTTTAATAAACAAATCTGTATTAATAAGGACCTCCAAACGAGTGCTCAGAGATGCATGACTCCACTAATGCTTTGTGAAAATGAAGTAGACTGCTCTAAATAGAATACAGGTGTTCATCCACAGTGGTGTCAAACTCTTTTATTGAGGGATAATGGGCTTGCCAATGTAAATGACAGTGGCACAGAGAACATGCTTTCCATTTTTTAAACACAGACAGCATGTAAAGCTCCGTGCCTGCAAATCAATTAGGTTGGCTATTGTGGTTGAGATTTTCCAGGGCCAAAGTCCACCAATGTAATAACTGTCATGTCTTTGTTAATAAATATTGAATGCTTTGTACATAACCCTGGAAAAATTATTCAGTTCACAAATGAAAATTTGCATTGCATGTAACCAGGGTTGAACCACGATTAATGCACTGAATAGGGAAACAGGATTTGGCAGCCTGGCTTCCTTGGAAAAGTAAGGATCTCTTACCTGGGTGGGCAAAGCAGAATCAGGTTTGAATTAAGGAGAACGAGAGCTTACATATAATGCATAAACATTTCATAAAAAATAAAACCCCACCAATGACAATAGTAAATCAGAATCAATTATTTGTGCTCCAGGCACAGAGAACAGTGCAAGTGTATTTCCAATAAATCCAAAAGAAAGGATGCCTAATAACAAGCCATGGATACTTATAAATGTTTGCCAGCAGTCCTTGAAATCAACACTGTGGAAAAGATCGACCATTCAGTAGGAAATTAATTTCTCAGTATATGACTGTCTCTCTTTACCTCCTGGGGAAACATCTTAGGAGGAGAGAGATATACTTTTATTTTATTAAAGCCATAGGCACCTAAGAGTGGGGGATTACAGTAGGATTCAATTCCACTTCACACTTTCCCCCCTGTAAAACTTGAATAATGTGAAGTTTTTGAGACCTCTGCACTTTTTAGGTGGTTCTGTTCAATATGTACCAATGCCTCCTTCTCTGCAGATGTTAAATTCACTGTTTCTATGGAGCTGGCTCCACAACAGTTTCAAAAATGGCATACTTTTAAGCATTCTAGATCTTCAATTCATATATTTGGAACTTGAGATGATATAAAGATGGATAAAAGGTGTTGAAAAGACTTTCTCCCCCCTGCCCTTCCTTTTTATTTTCCTTCTGTTCCCTCCATTTTTTCCCCACTTTTTTTCACAATGTATGTGATTTTCAAAGTATATTACTCGATATTACATATTAATAGAGTGCAGCTTCTATTGGGAGCTGTAAAAGAAGTCACAGAATTTGAAAGCAGAAAACATAGACTATTAAGAAACCATAATGTTTGGTAAACTCATGGTTTGGTGCATCGAATCATTCAGAATGCTTTAGTGATCATCTGTAAAGCAAGACAGAATTTGTTTCACTTCTGCCTTTGGAGATGAGCAAGACAGAAAATAGAAGATGCAAATGATCAATGTAACAACTCTGAAGAAGGCCAAATCGTGCTGATAAAGTAAACCTGAAGTTCCTTTCTTCCAATGTTCCCCTGAGCTGTAATTTTTCCTCTCATGTTTTGTTAGCCCAAAGCTGGACGTGATTAAGAATGCTTTAAAGTTAATTGCAGTGAATGCATATAAGTACATATTTACCACATCAAACATCAAAACTGCTAGGTTTATTTGCCATATGTTTGCTGTTTCATTTTTGAGGTTCAGTTCTCCTCTCTTAGTATCTCCCCATTCCTGTTTTTGGTGGCATCAGAAGCCACTTTTAGCAGTATTGTAATAAGTTTGTCTGTGGTCAGCTGAAGGGAATAGCAGAGGAATGAATGAAATGTAAATTCTACAAGATAATGTTTATTTTCAGAAGCTGAACTGCATTCTTTATAGAAATTGTTTAATTCATATGCACAGAGATAGGTGCTGATGAAATGAAGTTAAAAGTTGGTTTGTTTTCTTTTCAGACAGATATAACAGTATCTGAAGGTGAAGAAATGACAAATAGTGCAGGTACAGATATTGCAGTATAACTAAAACACAGAGCTATACAGAAACACAGCAGTGGAGTTTATAGAAATAAGTATTTTTATTGTTATTATGCAACCTTGGAAGACTTTTTCAATGTTCATTTTCCTAGGATAAAAATGATGGATGAGTTATTATGCTAGAAGTCAAAATTACACAAAGGTTTCACTTAATTCTCTAGAAAATAAATTAATGTGTGTGTCTGCCCCTGTCTCTGTGGGGCCTGGCTGCTTGGTGATGTTCTGTATCTGATGGCGGGGAGCATGCAAGTCTGAATTTATAGTCTGCTTTCTTAAGTACGAGGGCTTTCTCTGAGCTGTGCATCTTTCAGTGGCACAGAATACCCTGTAGGAGTGTCTGTGGCTCACTTCTGTTTCCTTAATAACAGCAGCAATAAAAAATTTTTAGTGATAGTGAAACAAAGGAACAGAAATTCCTGAGAGGAATTCCAGATATGGTCCGCTGAAGTTGAAGGAAGTAAGGAGCAATGAAATAGGAGTAAAATACTCAGACTAAACAAATATACACATAATTTTACCCCCTAACTTACTGTGTGCTGTTCAAAGGCCTTGGAAAGTGGATTAGTGAGGCACAAGTGCTATGAATAGCTGTTGTGCAGAAACCAGCCATCTTCCAGTCACTTCACTCAAACCATGTTCATGTTGGGTCCTTCTGCTGTTGCAGTGTTTCTGTGGATGTGCACGTGGCACAGTGCACCACTGCACAGGGCAGTCCCAGCGCTGCCAGCCAGCCCCACTCATGCAAGCAGGAGCAGCCCTTCTGTCACAAAATATCTGTGAAAGGTTTTCTTCTCAAGAGTGTTTGACAGTTGCTACTGATAGCTTAATAGATTTTTCATGCATCTGTACTAACAATCCTGGGGTCAGAAATATCCAAGGTGTTGATCAGCAATTGAGTGTCTGTAAGAAAATTCTAAGGTGCAGAGTAGAATGCGCTGCTGCAGAAAAGTTATTTCTCTAATCCCGTGCCAAGGGAAGAGAAGGCACTTGCCTCACCTGGCTGCTGGGTGGCACGTGGCACCCACCTGGGGCTGGAATTCCTCATGGTGCTTCTCATCATTGTCCGTGGAGAGCTCTTTTATTCAGACTGTCACTGTGGACAGACAGAGGAAGACACCATAAAGGAAATGAATTTGAGACCTCTTGTCCATGTCACACAGATGAACTTAAGCACTGTTAAGTTTCCACAGCCTTTATTTCATGCGGTGAATATGGACAGCCAGCTGAAAGATGAGAAAGTGGGAATCTTGCTGAAGGTTTTGCAGCCTGAAGAATATTCCTGACCTGCCCTCATCTGTGCTTTTGCAAATGAAGGAGCCACGTGGCCAGCGCCTGCTCTGTCTGCAGTTGGGCCGCTGGTGCCCATCCAAGGAGCGTTCTGTTGGGGGGAGTTCAGCAGTGCTGGGGCTGTCACTGCCCGCACTGTCCCACCCACTGCTGCCAGATGGAGGAGAGTGCTGTGTAGTGAATCTACAAATGTTTTGTGAGAGAAGGAAACAGCTTCTGATAGCTAGTCGGAGAGCAGTACAGGAACAAGGGAAGGAGCATGGGTCTCTTCATTATTTTCAGTGTTTTCTCCATTTTTCTGTTTACTTTGTCGTGATTGTTTTCATCTTAGCTTGAGAAAAAGACTACAAAGCTTCTTTTAAACTTCATCTTTCATTTTGTGCCAAACCGAAGTGGTGCACAGAGCTGCTGGTTCACACCAGCAGCTGGGAGGCCTGTTCTGAGCCCAGGAATGGGGAATAGATGAGGAAAACCGCTGTCGACCACTGCTGCCTGGCACTGGTCCCAGTAGCGCTGCTGGGAGCGTGATGTGGGAGAGGTGCAAGCAGCATGCTCCCGCCTCGTTTCTCTCTCCCCATCTCATGTCTGGGCTCAGCACGGTGCTGGTGCGCGCTGTGCTGGTTTGTGGCCGTGGAAAACAAAGGTAGCTCATGAATCAGCTTTTCAGTTCCTTTCTCCATTAAATGAGCCCTGTGCAGGGTTTTTTTTATGTTGACAGCTGACATTTAGCTTTGATTATTTATGTTTCATAATGTTTTGGAACCTGGATTTGGTGCCACAGGTTTAAAAGTAATGAAGATTTTGAAATAATGAGACCAGAGCATGTGGCTGCTGATGCTGCCCTGAGAGCAGGGAGGAGGGGGAGCCGCTCCATGCCCTGCGCGGGCTGTGATGTGCGATGGCAGCGAACGGCGTGTGAGTGCCTGTAACAAATTGGCCCTGGGTTGCTGAGAAATTGATTTAAAACTAAAATTATAGACAACATTTTGTGTGGAAAACTTACTGTTTTTCTTTGTAGTAAGGATTTAATCTTATCAATTACAATTCAAGAATTTATTGTAGAATTTCTAATGATTTTCTGGTTTGGAGAGGTCTAGAAGAATAGTTCTGTATAGCTATTAGATAGCAACCATTTTTAAAGTTGTAAACGAGAAAATATTCAGTACTTTACCTTCTTAGCCCAAGTTTCATCCATGGATCTTTGCGTAAGGCCCTGATCCATTTTCTGCTAAGCACCCTCTTCTTGCAGTAATGAATGTCGTGCTGTAAGAGGATTTCAACTGGACAGATGTACCTTAATGTCTTGTAGCAGGATTTGCTGTTTTATAACACTGATTCTGGATTACTGTGTTCTTGGTTGGAATGTGGCAACTGCTGCCCATCCTGGGATAGAGGTGAAAGGAATGGTGCTTGTGGGAGAGCTTGGATGTGTACAAATGCAGGGATCTTTCTACTAGAAACAAAGCAATTTAATTAAGTTCAGCTGTCTAATTAGCTATTATGCTCCAACTAACCTATTCTTCATTACTGAAATAACAAATTTCCTGCAGTGATCCAAAACAGACTCAATCCTATTATGCAGGAGCATAACTTCAGGATCACTGTTGATTAGCCTTTTCATTTGCAGCTCTTAATAGTAGTTTATAGTTGGGTTTCTGAAATTACTGCTATGGAAGTAACTTTCTGGTACACCTTGCAGAGAAAGATCGTTTGGGCAAGGTGAGAACGCTGATTCGTGATTCCCTCACATAGTTTTATAAATAAAGCCATCTGTTAGCTAGATGGTAAGATTTTGAGAAGGCCTTATGTGGTTACCTGAGTTACTTTAATAGAGGGACACTGCCTGGAATGCTGTGTGCACCCGTCAGGGCAGCACTGGGCACGTGGAGCCATGCAGAGTGCAGCACTCAGTGTGGCCATGTGAGGAGAGGGGATCAGATGCTGTGGGGCCTCACTGCTCCCTCCTAAGCAGGCATTCTCTCAGCACGATGTGAAGGGGATTGTCTTGCATCATTTAATAAGAAATGAATTCCTGGCTATCAATTATTTTAACCACCACTGAGACTCGTAACTCTGTTAATGTTAAAGAAAACCAATGCTCTGAAAAGCTGTAGAAACAGGCTCATTCACAAAATCCTTTGGGTATTTCTTGTGTTGGCTAATATAACATATTTCATTACTATAGAATCCTGTTGCTTGAAATTTTATTATGATTATTTTATTACTTTTAGCTTGGTAGAATCGTCTGAGTAAGAAGTGAGCCCTACAGGGTGTAACTGCTGTTTAGCAGCTTCCTCCAAGTTTCGTTCCCAGCTTTTGGTGCTGTGTGTCAGTCTCACCTTGTATTGTTCCATTGTTGCTACTGTCATTGGATTTCCTGGAACAGCTGTGGTTTGATTCAACTCTGCATTTCAGCAAAATGGTGTCTTGCTGGAAAATTAAGAACGGGGGTTATGGAAAAAAAAAATCTCAAGAAATAAAGTTTTCTGTTCCAGCAAGAGACTTTTCAACTCTTGCGTACCTGTTTTTTGCTGGTGGGGGTTTTTGTTGTTGTTCTTTTGCTTTTTTCTTTGCTCCTAGTTGCCACTCTTAGATTGGAAAAAGCTGGCACTAGAGTTGAATCAAGTTGTATCTTTGTTCTTACTTCTTAAATACTATTTAACTTCCTTAAAACTCTTATGCATCTGTGACTGTTGCATGTCTGAAGTACTGCTGCAAAGAAATTTCCTTATCTAGTTCTTTTTTTTATTATTTATTCCTGAATACTGTTGTGGAATAAAATCAAATACATACAGCATGCACCAAATGGGATTGCTGCTGCTTTTAAAGTCTAGTTAGTTAGACATTTGTTCTTTCTGTGCAGAAAAATAGTGTTAACAGCTGCTTAATCTAGTTAGGAATGCATCTTGCTATGTATTAAAAATGACATCTACTTATCTTTTCTAGTGGCGTATTTTGTAAAATCACATTTATAAAACTGAAACAGCATAAATGTACCCTTGTTCATTCATTTTGTGTGGTTAACAAGCAGAAGGGAACGCTCTGAAGGTCTTTGAGCGTATGGAAATTACAACAGACACCTAAGAAACTGTCAGCATTTTGGGGCACTGAAGTGCTCCTAGACGCCTTTCCAAAAGGGCTCATAGTGGTACTAGATTATTTCAATTAAGAAAAAAAAAAAGAAAAAAAAAAGAAAAGACCATTCTGCTTCCTTCCAAATGCCGTTTGCTATTTCTAGAAACCACTAAATGTTCAGATTGAGGACCACCCTTTATAAAGTAATGCAGCACAGAAAAGTAATTAAATTTGGTAATCTCATTAAAGCTTTTAATGGAATTGATCATTTCAAAGACTTTTTTATTGAGATTCCTTAACAAAGGAATCACTACTCGATTATTACTGCTTATTTCCAGTGCAAGATCATCTTTCCAGGACACTGATTTTTGTTTAGGATGGAACCAGTGTGCAATTCCTAATGGAGATAAGAAGCCCCGTTTTAGTATTCTCCCTCAGATTGTTAGCCACTAGTTCAGTTTTGTTGGTTTGCTTTTTTTTGTTGTTTTTTTTTTTTTTTTTTGCTAAAGCTGCTTGCAAATGTAGATCGAACATTTATTTAAAAAATGCTAATTTATTAAAGTGAAAAGTTTAAATAGCAGTCAGTTTTCACTCAACAATTTTTCTGAGTATATTTAGCAGTGTACTCTGAATGAAATAAGTTGCTCAAACCTACTTGGTTGGATTCTTCAGTACAGAACACTTCCAAGGTTTCAAGAGTATATGGTTACTGGGAAATAAATAAAGTCCTTAGTTTTTCGTTTGTTGCATTATTTTAATACTATAAAACTATAGTGTTCCTATAAATTGCTTTGTAGGACTGGCTGTACTTATTTTAAAGAACTTTTTTCATTGTTTACAATTAAAAACAAAACAACATAAAAAGATAAGAATAAATGTACTGAGCAATTCTGTTTATTACAGCAATAAGTTCTCCAGTTTGTTTATGTATAT
Source organism: Meleagris gallopavo (assembly GCF_905368555.1). Classification (NCBI taxonomy): domain Eukaryota; kingdom Metazoa; phylum Chordata; class Aves; order Galliformes; family Phasianidae; genus Meleagris; species Meleagris gallopavo. The sequence goes on from NC_139416.1 coordinate 7,612,246, forward strand.
TTTTACTGTGTGTGTATATATTTCTTCTGAAACTTCTGTCTTATTTTGGTAACAGCAACTACTACTCTTTTGTATTTGTAAAGAGTTGCATAGTTGAACCTTTTGCAATGGGATGGAATAGCTTTCTATCTTAAAATGTGGGGGAATAGTAAACCTTAAGGGAGAATTCTTCCTGAGTTTCTCAATTGTAACTGAGATGTGTGGATATGTGGCCAATATTCCTGTCATACCATGCGTTTTTGGTTAATACACCTGTCCATACCGGAACTACCCAGCAGGGCAGCGCTGTGCTTAGGGGCAGGGCCCAGGTTGCTCTGCCTCTTGCATGTCTCCCACTGTGCTTCCAGGTGCCCTCACTGCGCTGCCCAAAGGGGCTGTGAGACCTCCTCTGACCTCATGCTGCCTATAATGCTCTTAAAAGGCTGAAAGCAGTATCCTGGACAAATTCTCCTTGTTTTATAGGCTTGGTGATTTTAATGTAAATTAGGGAGCCTTTTTTTCTTGCTTGTACCAGACAAATCGAAGATGAATTACTTTTGCATCAGAAAGTTTTCTGCACATTTCATCCCTCCTGCTGTTAGTTTGTGTAGACCAAAACCACATACCTATTTTTATTGCAAGTACATTTTGTCCACGGAAATTGGAATTTGTTGAAATAGTATTTTTAAGTATTTATTTTCCACCAAAAAGATCCAAATCAACTTTTTTGTAGTGTGGTCTTTCAGTTTTGTTTCAAATTATGCTCTCTGCATGCTAAGCTAATGTTGAATAAGTACATAGCAAAGGTGTAAGAAATGGGGAGCTACGTTTCTGCTGGGTTATCTCCTGCTGTGAACAAGCCCTTCCTGTTTTCCTCTGCTGAAGATCCAGCTCTTCCTGACAAACTTTATTTTTCTTATCTGAAGGTTTTGTTCTTCTCAACTTCAACCAGAGCATTAAAAGTCCATAAGCCTGTGGGGTGGGGTGCACAAGTCACTTGGTCACTTGACTCTATTCAGCTGCTTTTAGCATTAATTGCTAATTTTTTCCTTGTTCTTTCTGCATGCTCCGTCTTAAATTGCTGCATGGATGCGAGTGCTTGCTCTGCCAATCACTTTCGCATAGCAACTTACCATGGGCTTTTTTATGGTGCTGCTTGTATTTTTGCGTGGTGGTGTTGTCTCATGGGGACAGGTGCAAGGCAAATGCAGAAGGTGCAGTCCTTGTCCTGAAAGCATACAGTGTTGTAGAATATCTGTGAAGCAATATCCTCTTTGCCTAGAGGAAAGCAGTGATAGACAAAAACAGCCAAAAATTAAAATAAGGGCGGCTGCAAGAGAAGAAAATGTCTCTGGTGGGGAGTAATGGAAGTTCCCTCCAGGGAATCTTGTTCTGTAGGAGTGCACAAGAGGAAGGAAATGCAAGACACCTTAGGTTGGGTTTGCAGGCATCATTGTGGTGGTCAAGATTGGCCATTTCAATTCATTAATTTTAGGGTGCTCTTTTTTCTTCAAGTGTATAGAAAGTGGCTTCCTCCCAGTAATGTTTCACTTGTCTCTAACTATAAGTCAGTTATTGGATGGAAGGTCTTTTCTAAGGTTATGTAGCTGTTAATATTATTGTATATAAACTAAGCAATTATTTTAATTTTTAATGTTCTTTACCAAAACATTAAAAAAAAAAGGAGCAAAAACCACAAAACTAGTGGGATTTGTGTCCTTGTTTATGTGACACTAATGCATCAGTCTGGTTTGATGGCAGTGGCTGCAATTCTCCATGAGGTCTCAAGGTGTTTAATAGAAATTTTTAATGAAATTTTACTCTTCCAGTGCTTCATACTTCAAAGTAGTTGTTCACAAATGTATGTACTGCCAAAAGGTGATGACACAAATAAGGTGTGACCATGAAGTGAGAGGTATTTCTCTCTGGTAAGAGAGGTTTTATAAAAATGTGGTAAAGAGACGTGATTAAGTTAGTTAACTTAGCACTGGGCTGCACCTCGTGCCTTGCTTTCAGCCTGCAAGAGTGTGCTGTGCCGTGCCGTGCCGCGCTGCGCCGTGCTGTGCTGTGCTGTCCTGTGCTGAGAGGCAGAGCTGCCGCCATGATGGCGTGGGCTGCACTGGGCCTTGTGTGGGCTGCAAGGTTGGGCACACCTGTAGTACTGTGTGATGTCTGCTGGTTCGTGACTTGGGAGTGTCTGCTTGGTTTGTCTGTGTTCAGGTGCGTGAGCTTTTAAGTATGAGCAGAAAATATCCAAGTGCCTCAAAGGACTTTGTTACTGTGTTACCTGCCTTCCTATGGTTGTCAGGTTTGTCATTTACATAGCTACTTGTGCAGGATATAACCACCTACATTTGACTGATTTGCAATTCACTGCTGCAGGTTTGGTATGAAGTGCCAAGTAGTGTGCTATTCAGTGAGAACTTAAGGAATGTTTGCCAAAGGGCCTAAAGAATAAGGACAGGGCTATTTGTCAGCATTGTTAGAAAGTGCCATGAAAATTCCAGGATAATATACTGAATGTGTATATGTGAAATAAAATTTTCATTAAACGCTGAGTGTTTAAAAACATGATGTTGGTCTTCAGGTGACCAGACCTATGAGTTTAACTGGCATATGCAATTGCCAAGATTCTAATGATAAACTTGTTCTTGTTTGTCTAGGTTGTCATTGCCTCTCTTGGTGCAGATAAAGTTGGGCAGGGATGACCTTGCCTGAGAGCTTTGTAAAGATACTTTAGTAACTGGAGAGCCAGTCTAATGCAGATTAGCTTCATCCAGGTCTGCCTGTATTTCTGCATTGCACTGAATTTGGACAGGGATATGTTAAGCTCTGTAAGTTTATACTTAATCGTTTTCTCTTTCTGGGCCATGTTTGATAACTTGGTGTGTGCTGAAGGTACTGAAAAAAAAAAAAAGAAAAAAAGTGTTTTTTTCCTTTTGAATATGAAAAGCGACATCTTTTTTTTTGCGTGTTTTCATGTCTTGTTGCCAAGCTGTTTCCCAATGTGTGAGTATTTTCTGCTTTCAGTTTTTATTTCTGGGCATTAAACAATTCTAATTATTTTACCTACATATAGGTAATGATCTGAAGGAAAAAAACATGAATTGACCAAAGAGAGTTGCTGCAGGTTATTTTAAAAAAATCTTTTACATTCTTCATTTAAAATGTAATTTTTGTATGAAATGTTTATATTCAGAAAAGCTTTTGGCTGTGGTTGAAATATCAAAGTTACCTGAAAGTTACCTAATATATCATTTGATGACTGCGTAACAGAAGATCCAGTGCAGACCATTTTCCATGTACAATAGACAAAACAAGGTAATCTGCCTTAAAAAGAGCCTTTTCTGTTTGCCTGTGGTATCGCTATATGCCTAGGTGAGGCTACCTACCAGTGTAAAATCTGCTGAATGTTATAACAAAGCAGAGGCGACCACTGATTAGTTCACCTGTAACAGACTCTTCAACAAGATGTTGTGTTTTCAAATTGCAGACAGTATTCAGTCTTGTGCCAGCACAGCACAGTGTTTCCCTCCATCAAAGCAATGGAGCAGTGGGCAACAAGCTGGCTCTTCTCAGCAATCTGCTCTGTCCCGGCTGCAGCTGGGAGAGCCAGCAGGATGACGTGCCTGGTGGAGTTGTGGCACTTTCCAGTGTTGCCATTTTGATTTAGGTATGCAGTGTGAGAACATTCATTGACATGAAGTGGTAATTAATGTCAGACTGAAAACTTTCACTCATTCTCTACATTTAAAATGAGATTGGGACCTTTGTGAGTGTTTGCTGTTACAAACACCATTTATTTTGTTTTCACTGCTGAAAGATATATTGTGAGAAATCTGCACGTGAAGAAACAATTCAGAAAATTCAGGTAGCAGATTTTCAAAGAAGCCTGGAAGCTATGGCCTGCAAAATAGCTTAGTGGGGAATAGCAAGGTTCTTGCAGGTTTCTGGCCATTTTTTGTGCCTGTCTTGTGGAGAGTGATGCGGGAGACAATCAGATGCCAGGAGAAAGCCTGTCTTCCTCCTACGCTGAAGTGACTGAGGCAAAGGAGGAAGCTCCAATCCTGCCCTTTCGAGATTTAGTCTGCAAAACAAAGGAACTGCCACGGGCATTCATTTGTCCCTTGTTAAAACTCAGTGCTGGAAAAGTATCTGCCAAGCATCTCAGTGATGCCTGCAGTGCTACATCAGAAAAAACTGATGCATATTTCCCTTCCTTGTCTAAGATTCACTGCAGTCAGAGATAGAAAGGGAAGTGCCTGTGACTCCTGCTAGTAGATATTGAAGAGCTCTCACTGAAATTGTGGAAGTAAATCCACAGTGTTTGATCTGAGCATTTCTTTATACAGGAAAAGTCAGTTTAAATTTTGAGGACATCTGCTTAATCACTCTAATTTTATCTCAAAATTCTCAGTAAACTATTTTCAATATCATCACAATGATTAAGCCTCTAATAAAGGGCTCCAAGAGTTACTGGACTGACATTAAAATTGATCTTAGCTTTACAAATTATTAGTCTTATTTCTGTGAATGAAGAATATATTAGACTGTGTATTTATCTCCTCTTTTATCATGTAACCTCACCTTTTAACTGGAAAAAAAATAAAATCATGATTTGATAACGGCTCAAGTGATAAAGGACACAAATTCCTACCAGGTTTGTCCCTGCCAGCTGATTTCCATGCATCTCTGTAGACTTCAAAAGGCAGGAAGGTTAGTCCCTTGGTGAGAATTAGCATGCTGTCTATTATTCTTACTCCTCTACTATGCTCAAGAAGCAACTTAGCAACTCTTCAAAGAGTTTAAGTTTAAAAGATTAAAAAATAATGTTTTTCTATCGTAAATACATATCTTCTTCAATTAGTCATGCATCTTTTTCTTTCTTGATTTAATTTTTGATAAACGGTTGTTTAAAATATTGCCAACAGAAGTTTGCAGAGGCTGAATGTAGGGATTTAGAGAGTTTGCAAGCATGGAATTGTTTATTTTGCAGGAGACTTGCAAGTCTAACCAAGAACTCCTGCAGCTCCAGTTGTCATCTGTCCTTGTGCATTATAGTTCTCAAGGATTCCATTTACTTCTACATGTAGTATAACAGAGAGCTCCTTTATATATTTATTTATTAATAGCAAATCCTGTATAAGGCTGAAGCAGGACAGACTTTATACTAGCCAGATGACCTGGACTAAATTTCTACAGAAAAGAAGCATTATTCTTCTTGTTACAGCATGTTGTATGCCTGTATTTTTCTCCAAAAAAATGTTCTGTCTTGACCTGTATTTCTTTTGCAGTTTAATGGTAGAAATCTTTAAAGGCAATGGAGAGAAGGGAATTAGTCTGTTATGTCTTGCCTTATGGTGAGGGCATTTCCAGCACTGAGGAGCACATGGCATCACTGCTGGCCTTGCTCTGAAAAAAGACCTGTTGGCCCTGGGTGAGATTTTACTGTGGGGATTTGTGAAAGTTGTTATGTTCTGGAAGAACTTAGGCTCTCTTAAGATTAATATTTTTTTAATGTATTGATTAAAAACAGATTAGTTTTGTGCCAGTTTTTCTGTGCATATAACTTAAGGTGAGGTGGGAACTTGATTTTGTTAGAAGAGTAAATACGTTTGTGGTTTGTTGACTGTGGTGGAAAATTGGTTTTCATGTGAAAATGGAGAAGTGCTTGCAAATGACACATGTTAATTTATCCTCAATCAGGCTCACAGGCTTTTTATTCTCAGGTGTTTACACATGTGATTGTTTAAGCTCGTTAGTGATTAAAATGCCAGTCCTGCTTGACCTGGTAGTAATTATTAATGAGAGTATACCCAGCTGACCACCACATGGATTTTTGAAATCAGTGCAGGTGCTTCTCTGCATCTCCTCCTTGGAACATTCACGGTTTTTCACATGGGTTCCCTGGATGCACATGTCAGGGAAGCTCAGTCAATGCTGGCTTTGATCTGGGCTTTAGAGACCAATGTAATCTGTACCTTGGGGAAGGCAGGGAAGCGCTTGGAAGTTTTGCTGCCTTAGCAATACCAGGAGAGATAAAGGTCAGCACCAGCTCACACCCGGCAAATAAGAGAAATAAGCTGTACTAGACTCACCATCATAGATGGGCTTTCTAAATGTCTGTATTGTAGTGGGCTCTTTTTTCACTTTTTGTATCTTTGTGACCTGGTATGGCTGCTGCCTTCCCTACCCTCTGTTCTTTTTCTGACTGTAACTGAAGGAGAGTTGGTTAGAGATCAATGATCCAGCTCTGTGTAACTGACCTTCAAAACATAAAGAAATCACCAAGTGTCTGCTGATCTTAAAATACCCTTTCTACCCTTTGAGTCATGTCTCTTGTTCCACCCAGCGTATAGCTGCCAGCCAACGCCACCTCTTTCTCTCATGGGCACGTGGGCTCTAAGCCTGTCAGTCACCACCAGGCCAGTGATACCGTTAACCCACCTCTACTATTCTTTAGGATATAATTTGCCTGGAATAAAGCATATAAGACATATTGCATGACTTCACATTGACACTGAGGGACAGTTATTTGCCATGTTGCATAGATAATGTACTGTATGATATACTGTACTCTAACAGGGCAAGTTGTTATGATTCTGCAATAATTAAAATGCAAATGAACTGAATTTTCATTTATATGGCATCATCATCTATCATACCAAAGGAAATGTCTAAAGGAGGGCCAATTTATTTAAAGAAAAAAGCTCAATAGTAACCTGTAGAATCCACATCCTTCTGAAAAACATTCCTCTGGGCTTGATTTTTTCTGTATAGTAGAACAAAAGAAGAATCAGCACTTGGTAAATTGATGATAAAACATTATTTTTCATTTAAAAGTGAATTTTATGTTTTAAGGACGTGTGTGGAAAGTTGAAATGGAGTTTGTCACAGATAGTGTCTGAATTAGCATAAATTCACTTGCTTGAAGAACTGGAGATAAGAGAATAATATTTACAGTTGTTGCAGTAGTTGAAAATAGACAAGTCTCCTATCAAGTTACTCCACTGTTGCACTGAAAGCAGTATTATTTTTTAGTATTAATCTTGATCATGGAATTCTTTGGTTAAATTCCTCCTTCATTTTGAATTGCTTCACTTTGCTATTTTGTATTCCTTGGAAGCTGTCAACATACAAGATTTCATATAGTATATAACTCTATTTGAGCCACATGCATTATATTTACAGTTAAACTTCTCCTCTTTGAAGGACTCTCCAGAAATGTATGTTTTCTTCTCTTCTGTGATCAGTCTTCAGGATAGTTCGTTTTTAGATTACCCATCTCTTCCACCACTGATTACTTGACTCCTAAGGTTTAGTTTCTGTAAGGTAAACTATTTGCATAAAAGTTCATAGTTACAAGACTATCTTTTATATCTCTTCTATCTCTCTTGTAGCTACCTAAACTAAGATTATTTTCTAATGATCTAAAACAGCTGCATTCAATACAGCAAAATTAGAACAGGCCTGCTACCTTACCTTCTTCTACCATTGCTACCTTCAGCAATGTCTGAAGTATTCCAGTGAAAACTAAGGCAAGAAAGTATTTCTTATCTAGAAAGTTCTTCATACCCTCACAACTAGAAATCGTGAAACTCAGGTCATACCATTACCAATTTTGTCTGAAGCTCAGGGAAAGAAATAAATCTTGAAAGAAGCTGAAAGAAGGATTGAAAGAAGGATTAATTTGGAAAAATGTCGGCTCTTCAGTATTTTCTGGATTCCGGAAATATTCATTCCATGATTCAGTTGCAGTGCTGTTGGCAGTTTAAAATATGGGCTCAGACTTGATGGGGAGGGGGGTAATCTATTAATCAGCACTTCATCTACAACTGCTTATCGTCTCTTTTCTGTAATTCCTCTTTTTAGTTGGACACTGGCATTGTCTGCGTACTTCATGTCATCCATCAATAGGAATGAATGAAGTACACAGCAATATATCAGTCTGACTAAGCTCAATAAAGTGAAGGAGAAGCAGAAAATTATTGCAATAGTCTTAAATCTTTAATGATAGCAGAGTTAAATATATATCATTTTCTTTAGTCATTACTGTAGCAATAAAGATCTGTGCTAGTACATAGTTCTAACATCACGTAGAATGTATCTTTTTATTCTGTAAGTTAAAATCCTATTTGTGTGGTTTTGGATACTTCTGAGAGAAATGGTATCTGAGCTGTTTAATACAGAATACCAGAGCACCTGCAGATCTTGGAGAATACTTCTTGCAAACTTTATATAATAAGAATTAATTGAGCACTTGAAAGAATTAACGTCACTCCAACTGTGTCTCTTTCCCGAATATTTGGCAACCCCCAAAAAAATTATTTTACATTTTGGATGAAAGAGATTCAGCTGTTCCAAAGAATGAAAAGCACTCATTTCTGTCCTGGTTAAGATTCATTGCAGATGTTTCATTAATAAACTGTAGTGTCCTCTTAGAAAAGAGATGAAAGCTTTATGGGAGGGCAGGAAGTGCTCTCTCTGCTATGTGTGTGAAAGTTTTCCCAGTTTTGGCATATCTACCTGATACATATGAGTTAATCGAATTGACTGTTAAATTTTCTGAGGCTTCTGCACCTGTCCAGCAAGCCCAAGCCCAGGGCTTGCGGGGGTTGAGCAGAGCTCTCCCAGCACATTTTCCCTGGAGTTCAGGGTTTGGATTTACACTGGACCTTAAAGTGAAAACAGAGATGTCGTTACTGAAATAAGGTTAAGCAAGAAGAAGGAAAAGAGGAGTTGAGCAAGAGGACAAAAGAAGCAATACAACAATATGATCTGCTGAGGCTGCAGATGCCTGGACAGGAGCTTCCAGCTGACTTCATGGTGGGAATAAGAGCAGAACCAGAGCAGTGTGGGAACAGGGAGCCAGTGAGGTTCTGGAGAAGACTGGTAAGCACTTGTAGCAGAGTGTGGATGTGAGAGAGAGACAGTGCTGGAAAGCCCTGGGTAGGATTGGCTGCAGAGAGATGTACAAGCCTCATCAGAAATGGGACAAAACCACAAATGCTGCATTGCAGATTTCTCTGCTGTTAGTGTTATGGGTTTCCAGTAGGTTTACAGGTATTTTCTGTGTCTAAGTCCCTTTGCTTACTTTACAGAATTCTATGCTGTGTATCTGCTTATTGAGCTTTAAGTCACAGCTTATTGCTGTGACTGCTTATTGAGCTTTGAAAGATATGTTAATGCAAGTCAGAATTATGGAATTCTGGAGGGAGCTGAAGGAACAGATTTTTTTTATTTTTTTTTCCCCCTCCATTTCTTTTAGCCTAGGACATAATGCACAGAAGTTATATCAAGGTTAAGGTTTTGAGACTTGATTTTACAAGTTCAGAAGTGCTGGAATTACCTGTGCAATGATGGATGGAGCTTTGCTGCTGCTGCAGCAGGGGAAAGACAGCAGTGTTTTGGCAGCCCATACTTGTAGGGGGACTGACTCGGAACACACACTGTCTCAGTCAGTGAGAAACTTTCTAGATTGAGTAATCCATGAAAAAAAATAACAAAAAAACAAGCCCTTTCTTGGTGCAAGGGATGCAATATGAAGTCATTGCTTTTTAATGAAACTGTTTCTGAGTGAGATTAAACTTTGCAACTTCAGAGCATGTATTGCTGTTGGTTTTGTTGTGTTTTCATCTTGCTGAAGTCCCAAGAAGTCTCACTGTATTTTAGATGACTCGTGATACAAAACAATTTATAAATTAACTTGGATTAAATGGAGATGGTTCTTGCAATAGAATCTTTCAGCAGTGGGAATGATTTGCCCAAATGACGCTTTTTGTATAATTTTAGTAGCTCTGAAGACTGCAGTTTCTGCAGTGGATTGGCCTTACAATCAAAGCTCTGATTTAAATTCTGCTTAGTAACTTATATGTGCTAACTTTTTCTTTCTGTGCTCTCTAAATTACATTGTCTATTTGGATAAATTGATCTCATCAAGACTAAAAAGGACATCTTTCATGAAGCATCAGATCTTTCTTGCCAGAAAGATTATTTATTAACTTCATAATTATGAATTTTATAAATATTTTTACTCTCTGAGTTCTGAAGATATGATGGATGGAATGCTCAAAGGTTTAACACATTTACGTGTAACGAAGGGTCCTTAACAACGAATTGCATCCTTAACTTGGGGACTGTTACGTGATGTTTGGAAAAGGCATCTTTTGGAAGTGAGGTATTTTTTTTGCTGTTATTTAAAGAAATAGTTTGAGTCTTTCAAATCTTTTCTCTCAGGCATTCAGTAAAATGTTCAGCTCCCTACTTTGGGCTCCAAGTGTAGATTCAATGAAATAAATTATTTTTAAAGCACTAGGCTAAACATAATTATAGCAGAATGTGTTACTGAGATTGAAACCTTGACTTGTACAGTAACTGCAAAGATAGCATCCTCCAGGAAAACCTCCCAGCAAATGGAAAAGAATAAACAGTAGTCTAGCTGTCCAGAGCACATGTTTGGTGCAGGTACATACAAGATGGGTAGAATGGCAGAAGCATTGAGATGTGCATTTCAGAAGCAATATCATCTCTATGTGCTCCTGAAAATGTTTTAGGAAAAATTGGGAAATGCTTTTCTAATGTGTCACCTGATGACAGCTGATAATCATTCCAGGAAATCACAACTTTTCAATTATGAACTATAGTTACCTATATAATACTATTCCTTATATAACATGCTGCTCTCAAACAGCTGATTTTTTTTTTTTTTTTTATTTAGAAGATTAAGGAGACACTGCAAATACTTGGACCTCTGAACAAGATTTATGCTGTCACAACTGCATAAACGTCTTTACTATCTATAATGTAGACTTTTTTTTTAAAGGATGTTATGGAAATACTAACATTTGGCTTGATCAAAGAGGCATAATTTTAACCAAATCAACATTTGAAAGTTCCATTTGTTTTCATGAAGAACAAATCTTTTTCTTCTTTGACTATTCTTTTGAAAGAAGTCTACCAAAGTATTTGTGATTTTTCCAAAAGCTATAGTTAGCACTAATTGAGCTAAAAGTGTATGATGATGGATGGTGGATATACATAGCCATTTGTTATTCTTATATAGCAGTTCATAACTGCAGTCATTCTGGATCATTTTTCTGTCTCCTCTGTGGATAAGGCAGCATTCAATTTTGTCAGTGGAGATTGAGACACTGAGAGCAGAAGATGTGTATTGTCACTTACTGGTATGTTTTTGTTTGTTTGTTTTCCTTTAGGATATTATTTTAGTGTGTCTTAACCTCTCACCTTTCAATCTGTGCAGATAAACTTATTAGAAAACTTTGAAAGCACTTTAATTAAATTCAAGTATCTTCTAGGACAATATGTTCACAGCTTTGGATTTGGACTCTCTCTCTGATTAGGATTGTACCTAGAGGTAAGGAAGAAGTGTGCTAAAATCTCTTGCAGACATTTTCCATAATTTCAGCCCAAGGCAAGGCAAGTACTCTTGCAATCAAATAAAGGCTCTGCTTTTGCATTTGTCCAATTGCATCTGTGGCAAATCCAATCAGTCTGTGCACTGAAATACCCTGGAAGACAAAACAGTATGTGTAGGGCTTTGCTATGGGGCTGTCTGCGTGAAGAGTTACCTGATCCAGGCTCCTCTTTCAGGAGCTTTTACCAAAGCTGTAAAGCCTGAACTTAAATGACTCGCCTGAGGTTGCCTAACAGTCCTGTTGTGGAGCAAATAATTAAAATTTATATCCCCAAAGTTAGTATCCTGCCACTTGCTGTCATTACACTGATGTGAAGCTGTCTGAGGCAACAAGTTATTGGCTTAACTCTTCCTGAACACAACAGGAGCTTGAAGTGTGACAGCTTCCAGCGTGGAACCTCAACCAGGCAATTTGCAGCTGAGCTGCGCAGAGGAGCAGCACTAGAGCTGTAGTTGTGCTGCTCCCAGTGAGCCCTGTGCCAAGCACTGCCTCGTGCTCACCTCTCAGCCCTGAACTCTGATGGGCTGTGACTGGGGGGAGATTTCTTATCGTTGGTTTCCTCAGTCCTTTTCCACATACAGGAAAGTACTGATCTATGTGGACAGAATATGCCTTCATATTCTGCTCTCCTATCTGCAATTCTTTTTTCTCTCTTTTTCATGTTGTTCTTTGAATCCAGTTACTGATAATATCATCTTAAGAGAATTCATAATCTTACCACAATGCCTGTGCCCGGTTCAAACCCATCTGTTTCTCGCAAGTGCTCGTAGTTCATTTCTGATGTTATTGTTAATATACCTTTATGTAGCAAACTATATAGCTCATATCAGGACGTTTCACAATAGGTATTCCTAATCTTCTCAGTAAAATTCACTTCTGGCAATTCAAAAGTGCTTTCCTCTCCCAACTATCATCTTTTTGAGTCATCATAAACTTGATTCTGAACTGCCCAATTTTCATTTGACGCAAACATGTTTATTACGGTTTCCTATTCTCTATTTGCCAGATTTCTTATACCCTTGACCTCATTGATCAAAAATCCTTTTGCATCACTCATCTTTTTCTTCTGGTTTTCAGAGCTTGTTGCCCAAGGAATTTAGTAATTCATTTTACAAGAGTATTACATTATTTGTAATGTAATACAAATTATACATTATTCTTATGTTTGTATTCACTTGTAGAGTATGCGTCAAAATTCTAAGCCAATTAATATTTGCTAAGTAATACATATGTTAGTTAGTGTTACTCTATATGAATCTTGGCTTCTGAAGATCTCCTACGTGCAATTTTATACTTAATGCCTGTTGCCCTTTAAGATGTAAGAATTTCAGTTCTGTGACTTCCCAGTCCACACCAAGCATCTTTGAGAGGCCACTGCTGGGTAATACTTGCAATGTTTACATAGTCATTACTTTGGTAAAACTGGCAGGAAGTGTTCATATGCATATAGGTGCTAACATAGATGTATGTCATCTTTGTGCTACTGTACAGAATGGGAGAATGATACTATCTCTTGTGGATAAACACTGTGAAGATTGCTGGTTTTCGTAGTTTGTTGTTGTTGTATTTAAATGTGAATTATTGCCATCAAATCACAAAATATTTCTTTGCTATCATCCTCATGAGAGTTTCAACAAGAAACTTTTCAATCTGATATCTGTGTAACTCTAGGGCTATATTCTAACTTCGTGGATTTAGAACAGTTTATCTTCACACAGCTGTGGTCTGGAGCTGAAGTAAAGGTGCACATAGGAAAGGCACACAAGCATTCAGAGTTCTTCTAAACTGCTCATCTTGTCCAAAGAGTGCAGGCTGGGTTCCCCAGCATAGTGCACTTCCTGCTGTGCTCTTGGAGCTCATGCCTGAGGGCTGACACTGCGGCATCCAGTCCTACACCACTGCAGTCAGCAGTGGGTGCAGCTGCCTGCAAGAGAGCAAGCACATGGTGACCTGTTCCATGTGTTCGCTATGTAGTTAAGTGACTAACATGAGTACATGAATGACAGTAGGAACTGCTGTTACTTAGTGAATATCTGTAATTGACTTGTCTGGGATCGCTTATCCTTCTAAGCATTCTTACAGCAATACTTTGCTGGCAGCAGTTCCTGGGTTACCTTCTGGCCTTTGGCTCAGGTCTTTCAGATTGCCTTGGTTCAGGTTGCCTGTCTTGCACTTCTACTGACAGAGTATATTGTCCTGAGGTTCCTAGCTGAGGACCAAATAAAACAATACCATTGGAAATTCAAATATGCTCTGTAAATCATCATCAAAATATTAAAATAAATCCCAGGACTCTCTGCTGCGCTACAAGTGCTGCAATTCAGAAAGGAGCTATTACACTTCCAAACTAAACTTGGGATAAAATAATTACAGGAAAATAGGTGGATCTTTCAAGTTGTTAAAAGATAATACTGATGTACGCAACAATGAGGCTGTCAGAGATGGTAAATATTATTCTAGAAAATAGGAAAGTAGATTATTTTTTCATTAGTGCTTGTGAAAATGACTTGTATTTTAACTTTGTATTTTAATAATTGTATCTTTAGCCCCCAGTAGAAGGCTAGTGCCAAAAAATTATGCTGAAGTAGCTATTACATTTTTTCTTAAAACAAACAAAACTGCTGTATAACCTTGTAGAACAGTAGTACAGAGAAATGCTTTGTGTTAATGATAACTTTTTTTTTGTTTTTAAAGCAAATTTTAAAACATTTAAAATAATCATAGAGGTTCATCCTAACCACTCTGGAGACCTGACAAGAAGGAACAAAAAGCTTCAACTTCTTCCTGCAGAATTACAAAGTCACTTTTTTCATTCTGAACTTACATGAATGTTTCCAGTGTACTTGGTGACCTAAAAGATGAGTAAAATACACTGACCTGTGATGGCAAAAAGGACCACCGGTCATATCAGATTTGGACAATTCCATTCTCAAATCATGAATAGTGTGCAAGCACAAAAGCCTGCAGTTTTTGTTCCTCATCGGACTGTGATGAGGAAATGCACTTATAAAACAGTGTCACTGCTTTTGAAACTGTTGATAATTGGTCAGAAACAGTAATGGGAGAATATTGTTGCTATTGGGTTTCTGATAGAAGGGAGTAAAGAATTCAGTAAATGCTGCGGAGCACAAAATGTTTTCAATCTGCTACAGGTGTTCACAGACATCACCATTTTAGACATGGCTCAGGAAGAAATTCATGGTCCTCTTTTACTTCTCAAAGATCACTAAGAAATGATGCACTTAGCAATGCTGTGCGTTACTCTCATTGCCCAGTGCTGAAGAACAAATCTGTAAGATAAGGTGTGGGCGTAGCTAGCTGTGCTTCCCACAGTTGACATTACCTTGTATGTCCATTCTGTAAGATTTGTTTCTGCTGAATTGAGTGTTGTCAAGCTGAAGTATGCTTGGCTGCTGCGAGGGGATGAATTTGAGACTTTGTCAGCAGAAATAACAGAGGTTTTTCTTGGAAGGAGACTAGATTCTTAATTGTTGGCTGAAAAACTCTCACACTTACATTTTTCAGATCAGACAATTTGTCTAGAGGGTCACTCTTGCTGGAGTTTAATCTTTTTGTTCTTACGGACTTGTAAGTGAGAAGATGTCACTTTTCCTGGAGGTGCCTTAGCTCAGGAACGTGTGCAGACAACAGTGTACTAGACTTAGAGCGAGCGAGGGAACTGCCCCTGTTTCAGGGCTTCTGCTTGGGCGTAGGTAGGCCCCAAAGACTATGTGCAGCAGGGGCTGGAGCTCAAAATAGTTCTTCGGCTGCATCAAAATGTGGAGTAATCAAGTGAGAAATGATGCGCAGTTGCTGGAAAAAGGCTGTATGCAAGGAAGCATATCCACGTCTAAGCAAGCATGTTCCATAATGACTAGCATGGACACTGAGTCCTTAAGGAAGCAGCAGCAGACAGAGGAGGAGTATTTAGGATTATAGGAGGAATATTTAGGACTGCTATTTGTGAGTGTTGTCCATGAGATGATGTTCCTGGACTGAATAAAGAGAAAATATTCTTATAGCTAGAGTGTCATACATAGTGCATATCTTCAAAGGAGCAGAATGAGATTGCAAAGCCAAGTCAAATTTAAGTGATTTTTTTTTTTACTATAGTGTTTTTTGTTCTTAGTCTCATCTCAGCTGGATTTCTGTGCAGCTCAGGGCAGACGATTCAATGCTTTTCCATTCCCTTTCCCCAGGATTAAGTGTTCTCCAGGAGCACCTCCAGTGATTCTCCAGTAAGTGTGGTTTGTCCTCCTGAAATCTACCAGCAACAGTGTGCTCCAGGCCGTGCATCTCTTTTATCAGTTTTATGTGGAAGATAATAATCTAGCACCTGGATTTCTTTGCGTGCTTGTAGCAAACAGCCCCACTAATGCATGGCATTCTTAGCCTGTAGATGTCCACCTATGCACTTTCTACATATGCTGCTGACAGCCTAACAACTTGTGTAGCCCAGAGGTAATTAAAAAGTAAGTCTTGAGTAGGCTTTAGCATAGTATCAGTAATTGAACTATCTCCTTATATCTCCTGTATCTCCTTATACTTTCTGCTGTGTGCTAAGCCAGATGCCTTTTGCCTTTTCAAGAAGATTTTCTCCTATAATTCATATATTGCACGTTGTGCATAAATGGTGTTATTAAGTTAACAGCCTTATGTGCTTTCCATTCATTCTTGTCATTAGAATGAACTGTATGCAGAAAAATCATTTCTCTTCTTGAAACAAGGGAGAACAATTGCCGAAATATTCTGCAGTCACCTACTGGAAGGAATGTGTCCTGGATAGGAAATTCCCAACACAACCTTTCCGGGGAAAAAGGTGAAGGCACCTTCATTTTTCTGGAGTGTATCACTGTCTGGTGAAGGTAGAGGGCCGTACCTGGGTTTGCCCAGACAGCAGTTGGCAAAGAGTTAGGGCTGTCAGACCGCAGTATCCTCTGCTACCTGCCTGCTGTTAACCACTGTGGGAGGATGGACCCCATCAGTGTCTTGGGCCTCTCAAGAATCATCCGGTGTTTGTTTGTTTGTTTCCTTTGCCTTTTCTGCCTTAAGGGGCAGAACCCAGACTGGTTGGTTCTGCGCTCAATCCACAAGGCAGCAGTGTCCAACGGTATGTGTTCATTACTCACCATAAGTTGAAAGGATATTCTGGTTAGGTGGAGCTGTAATCTCCTGCTGCTTTCAATCAGATTTCTTCCCGTGTAAACAAACCCCATCAAAGCTGAAGAAGTGGGTCAGATCGAGATGTCATGGCACACGATAACCTAGTGCAGTGGAATTGGTTCTAAAATGGTTCCTCTTGGCGCGAAAAGGGGAGACTGGGCTGTAACACCCTCTTTAAAACTGTGCTTTGCCTGTTTGTGCTACACAAAAGCCTTAGTGAAATACGCTCCCAAAAGACCATTTGCAGAGCAATCAAATGAAACCATCCTAATATACTTTTACATATTATTAGATAAATTGGGCAATGACATATGGAAGTATAATTGTACAGCTTATGTATTGCATTAATGATGCATAAAACATGTCTTCAGAATGCAGCTATACAGTGACTTTCATTCCAGAAATGCATCAGAACAGCATATCAGTGATGGCATATTCTTTCCACGGTGTTTGGAAGACATCTGTTCAGCGTTAGCAGTTGTCATACAGTTGAGAGAGTCATTGTAAGGCCTGAAAAGGGTGAACTTGCCCTTCTTTTAGTTGCTGTCATTGAGCTATTAACTGTTACGATGTAATATTTCTGTGAAATGTTACAAACAGCTGTGGGGCTGTTCTGTGTCAGCTTTGCTGTCTCTATGCTTCTGGTTTGGAAGGGGTTTGCTGGGTCCATTGGAAGGAAGCAGGCAGTGCACAGGTGCAGTCAAAAGCAGAAGCCCTAAGTGCTGATGCAGAAAACAGAAGCATAGTGGGCTGTTGAAGGCAAGGATTCTGGGGAGGGAGAGACCTATGGAGAGATTTTCAAGATCTCTGTCTCTTGAGATTCTTTCCATAGCTCAGCTCTGCGTACGAGGGATCTGTTATCACTTTTGTAGATCATTGCCCACAGTCCCACGTGTATGAGACACTGTGAATGGGAGCACACAGCTGGTGGAGAGCTGCACTTGTAAATAACTGGTATTCAAGCCCGGTGGAAAGCAATAACAGATGCTTTGAAAACTTGCACCTACAGAGTTAAACTGAGGGCTCTCACTTAGGATCAGTAGAGTGGCCAGGTGAGTGGAGCAGTAGGAAAACCTTAGCAGACTTGTAAGAAGCTTGAGAATAATTTTTGCATCCTCTGTGAAAAGTTTTGAGTTTATAAAAAAACAAAAAAACAAAAACAAACAAAAACAAACAAGCAAACAAAAAAAGCAACCCACAACTCCTTGTTGAATTTCTTAACAAATGGCTCCAGCCAAGTTTTAATGCCCTAATGTTAATATTTTATTTGAATGTCATCAAGGAAAGAATTTCTCTCTTCCAAAACAGTATTTAAATGAAATACTGAAGTATAATTAAAGTAAAAATACTGTATTTTATCTAAAATGAACTTGAAATAAATAGCAGCATGGCCCTTGGCCAGCCCTACTTGTAGTCATAAAGCGTTGTTTAGGGCCCTGGGAAAGGTAAGGCTGAGCCAGAAGAGCGCTGAGGGACTGTGTGATACTGTGCCCTCGTTTGGGGCAGTGTGGTGAGAGCGGGGCTGTGAAGCAGAGCAGTTAAGTGATCCCAGTGCCTGCATTATGTGCAGTTCAGAAAAGCTCCGGTTCTACAGATGACGCATTGATTAGCGGTTGAAGTACATTAGTGGCAGTCTTCCAGTTGTGTTTCATCCAAAAGGAATCTGTTTTGTGCTCTCTCAGGCTGCACCTCAGTGCGTAAGATTACAGATAGGATTCGCTGGGAAGTTTACTTCAAAAGTGCCAAAGGACAGGTAGGTCTAGAAAGAAATGGATAAAGGAGGATCTGAAATAAACAGTAATTTAAGTGGAGTTGGAGATTTCCTTATGAAGGCATGCTGATTTGACAGTAAATAATTGGAAAAAAGTACTACTATTGCATTAAACTTTATTAGGATCTGTGCTAGAGAACAGATACAGCATGAAGGAAGTCTGAGTTTGCATTTCCAAGCTCTGAGAGTTTATATGCATCTCTTTTCTGACCGGCCTACAAGGGTCTGCACAACTAAACATCTGAAACAAAAAGTAGTCTAGTCTCAAATGGAGTATGCTCACCCAACATTGTCTCACAGTGAAAACTCTGTGTCCTTGGAACAGCTCCTTCACAACTTCTCTAAAACTTTTATCAACGCATTCAACATTGCAGGCATGTTTTCTTTATCCAAACTAAGTAAGGAACACGGGGAAGAAAGGTTTTTGTAGGAACCATACCTTAGAGAGAGGTCTATCAGGACCATGGAAATAAGACGGTTGGGCTGAGATCAACCAAAGTAATTCTCAATCCCTTCTCACTTAAGGTATTTTGAGTAACTTTAAAGAACTTATGCATATTGTTTAAAATAAACGTGTGGCCAAATGAAATGTTCTGGTAGTTGAGTTTCCTGACATGTATGCCTTAGCAATATGCTGTACTCCTCTACTGGAGCAGGCATATTTAAAAGTGAGGGAGACTTACAGATCAAACTCCTGAATTTCTAGTGCTCTCTGATGTTTCTTTTCTGGGTTGTTGTACATATGTTTGTGTGTTTGGCTGAGGAGACTGAGATTTGGGAATTAGATCAGGTAGAGTTCAGCATGTGAATCGGTAGGAATAATGCCTGTTTCTGACTCAGAAACAAAACCCATTATCTTTTTGTGGTGATTGATGTTTAATTTTAGGTAATGGGGAGCAAAGTAGCAAATGTCCCAATGCTTTCAGCTCTGACTTTGTGGGGGAGGATGGAAAAGATATTGATTTTAATGCAATACTAAATACTAAGGATGCTAAAGAGCAAACACCATCCTTAGCCTGGCTATTAAAGAAAAGAGAGAGAGAGGAAGAGAATATTGATCCTGCAAAGGCTTATAAGATTTTTGATCGAAGTATCAAGACCTTAGGCTGTAATTCTTATTTTGATAAGAGTTATGAAAAGTGTGTTAGTTAGTGGTTTACCTAAACACAATGGAACACCTTTCCACAGCTGATCGTGGTTCCATTTCTGCTCTTTATCAGTGTGAAGCAGGTAATCTGAGTTTTTTTTATCTCTGGGTACTTGTCTGCACTGAAGAAAGATCTGTTAATTAGAGCCTTCTCAATATGGATTTTCTTTCTTTCTGTGTGTATGTGAGCAGAATCAGTCTTTTAACAAAGCAACCAGGAAAACTTGTATTAAGTGTTCTTTGGATTTGCAGGCAGAATGCAAACTTGTCACCTTTTGTGTTTGAGAAGGAGGCTCTGTCTCTTTTGCTGATGAGAGAATTGACTGAAGAGCAAAGAACAGTTTCATAGCTGATTCTTTGCCAGCATCTTAAGCCTGTATGAAATCAATAAAGCTGGTATCTCTTTTTTCCAAGGTACTTGTTGAGGGTACAGATTACCGAGGTTATATCAGCCCAGGATATCAGTGTGAATAGACATGTGGCATGTAAGCTTTTGTATGGTCTTTGTGGCCTTCAACAAATGTATCAGTAATTACTGAACTAAGGAGAGTCATATTTTCAAATTGGCCCTGAGTTAGAATGTTAGTTTCTAACATGGGAACATTACTACTCTATGGTCAGTTAGCTGGTTGTCTTTTAAATGTGTCTAAGTACAAAGATACTGCAGTAATGAATTCAAGGTTGCATTCTTTTAATATAGTTGATCATGGCAGCTAACGATTGTATTCATTCTTAGTAGTTTAAAACTTCTTTTTTAATATGATATACAGTATATAATAGATAATAAGATATCTACACATGAAAGTGTATTATCTTTACTGCAAAGGTAATCAAATGCTGGAACAAGTTGCCTGGATAGATTTTGGAGTCTCCATGCTTTGAGATATTCAAGTTGGGCAGCCTGCTTTAGCTGACCCTGCTGAGCAAGGAGGTTGGAATTGGTGATCTTCAGAGGCCCTTTCCAGCTTCTGCATTTCTGGGACTGTATTTGCAGCACTTAACTTGTGCTGTTAACAGACTGCAACAGCCCATGCTGGTTTTCATCCTGACACACTGTTTTATGACAAAATTTAAAATCCTTAGTAAAAGGTTTATTGTGGAAGTGCTGACAACCTTTTGTACAACGGTACAAATGCACCACTATTACATACACAGAAAACATGCAGTAAGGTCTAGAGTTTGAGTCTGATCTATAATTCATGCAAGATAAAGCACCAGGAGTACTTATAAATAGCAATTATCAGTAGCAGTCTCCTGATTTTCTGAATCATGCAGCCTTCTAATATCTGCTTTTAATTTCCTCTTACATTATTAGAATATCTATTTCATAGTATATTTCATCTGATTTTCTTGTACTTTCAGAAATAACAATCAAAAGAACAAGTTGAGTCTACTTTGAGAGTTGTTGCTGTCTTATTTTCTTATTTTGAGATATGTTCGTTATCTATTTAATTCTTCTAGTTCTAGGATTGTGCTTTATTTTTGGTAGAGTAATGCATTGTCCTGTTGCAGAGACAGCCCTGTAGATGCGATGCAGTGTCTGCAATTTCAAACTGCGAAGCAGGTTTTTTTTGTTTTTTTTTTTTTTTTGTTTGTTTGTTTTGTTTTTGTTGCTTTTTCATTTTTTCCTTTACCATCATATTGGGTGGGTTTTAGAAACTGGAAACTATTTCAGAGATGTTCAAAGCTGGCAAAAATTCCCCCTTTCCCTCCCACCTGGAATTTGCTGACTTTGAAGAATAAGAAAGGAAAAGGATGTTGCACTTCTGATTTTTGTCCTGAAAATGGTTTCATTTCTGCACTGAGAACAGTGACTTGGTGTTACTTGACTGATGCTGAATGGACCTAATTCCTCAAGTTGCAGCACACTCATTTCTCATTAATTTTAGTGGCAGTTGGAACTGCTCAGAACTTTGAAGTCCAATTAGGAAAGCCTGTTGGGAACTCTTCTGGAGTAGGAAAGATATTGTAATAAGTCTAAAATATTTACTCTTTTTAACTCAGTGAGAGGAAAGTGGTCTGGACAGGGAGCTGAAAGAGGAAAGAAAAGAAGAGGAAAGACTCCTTGATTTAGGATTGAAGAAAGAAACCTGTCCTCCTTGTAGCCACCTGAGAGCTAAGTCTTCAAAGAAAAGACAAACATCTGCCAGTAAGAATAAGCTTAACTTGCTTGTTCTGACTTTTTTTTCCTTAAGCAGAAGAATATGTTGTAATAGAAGAGTGTAGGAAGACAAGGAGGGTTGTTGGAAGATTCGTAAGTAGGGAAGAGATTTTTTGTTTTATACTTAAGAAATGGCCAGGAGGTCTCTGGGCCAGGACTTTGGGCTGTGGCTGCATGTGTCAGTACTAAGAGGGTACAGGAACAAATCTGCTGCTGTACAAACTGATCTTTTAGTAGAATTCTGGACCTCCTGGTTCAGAAATAATTTTCTAGGTACATGACTTCTTGGAAGTGTACTTCTTGATGTTATATTTCACTAATGGTCCACCTCCAATTTTCATGGGAGGAAGCTATTACCCCAGCGTTCCGTGTAACAGGCTTTTTTCCATTTATTCATACTTAGAGATAGTAGTGGTTTGGTTTTGCCATTCAGTCTGGCTTTCAGTCTGGCACTCTGGCAAAGAAGCAGAGATGTCTGTGTGTGCATGCTTCGTGTCCTTTCTCACCATGAAATATGCTTTTAAAATGATGAACAAAATATTCACTTGTCTCTTAAGTCTTTAATTAAAGTACCTGTTTATTTGCAGTCTGTGTTCAAATATTTTCTGTTAGGCTGTGTCCTGTTGGTCACTATTAGTGTTGAACAATTTATTTTACCTTATCTATGTTTCAGCGGCTGAGGCTGCATGAGGAAATTCTGATAAAAGGCAGGAGGATTTTTCCTCCCTTTGCAGTGGTAGGGGAAAATTTCATCTGTTATCTTTGCACTTATCTACTCCTAAGTTTTAGTGCCAGGTATTAAAATCATTGGTTATGTTCATTCAGGAATATTTATCAGTTTATTAAATTGAACTACATTTACTAGATGAAGTTTTAAAGAACAATGTTCAAAATGCCAGCAGTTTCCCCAGGTGAGCGCAGCTCTTTGGACAGCACTCCTCCCTTCCAGGAGCTCAGATTTGCTGCCTCTCAGCAGTGACTAAGCACTTGCTGCTTTTTAGATTATCTGAGTACTTGTAAGGATTTCTGATAAATTTCTTGCTATATAACTGCACAAAGATTTGCAGTATCCATTCTAATGGCAGGCATATCAGAAGAGACAGCTAACTTGCTGGGTATGGTTGTTAACTTGGGCATGAAGTCAGTCAGCACCAGTGACCAGAGTGGTTTCATGTCTCTAACAGTGAAATACTGACTTCAAACTTCGGCAGGCAGCAGGCCTTCCTCCTATGATGCTCTGTAAAACCAAGTTATTAAACATCCTGTGGAACTTCCAGCAGTTCCAGCTGGCTGTTAAGCCAAATTGTCTTTTTTTCTCTATTATGAGCATAATTCTGTATGGTTGCAGAGCAGGTGAGCTAACATTCACTGGCTGCTGACACACAGTACTGTGCATGTGTAGAAGCATCCTCAGGAGCAAAGAACCCCATGAGTTCTGTGGTGCCTGCAGCCAGGCCAAAGTTGCTCACACTGAGGCATGCATTCATGTTCATGTCTTTGCATGTAGTTCCACCTTGCTTTTGTTCCCTTACAGTGAGTGTGTGTGTGGAAGCAGAATGGGAAGACTTTACAGCCTGGGAAGAGACTGGGAGTGTTTTGTGCTGTGGAGAATCCCATTTGAAAAGGATGCTTTTAAGCCATGTCAATTTTATACCATTCTCATTTTGCTGAGGCATTTTGAGTCCTCATCACTACCGTTCCTCACCTTGTTTACTGAACTTTTAATCTGCTTCCCTGCATTTAAAGGTCCTTCACTAAGCCTCTCGGAGCACTACCCTGCTTGCCAGAGTGCTATTAAGCTTTTGTTGGTGAAATACAAAGCGAAGTGTGCACATAGCTGATGCACCAGAAAACAGAAACAAAATACAGAAGCCCATTTGGGAATAGATTGCTGTGCTTTTTGTCAGAGGTTTATAGTTTCCTTTTAATTAACTGTCACAATTAAAATATTATTTTAAAATATACTCTCCTTTTTGCAAAAAGAAGTTGAGCTCACTGTGGGGCAGTGAGAGTATATATCTGCCTTTATTTGACCTTTGTCCTTTAAGATTCAGCAAAATTTCTTCATTCGTTGCACTTTTGGGGCTGTATAAGCCTGGAGGAGAAACACTGTCATTCAGAAGTCAATTCTGCTAACCCATTAGGAAAGCACATTCACACTAATGGTTCTACGGTCAATCAGTAACAAAGACCTACAGGAAGACATACCTGTTTCACTGTTCACTGATCTGGCAATTTGATCAATATTATTTTGAACAAGTTTTTTTTTGTTGTTTTTTTTTTTTTACTTCATCTGTAACATCTCTTTTTACAGACAGACTGAATGTGCACTATAAAACTGTACTGCAGATATTGCTTAAAGGACCAGCCATATCTCTTGCAGGTTCTGAGTCCATAGGAGAGGCTCAGCTTCATTCACCCGCACAGTTTTATCTGTTTTCAAATGAGCTCCTATTAATCTGTTGTACCCTGAGGGAGTAATAATTGTGATCTCTTTCCTGACTCTTTGAGACATCGCTGTTCTCTCCAGCAGAATATCTCAGCATGTACCACAGGATTTCCCCATGCTTCCAAAATGCTAGAGAGGCTTTTGGGCCATTTGGAGTTGGCTGTTGTGTTCACAGAACTGTAAAAATCCAGGGATGACTCTGGGCTTACCTTTTATCTGTTGCAGGTGGCCTGTGCGTGAAGTTCTGAGGTTCCATATCCTGTAGTGCTGAGGAAGGGTTCTCGTGGCTCCTCGCATAGCCTGTGCAGTCTGCAGACAATGGATTGATTGGAACTTGCCTTTGGCTGGCTTACAAGGCCATTCAGCTTTGAGTCCATGGCATCTGCCTGGGTATGGCACTGTCTTGAGGAAGAGCTGCTGCCAGTTTTTTGTTTTCCCTGCCGCGAGCTAACTAGAAGCCAAATTTTCAAGACAAGGTAAGAAACCTATATGGAAACATCTATACTTCTTTGGGTCAAATGCAGTTACATCCAAAGAGCTACTTTTGCATACATCAGAAGCTTGTAGCAAAGCAATTCATTACTTATGTTCAGCTGGACTGGTATTTGACAGGATGTGCAACTTCATGTAAGCTGTGTATTAGACAGCAACAGAAACATTTCTGCACGCTGTGTGGAAAATTAACGTTCTTATACAGAGAAGGAGCATGTGTTGTGTTGGAAGGAGCTTCACAGATCATCAGATAATCTCAGATTTATATTCTTCTGCTATTATGAAATACTTTGTAGTATGTTTAATATTTGGTTGTGTCAAATTTATGCATTGTAGGGAAACTTTGTCTAGAAGATGTCATTTAACAATGGAATGTGATTGACTGTTTGGAACCTTAAATAACTGATAAAATGGCACAGAGGAGGTGAAAGCAGATAACTGATACAGTCAAGTTGTTAGTAGAGTCAATACAAGATGTGTCTGGATGTGGGCAGGGACATTTTTATAAGGCTTTTACAGCAAAGAAGAATTATGTGATTAGGAAGCTAGGGTCAGGAGTATGACCCTAGAGTATGACAAGTTGCATGATGTGAATGCAGAAAAGAGAATTGCTCCTGTGAACAGCAGACTAAAGGGAAGAATGACAGCACCTGAAGAGCTATAGTAGTCTAATCTAGCAAATCAGTTAGGTCTGTCTTGATATGAAATATGAAAATAAATTTTCAGACGTCCTTGTGGTCTTAATCTAAAATGTTTCTGTTATTTCCTGGAGTCAAGGCCAAAATGTTCTGCATTGTTCAAATTTCAGCCACACCAGAACTAACTTGTTAATTCAGATAATGTACATGCCAGTAAGAGTGTAACCCTGACAGACTTAACAAAAAAAAAATCCCCACACATCATTAGAATATCATTCTGTGCTACTCTTCAATTACTACAGACTGTTCAGAATGGCTGACATTGTCTAACACAAACAGTCTGCAATTTACTGAAGTTCGTTAAGTTTTCAGTAGACATGTCCTGTTTTCTCAATCTCCTAGCAATAAAATTCCACTATAAAATGTGAGTATTCCATGTACAGTCACTTGTATGAAGAACATTTAATAGAATAAATGGTAGAAGTGCATTTGCAGTTTATGTAATGACTACCATGCAAGAACAAGCACAGCCCAAAGTGCAATTTTGCTGATCTGTGGGATGTATTTTACTTCACAATTCTTTTGAAAGATTCTTATTGGCACTTAAAATAGAAACTACATTGGACACGAGTGTAACTGCTTTAAGTATAGATGTTCTTCTTATTATTTTCATTTTTTTAATCAAAAAATTTTGTTTGACTTAGTAGGTGCACTTAACATGTTTTAGGAGAGAAGGGTGAAATGTTTTTCTGCCTAGCTGACACTGCTTACTTAACAGTCAGTAACAAGAGGAGGAAGAGGAGGAAGCACATGTAAGAGATGCTAAGTTGTTTTCTGTGAGTCCATCTCTATGCTGCATCTGCAAGATCCTAGTTTAGGTGCTAAAAATCTTTATCTAAAAATAGATGATATGAATTACCCCTCCGATAATTCTTCAGTATTTTTGTAAATCTTTTTTTCTGAGGATCAGTCCTCTAACCATCTTAAAAAGCCTAATATTGCTCCATTTGATATGGAGTAGAGGTCATTCCTGAATGTGTTTCTATTAAGAATTTTTCTCTAATTGTGCAATATACTGTTCCTTTTCTTTTTTTTTTTTTTTCTCAATAATGTCTATGTATTTCTCTTTAATTTCTCTTTTGTGGTCTTCTAATTATCAAAATGGACCTCATTATTGCCTTGGGCAACTTTCAAAGCCCTTTGTGAATTGCAGGCTTGACATTAAGGCAATTATATATAAATTTTACTTTGCAAATTTAAAATAATGCTGTCACATACATCTTTATTTTAATGTCATAGTCTTATCAGCATTTTTTTTTTTCTTCTAACCCTGTTTCTTAATTTAGAGATAGGCACATTTCTTGACTTCAATGATTGCTTTATGTTGGTATCTTCTTTCTTGGTGTGAAATCACTTGGCTCATCTATCAGATTTCTTTGCTTGTCAGTGTGTGTTACAGCTAACACTCTTTGTCTTGCCAATTAAAAACACACTGAGATCATAAACTTTTTTTTTTTTACTCCAATGTTACTCTTGTTCAAACAATTTCATCCAATTTTTATCAAGTGAAAGGATACAATCTTATTCAATGTTATTTAAAGGAATTCTGTATAAAGAGGTTATGAAAACAGTGAGTCTTGCCTTTTCCTAGTCTTGCTATCTCTAACCTACAGTACACAATCAGTTTTAAAGTTTGTCTTATTACTTCCATTCAAAAAGGAGTACTCCTTTTATTTATTTTGCTATTTTTAAATTGTTGTTGTTGTTCATATATGTACTGATAATTAGCAGCTGAGTATGCTTGAAGAATGTGGCACACAAGATGAAAAATGTCACTATGTTCATTGTGGATAACATAAGATTTTCACATTGTACTTCAGAAATTGGGCATGTACAACAAAAGAAAAAGTGAGGCAAAGATTTCCAGTGAAATGAGGTCAAATCCAGAAATCCATACTTTCCAGGGATGCTGACTGAAATTCTGTTTCTGAAGGTGCCCCAGAGTGATGTACAAATAATGAAATACCCTCTATGGTGTTAGAGTGAATGATCAACTTTCACCGATGTTTGTCCATGTCTTGCAAGCCTGACTGCAGTCAGTGTGTTTTACTGATTGCTTCAACAAAGCAGTGTGGCCTTACTTCTTAGTTAGTCTAGAAAGCCACTTCAAAACCAGCTCAGTGAAATGGAGTCCTGTACTCGCCGTGTCAGTATCTGGTGTGTGGCAGGTGCCATAGACATCAAATCTAATATTGATTGTTTAGGCCTAGTTACTCTGTCAGCACACACTGTTTTGCAGTGAATTTATGCTTGTCTACTACACTTAAAAACATAGGCTTCATGTTCCTTCCCTCTCTATTTTTCCCATTCTGCATGGCTAAATGCATGTCATATCTTAATTTAAAAGAAAAAAAATGATAGCATGATATTTGAGAGGACAGTAATTGTCTTTAAGATGTCAATAAAATTAAATGACATCTTTCTTGTACTAGCTTTTCTTAAGCTCAGGATTTCCTGTGTTCTTTCAGCTGCATTTTAATGGGCTTTGAGTTCATCATGTTACTGCACTGAAGATAATCTCCATATGGTGGAGGTGCTGCCAGACCTACAAGAAGGGCATTGCTGTACCTCAGTATCCTGGAGATTTTTAACAGAGTTGTAGCCAGTGAATTTTAGGAATTGCAAACATAATTATGTTCTTGTTTCCTAAATAATGAACTTTTTCATATTTAACAATATTGCTTTCCGTGTGCCATAGTTTTTGAAGCCGTTATCTGAGTGTGTATTCTCTTGCTCAGAATGAATTCTCCCAGGGATACTGTATTAAATGAGGGTGAAAATAGATACCTTCAGCGTGAATGCATTGGAATTAAATTCATAACACATTATCATAATGGTAAAGAGATTGCTAAAGAAGCTTTTATCATTTTATGTTTGAAGAGTATTTTAAAAAGTATAATTGAACCAACAACCATGGCGTGATTTTAGGAATGTGTGATAACCAAAATTCTGATTCCATTCATCTGAAAGGATTCTATCCAAATCCCCGAAGGCCTACTGAATTCATGTCTACACAGATCATGTTGTAATGATCCCTAATGTATTTATTATGTTTTTTCTTTTTCCTTCTTTTTTTTTGGGGGGGGGGAAAGGGAAGTCTCTTGGGACTTGAGCTTTGTACCAATATTTAGAAAAATTATCTCTTTTTTTATATATCACTGCTTGGAATGGTTACTGTACTTCCCTGTTACCTTCTGTTTCACTCTTTTGTTCAGTAGTGCTGATTTACTGATATTAGAGAGTTATTTGTATTCTAAACACTAAATCTCTGTATGTTCCTTCTGAATTTTTTTAGCCTGCTCTTTGGACAAAGATACTTCTGTCCTGATCAACAGCGATTTTAAAATCACCAGTTCCCACTGGCTTTTGCGTGCTCTGGCACCTTTACGTGGTATTTAGTGTGAGCTAAAGTCTCTATCAGAAAGAAGGAAGAGACTGCAGGGCAGGTGGGCATCGCACACTAAACGCAGTTGAGGTTTACCTTCAAGTGAGATCCTGCCATGGTGAGAGTGGGTGCGGAGCTCCCTGTGCTGTGCTCTGGGTACCAGTAGTTCTATCAGCAGGAGGAAAGTAGACACGGTGTCCAAAACTACCCAAGTTGCATTGCACACACGTTCACGCGCTCAACAGGACACTGCCAAGCAGCCCCACGCAGGCCTGGGGGCTGGAATGGGCAAAGAGTTTGCCCTGGCCCTACTGTGCAGCAAACAGAGGCTGGTTAGCCTAAGCCCTGCCTTGGAAATACTCTGAGCTGAAAGTAGAGTACTGCTACAATTGTGAACACATTATTCTTAGCTCATTTGTAAGTGAGGTTGTTACTAGTTTTTTGTTTGTGTACTTTGAAGTAAACTGAGTAGGAAACATTCCTTGCCTATTTCTCAGTGTAAGTAAATGCTTTTTATTTAATCAGTGAAGGTGAACAATGGTACAACCCTCTATGCACACATAATTTATCAGCATGAGTATTTTCTTCCTGCACAGGTGGTACCTCAAACATTTCTTTGGAAGGCAGTGAAAAGCATGGCTAAAAAGAGTACCTTAAAATACCCATCGCACACAACCATAAATCTCCCTTAGACCATTCTTCTTAGCAGAACTGTAATTATACAATATATGATATTAAAATAAAGTTTGGAAACCATTTAAATTGGCAGTGCTATGTGAAAACTTGAGAT
The DNA here is from genome assembly GCF_905368555.1 of Meleagris gallopavo. Lineage (NCBI taxonomy): Eukaryota > Metazoa > Chordata > Aves > Galliformes > Phasianidae > Meleagris > Meleagris gallopavo. The sequence continues at coordinate 7,641,716 of NC_139416.1, forward strand.
GGTAAAATAAAGAACGCTGTGAGAGCTGAGAATTATCTCAGCTTTCTCAGTTTGGATCCAACTAAATCTATCAAGCTAAGTGACAGGTGATTTATGCTAACAAGGAATTGTCTGAGAGGAAAAAAGAACTGAAAGAGAATTGAATTGGGATAGACGTGAGTGAGGAGAGCGAGACACCTGAATTTCTCAGATGTGTCTAAGCATGTCATTGGATAGACAACAGCCAAGGGTGCAAAGAGAAATCACTGATCAAGCATAGAGGCAACTGGCAAGCAGTAACTGGAGAAAAGTATAGAGAAACTCTTTTAAGTATTCTGGACAAAAACAGATAATGAGCATCAGCTGATTTCATTGACTGCCTTAGTGTCACTTGTATATTTACTAAAAGCATTTATCTCCTTACCTTCAAATCACAGCCAACAAAGCTACAGCTGAGGCACCCTGGCAGTTGGTGTGAGAGAGGCCGTGGTGAGCTGGGCAGCAGCACCTGTGTCCTCTGCAGCATGTTGCCATGCCTTGGTGCTGCTGTGTGCTCTGCAGGTCTCAGGGCTGCAGAAATTAGTTGTCCTTTTTTCTGTTTTGTCCTCCGTCAAGCTGCTATTTCCATTTCTTTGATATTTTTCCCCTGTGCTTTTTATTAGTTAACTAGAGTGCTAATGCTTTGTGCGTATACAGCTTGGAGCACAGTGAATGTTTCTGAAGGAAAAGACTACCATTGTAATTTGATTGTTAACTTCTGCTGTTGGAAGAGGAGATGTTGTCCCAAGAAGCAGCCTCATGAGCTTATGATTCAAGTCCAAGCAAAGCACTTGTAGCTTTTTGGAGCTGACCTATTGCAAGGCTGAGGGGCGTCCTGCAGGTGGGTAGGAAGCGGACCGAAGACCCATAGGCAAACCTGCTGCAGCGTGCTGCTGCTTCTGGCTGCCTGAGTAGTTGGAAGGAAGGCACTGTGTCCCTGGGAGGCAAAAGGAGAGGTGTGCAGGGAGGAGACCAGAGCACCTGCCTGCTGGCAAGGAGCAGGAGGTAGTCCCCTGGGCTGCTACCAGCAGTTCTGGGAAAGGGACAGAGGAGCTGGTTCCTTGCAGGAGGGCTGCAGTGAGCTGCCAGCAGAACTAGGCTGATGCCAGTGATGTTAGGGATGTGTTTGTCAACTTAAAATGCATTAAAAAACATTTAACTTTGGGATTTGTTTAATTTTTTGCATTTTCTTTTCATCAAAAGCAGCAAATATTCAGCTTGTTGAGAGGTTGGATATGAAAGCTCATCTCTGGTGCAGCTACCATTTATTTTGTTGCACAGTACCTTTTCCATTTTGTGGTGATTTTTGATGTGAAAAAAATCATCGTGTTTCAGCCAAGCTGCTCCTTTTCCTCCTTTATCATTTTTTAAACAATCTTTGAAATTCTGGAATAAAAAGCTGGAAAGAAGTGTCAGAGCTGAGCAGATCCAGTTCATACACTTTGGTTCCAGCACTGCATAATTAGATCATCTGCAAACTTAATTAAATCTCCTTTTAGCACTGTTCAGCCCTGCCTACAGATTTCCATGTGGTTATATAATAAAACCTGTATTGTTGTGTAATTACATCAGCGATGTTGGTTGCTTGAGCTGACATCAGGTTGCTTGCTTGAGGATGCAGCATTTGAAAGAGAGAGAGTATTTATTCTCATTTTTTTCACTTTGTGCTTTGATATGTGCACTGTTCACCTGTGCTCATCTGATCAGTGTTTCTAGCTAATTATTGCAATTTAAGACCCATTTAATTATAACTCATTACGTTTATTTTAATAATAAGTCCAAAGAATATATATTTTTGCAGTCTGTACAATGAATTCTTTTTATGGTAACAAGTGAATTTCTCTTTTCAGTAATGATGGTTACATTCTGGTAATTTACTCAGCTTAATAGGAATATTTCTTGTCACAGTCCTTAAAAATAACTTTTTGGGTGTATTGGCAGTGCATTCTAATGCCACTTATTCATATAATTTGTCTTAGTGGTGCCACTCTTCTGTGACTCTTACTGTCATGCTATAGATCTGTTAGACGTTAAAACCATCTGGGAGTGTTTTAATTGATTATTCTTGTGCAAATATTAGATGGAGAATTATAGCAGTAAATTCCATCTTCAGCTTTTGCTGTAAGTGCTCATGCTTTAGTCCTTTGTATGAGAAACTTCTGCTTTTCTTAAAACGTTTAAGATGATTGTAAGGAAGGCTGACAGGCGTGGGGCCTGGAAGTTGGTGCAAGTGTCTATTTAATATTCATGCTTTGGAAGTTTGGGTAAGAAAGTTGTGAGTATACAACTTGTAGCCTTCTGCATTGGTTACTGTGCCAGTGTATGTTTTGTGTATTTATAAGGGAACAGAAATCCTTTCCCTGCCAGCGTAGATGCCATTTTCTGTTTGCGTATAGTTTACAGCAAAGATGATGCATTTTCCCTTTCTCTGGAAGAGCTGATTGTTGTACAACAGCATGTTATCTGCCGAAGCTGGGAGACAGCAAACACTGCACACGAAGCATAGTCTCTGTGTAACTATAATAACTACCCAGAATCTGACATATTCCAAAGATTTTGACAGTCAGCAGTTTACCTGAAGCTGAGCTGGAAGCAGTTTATTTCACACACAGATCTCCAAAAGAATGCTGTCTTCTGAGACTAAAATGAAACAGGGTGAGCATCTGCAGCTGTACTGCTGCTCCCTGACCTGGGGGCCATGCAGGGTGAGGGCTGTAAGCTCCATGTGGGTGCAGCAGGGAACAGGATGGCTGCAGGACAGATCTGGTCCCAGATCTGTTATACTGCTTGAAAATTGCAGTATCTGCTGGAGTTGACATGTTGTCTTTCTTTCAACTTAAACTTGCTTCCCATGGCTGCAATCCTGTCTCGTTCAACAAGGACCCTGCAGCACCCTACCTATGTGTTACCTGGCTTTGCTTTTGTGTGTGACCAAGTTACAGAACGTGAGTCAAAATAATAGTCCTAAATAGTCCACAGAGACCAGAAGGGATGCCCCTACAGAACTGCGTAGTGCTGGGACACAACTTTGAATCGTCTTGATTCAAAGAGACTCTGAATCTCCTTGAAGTTCTATTTTCCAGTCTTTCCTTAGTATTGTCTGCTGAAGAAAATGGTAGGCAGCCTTGAGAGCACACATACATACGTATCTCCAGTAAAGATCAAGGGAACTATCTAGTATTTGTCTGGTAATTATTCAGGCCTTAGGACACCATTTTCTTGGAAATACACACAGGGCAGAATTGGAAATAACTATAATAAATTATTCATTTCAAGGAAATTAATATGCTAGCTACAAAAATAATCACTCTGAAATGCAAATATAGTTAGAATGGTTTAGCTGGTTAGATATTGATAATTAATATTTATGGAAGTATAGGTTGTCATCAAAGTTAGCTTTGAATACACTGCTTATTCCACTTCAAAATGAAGTCTATGTGAATTTGTAAGTACAAATTGTGCTATTTCCTCCAAACAGTTTTAGACTCTAATTTTAATTTTGACCTAAATGCTTATTCTGTTTATATTTCTAATTCTCCAAGGTATAACTAGTGTTTCATCTGCTGTACAAATAGACATTATGATTGCAGAAATAGAACAGGAAAAAAAATTGGAAATCAAAATGCTAAAAAGATAAAATTGTGTTTTTATGTAAAGTGTGATGAATAAAAACATTTATCAGCTGTGCTGTGTGACTCATGTAAATGCTGTGACTAAAATAACTCTTTGTACTTCATTTGTGCTACAGCCTATATGTACAGAAGTCATTTTATTACAAGCTAGTTTGGGACAGAGGACAAAATAATAATGTTATCTCTTCAGGAAAAGAGCACTCCCTCATCTTTGAATTCTGGCTATTGGGGATAACCAGAAAACTGCTCAAATGTATTTTAATCCTGTCAAGAAAAAAAGGCAGGTGCGTACTTTGGGTACGTAAGGTGAAGATGAGTTCAGTTAGGAATTGCTGCACAGTGTTATTTCTATAAAGCTTCTTTTCTTCGTAGTAAATATTTAGCGATACAGCAAGTCAAATGGAAAATATTGAGTTCTATGAGATACCTTGATTTCAGTCTCCCAAATGCTTGCATTGAGGACTACGTAGGTTAAAATCACGGATGTATCTCTGAACAGTAGCTTAAGTTTCTCTCTCCAGACTGTAAAAACTAAACACAGAAAAGGGGAACTGTTCCTGGCTGTGCTCTCAGACCTTGGCCTTTCCTCAGTTCACTTGCAAATCAGTTCCATGGCATGGGACTTATTAGGTGATTCTGGGAGGTGTTTCACATAGGATCATGTGAATCTCAGTAAGACCAAGAGCACCTGAAGCACTCCCAGAGTTGTGTTCAACAGTCTGACTGAAAGCTAAACAAATATTCCTTTTATTGCACAAGGAGGAGTCCTAAATGTTTGTAAATCTTCAGCTTGGTACCTAGGCCCTTATTCAGTAATGCCTGTATTAAACCAATATCTGCTTTGATTAGGACAGTCAGCCAAGTCAGCGTTCCACCAGCCGTGGGGTGCCACTCCATTTGAAGACTACAAAAGAATGTCAAAAGAACTGAAATGTAGTAGAAAAAGCTTTAGAAGTGTTCGAAATATTCTACCAACTATCTCGAAGTTCACAAGCAGATAGAAACAGATATGCTGAAAGGGGCTTGTATTTTCACCAAGTCTGAGAAACACTGATGTAAGGAATTCTTAAGCAGCTCTGTTCATATTCAAATTGTTAAACAAGGATATTTGAACTTCTTTTTCTGCACAGAGCGAATCTGGTGGATATTTTTATTCTAATTTAAAAGAGCATAGAATACCGGGGGAATATGTGGGAAAGCAATATTATGAAAGCGTGTAATCTTTATTTTTATCTAACCTTGAATGTAGTGTAGTACGTGAAAATGAGTGGAAAGGCAGTACCTGCAGTCTCTGAATCACTTCATTATCAACACTGACTTGCGTGATTTGAAATTGCTCTCCTTATCCACGTTCTGCCTCTTCCCTTATCTGTAGCTATAATGGATGCCTGGATACACCTATCGATGCAGGTGATGGTGCTGCCACTTTTACCTTTCACTAATATTTCTTTCCAAACTCTTTTTTACCGCTGATCCTTTGCTTTGTGAAAATTTCTTCCTATTCTTCTGTGCTTTCTATAGAGGATGCCAAATACTTATTTTTCCTGTGTTTCATTTATCTGGCCTTATTTTATTGTGTTGCATGTAAATGATGCTGCAAATTACTAGGAATGCAGGGGATAACTTCTGTTCACAAAATGCAGAATTTAGCCTTTTGAACATTCCCCCATTTTGTCTTGAATTGCTGTTTTCCATTTTAGTTGTACTAGTCAGATTTCAAACCAAAATGAATGTTATCTTATATTTTTATGATCTCAGTAATTAGTTTTCTGGATTTGCACAGTGTCCTGACTTAGAGTTCTGGGCTAGAGTTCCTTTCCTCTGCAGCCTCCCTCGCTGCTGCCTTTGTGTGTTTCCAAACTCCTAGCTCTGACAGTGATCTATTTCTACCTAGGATGTGTGTGTTTGTCTCCTCTGACTCATCTGATGTTGTCTTTTGTAGTGGGAATATGAGACAAAGAATACACACTGCTTTTAGTATGTGAGAAGGCAGAAGCCTGCAGTTCAGTACAGTTAGCCTTAAGAGGAAAAGAAAAAAAAAGCGAGGGAAGTGAGGAGCAAGAGAGAGAGATTGCTCTGGAAAGCCTCCCAGATTATACATCTGCCCCTGTAATTCGAGCTGGGATTTAACACAGAAGTAGTGAAGTTGATTGAGTAATTTAACAGTGCGGAATAATCTCCCTTTTTTGGTGATGTGTTTTTGAATCCCTCCCTCACAAACCAACCCTGTCACCCCAAATGTTTGAACGCTGCTTAGCATACTTGCTAAATATAAAAATTAAACACCTGCATGGTTGTTATGCACAGCTGTACCCATCTGCTGAGCTTGCCACTTGCTTTGATTAAGAGCAGGTTAAGAGATGCTTTAATTAAAGAAAGTCCGTAACACAGTTAAGCATCCACCTCTTCAGCTTCTTTCCTTGATTATGCATTTTTCTGCTTTTCTCCTTGCAAATGACAAATTATTGGCTCCAGAAAAGGTACAATTTAATAATAACAATAGATAATCATTTTCCAGCTTAAATATAGATCATCTAGACAGCGTGCTTAGACTGGCACGTCAGCTGTGATTTTGTGAAGCAGTGGTTATTCCTCCAAGTTGGGTGTGGGGCTAACAAAGTGCTCTTGTTAGGCAGGTGCTGTTTGCTAGTGCAGTGGTATCATGATTCTGTAATATTGTGCTGTTCCCATGAGTAATAATCATAGTTCTCTTTTAACTGCAGTTATCTGTGATTAGTATAGGAATATGTATTCTGTGCTGAGGTGCATAAGGCAAGAGAAAAATTGCACATAATTTTGTCGTAATGGGGGACATTTCACAATGGAAGCAAGACAGCCCAATGACACTGCAGAGTTACGCCTCTTAATACTGTAATGGCACTGAGGCAAATGGCCTTGGTTCAATCCCAAATGAACTTGGAGCAAGCACCACCTAATCAGTACGAGCTCTTGAGTTGCAAACTTTCTTCCTTCAAATAGCTGCGACTCAGTGAATTTGCATCTTAATGAAAATTAGCTATATTGAAGTAAACAGTGATAAAATACACGCAATAATTGCTATGTGTGGTTAATACAGATATTCTTTCTGTAGCACTCTTCTCCTGATTGCGGTTACTACCCATGGTCTGTAGTTTGCAATGAGAGCAGTAATCAATGATACATTTAAACAAAAACTAAACATTTGGTGTGCAATTGGATCGTGAAACTTAGTGTGGAGCTTGGGGGGATGTGGTCTATCTTGTTGTCAGCACCCTGAATTTTACAAATAAAGGAAAAGAAAATGGCAAATAATTGCATATGCTGAGCTGTAGGTGACTTCTGAGTGCATCCTGGTGATTGTTTTTCACGAAAGGAGCTAAGGGATGAGGAGAAGAAAACATACAGCCAATAGAGCTCCAGCATGTAAGAAGAATACAAAACGCATGGTGCATTAATAGAAATCAAAGTTCCAACGTATCAAAATTAACAGAAGACAAACAGCAGAATATTTGATCTCCCATCACAGAAACTGGTAGATCTCTGGCAAGTTGGAGAAGTTGTCATTCCATGATGCTAGTGGACTAATAAGCTGTTAAACAGAGCAGGGAAACTTAAGCTGCAATATTTTGTACCAGCTTTCTTGTTGAAAGCAGCTGACCTATGTTTCATTCAGAATGACTGAAGGAATTTATGTATGTTCTGAGAGTAAATCTGACATTGATTCCTCAGAGATGGGTAGGGAGGGAGGGGAAGGTGTGAATTACAGCAAACCTAGAGAACTTCCAAATGAAACTGTTCTCAAAAATATGCACTAAATCTATCTGAATTGCACAAGAAAGTAGCTGATAAGTTGTTGTGGATTTAATTAAGCTTCATGTGTTTTTTTGTTTGTTTGGGAAATACTAGGGAACATATGCAGTTAGAATGTAAAAAAGAAAGAAATGACATATATGTCCAGGATGACTTGTTGCTATTTCAGAAGTGTTTTGTCCAGCTTTTCAAAGGAAATAAAGTGATACAAAGAACTCCAGGAGGGCACTTACAACAGGGGCGAAGTTTTGTGCCGAGGCGGTGTTCAGAAAGAGAGAATTTATTAACAGAACAAACCTTGCTAAGATTAGTGAAATGAGGAATAAAAGGAATTATTCCAGACTTCACTTTTTAGTTGAATGGCAGCCAATTTTTGAATTATTCATGTTAAAAGAATACGTAGCTTTATGTTTGAAATATATTGATTTTTACCTCTTTGTCTTTTTGACATTTATTTTTCAACTTGAGTGTGATTTGACTTTTTTCTCTTTTCCTAGCACATTTCCATACACAGGCCTAGAAAACAAAAGCCAGAAATGAAAGCAGGAAAAAATAGGCTATGAAAGTCGTTCTTAAACATAGGCAATGTTTGGAGCCCCAGCCATGTCCCTATTAATTAAAATTTTAACTGGCCACTTCTTGTCCAGGATGAGACTTATCTGAGACATGTGGCAGCACCTTCTTGAAATCCTGCAAGAATTTTATGTATGTAAATATATACAAAGAATTTTAAAATTCTTTAAATTCTTTAAAAACTGGTGTCTGCATTTTCTGTCCAGGTTGTAAATGACCCTTTCCTCAGTAAATCTTGGTATCTTCCTAGAATTTCAAATTGAGTTATTGATGTAATAAATATTATCTTTCTGACCTTCTTAGCGTATTGAAATAGTGCTTTTTGAATGAGTAGTGTTTTTATTAACTTTTGGTGTTTAGCAGTGTGTGTCTTTGTTAAGACTCAAAAAAGATTTCCCTTTCACATCAAAATGAAATGAAGACCTTTTCACTTTTTCAGTACTCGTTTGTCTTTGCTCTGGGAGCTTACTAAGCCCAGGATTAGGGAGGCTCAAGTGTCCACACTGAAAAACACAAAAGAAGGAGTGTTGATCTCAGGTATCTCTCATCTTGGTTAGCACAGGGAACTTGTGCCTATTCTGAGATCTCATTCTGACCAAAACTTTTATCCCAGACATGAAAAGACTTCTATCCTCTCCAGGAAGGCCTTATTGTAGCCTTTCAACACTTAAAAGGGGCTTATAAGAAAGATTGAGAAATACCTTTTTTTTTTTTTTTTTTTAATAAGGGCATGCAATGATGGAACAAGGAGTAATGTAGTGATGTTTTTAAACTGAAAGAGGGTAGATCTAAATTAGATATTAAGAAGTAAGTCTTTCCTCGAAGGTGGCGAGACACTGGAACAGCTGCCCACAGAGGCTGTGGCTGCCCCATACCTGGAAGTGTTCAAGGCCAGCTTTGGCCACCCTGACCTGGTGAGGGGTATCCCTGCTCATTGCAGGGGTTTGAAACCAGATGATCTTTACCTGTTTGCAGGAGCACCACTCCTTCAGCACTTGTTACAGTATTCAGTTTTCTCAATAATCTGGAGAAAAGCATCCACCCCAACTGCAAATGGCTGCATTTATCAACAAAGCTATTTATAAAAAAAGGACATTATAATATCAATCAAGATGACAATTTTTACAAAATTGACCTTTATAAGTAAGAGACAACATGATGAAAGTCACTTTGCATTCTGAGTAACACTTCTAAACTGCAGTGTAGATATTCCAGCCACTTTATCAGAGCATGCACAAATGATGTGGGGTGTGATTTGGATGATAAGAAAAATCTTTCTATGCGGCCTTAAAGCTCCAAAAACTGACCTGAAAATAGAGATTCTTTTTTAATTTCAAATGTTACTGCCTAATAATATTGTGATGTTACTGTATTCTTTGAAATCATGTTCCAGGTTTATAACACTTTCTAATGATTCTATATTGATTTAGCATCAAAATTTATCAGAATAGAATAATAGGGAAAATCCAAAGGTTATGTCCTCTGAGAAAAGCAGAGCTTGTGTCTATCATGTTCCCATCCACTAGCAAAATCCTGCCCTAGATTTTTGCTGGTTTAAATGTTTTAGGTGCTTTCAAAAACAAGGCTGTGAAATGATCCAGGTTAGGGAAGAAATACGTCTAGAATTCACAATAAAGTGGTCACAGTAAACTACTGAGCTAGGATCAGCAGTAGCAAGTTAATTAATCTGTGCCCATTGCTGGTGCAGGTGATGTGATGAAACTCCAGGCTGCAGCTCAGTTTATGCAATTCATCATCCCTTAGGACAGTAGTTCTGTCCTGCAAATTGCAATGCTCTGTGGTCCTGAGCTAGGCTAGCATGAAGACATGGTTTTACTGGGAAAGGCAGTTCAGGCACCTGAGCTTCAGGAGAGCCTTGCTGGTTTAGCTCGGTCCTTGTATCTTGTATCCATTTCCTATTGATTCTTTCTAACTCAAAATTACTTCTTGTTTTGATTGATAATCTGTGGTCCAAAAATTAATTGTACACAACTCTCCTCCCTGGTTCACTGCGTTTTTCTGTAATTTTACAAAGTTATTTCAAAATTTGAATTGCCTTGAAAAGTCTATTAGTAGAGGAGGTGTTCAGAACTAACAGCATGTATCTTCTAGCAAAATAGAAAAATGTATCTTTAAGCTGGATGAGTGCAGGGGAACTGTTGATTGAGCACCTGGGGGAGGCGTGTGGCTAGCACAAGCAGTGCAGGCCAATTGTTTGCACCTGTGCTCTCATAGATCAGAAGGGGTGCTGCAGCACCCCTGGGCTCATACAAGGGCTGGCCCCCAAAGGGAGAGCATCTCCTGGACCTAGGCTGCTTCTTATGGAGGAGGGCTGCACAGCCAGAGAGCCCTTCACCAGTTGGGTGAGTTTGACTCTTTCATGTATGACTGTTGGCCTGCCTGTGAGTACTTTACCAGTATCACAGAACCTGTCAGAAGCAATTTTGCTTCTTCATGATCAGAACAATGAGGAAAAGAAAAAGACTGTGAGCACACTAAGAGGAGAAGGTTTTCACTCCAGGTGTGTTGTGCCTTAGTACTGTGATTCAGCAAATGGCACAGGGCTCTGTAAACATGTTTGTTGTCTGAGATCTGCAAATCAGTGAAATATCCAGTGTCTTTATCCAAGTTGCTTGGTTGTTTCTTTTTTGTCTAAACTGCCTCTGCTAGTTATTATACCAGCCACCAAAGAATGGATGTCTTTTCTGAAGTGTATACAACAGGTGTGCACCAAATGCCATCCTGTGCCCTGAACAGGAGAGGAGCATAAACCACAGTGATTTATTGCTCTGATACTTTCACTGCTTTCATTCTTTAAGGCTTTTGTCATTCCTGCTCCATTTGAAGAGATGTAGTCCCTCTAACTCTTGGCTTAACTAATGATGTTTCACTTCTTTCAACAATACCTCTATCTACTGTTTTTCTTTTCCTTTTGTGGGCTGTTTTTTTTATGTGATGTTTCAGATTAGTAGATGGACTGGATGATTTGTGGGGTTTTTAAGGTTTATAGTACCGTGTTTCAATAAATAAAGATCTTGTCTATGTTTTTGAGTACGCTGAAGGAATACATCTTTGGGGGGAAAAATAAGCTGATATATTTGTAAGGTGGGAAATGCTACCGTAACACACAGGCTATTCAGCAATAGCAACAGGTCCAGTTCAAGAGTTAACCTTAGACTCATAGCATTTACAGAAGAACGAGCTTTCCATTATGTATCTGAATGTCCACCCCAGAATACAATTCAGGCATTCAAATCTGTGTTTCTTTCATTGTGATTTCTTAGCAAGTATTTATTTACGCTAAATTGAAGCCTGATGATATTGTGCTAAATTGTTGTTCCACTTCACACTACTCACTGGAAGGAACTTTCCCCTACTTTGGCTTTTGATGAAACATCTGTGGTATTCTGTTATACTTCACATAGGTTGAGCAGAAAACTGGTGGAGGAGGGGATTGATTATGTGTATGCTGTGAACTTGGTGATGTTGCATCATCTAAATGAAAAGCAGGGAAAACATGCTGTTTTCCTCATGTAAAGAAAAGGCCTGTATTCAAATCCCAGTAGCAGATATATAGCAGTGCAGAGATCACAAGGCTGTCCGCAGGTAAGTTTGTTGGTTAGCTGTTTGCAGCAATTTTGGTGAAATTTGCATGCCGAAGGATTTGCATCCAGTTGTCTGTGACCCACTCCAAGTCTGTTTCTAGCCTGTCACGACCTGAGTGCAGAAGAGTAGGATTGCTTTCACAGAAACAATGCTTGGTTGACAGCCAAAGTTTGCTTGGAGGACTTCTATGCAAACAAAATCAATGCCAATGAAAGCAGAAAGGGTAGAGCAGGGGAAATAGTGTAGCTGGGAGCATGGCTTGCAGGCTTGTTATGGCACAGCTGTGTTTCACCAGCTGCATCTTGCTGGTAACTGTAGTCAGCTGCCTGATGGCCCTTCCTCATCAGCGCTGCCAATGGCTGTGCACAGGAGTGAAAGTGAACTCACTTATTTGTCACTCCAGTACTGGCAGCTCTTTCCTGTTGAGTTCACCTCATATTACGAGACATTAAGTGAAGACTCACCAGAAGCGTGGTTCCAGGCTGCTGGTGTTATCTACCTGTTTTTTGCTGTGTTCTCCTCAGTCAAGGCTGGCTTCAGAAAATATTTGGAGAAGAGAACACAAGTTTAACATTTCAAATTAAATTTGAAATATATAAAATTAAATATGATGCTGTTTTGAGAAAAATGCAATCCTTGTTTTTTCAATAAATAATGTCTATTCCTCTGCTCAGTGCAAAGGTGCACAGTGTCAATAGAAACAATTACTTTGCTCTAATTCAATTTGAGAAATGACTTGCAGGCAAACAGGCAAGCAGTTTAGTAAGACTGACATAAGTGGTAGTTTACTTTGATTAGATAAGGATTCAATCTAAAGCTATGAGGTTTCTGCAGTGTACCTGAGACCTGCATAGATGTTGCATAAATTTGAATTAAAAAAAACATTAAAAACTGTTTATTTAAAATCTGCTGTTATAATGAAATAGTACCAATGTGAAAAGATAGTCATAATATACTTTTTTTCCCAAACTAAATTCAGTTTACCTTGATTTTTTTCTATCACCAATCTCATATTCCATCCAGTTTTGCCCTTAACATACAAGCTGAAGGATAGCAGAGCGCGTGCCTTACTTACCCACATCTGGAGGTTGGGGCTGGCACCGAGTGCTTTACTTGGACTCTGTCACTGCAGTTCCTGGCAATTAGGTGCTTGAGCACTTTACTGCTTGATACAGACTGTTTGGGGCAGACTGGATTCATAGGGACTGATGATTTTGAAAACTTACCCTTGGTTATGTTGAAATCCAGGGGACTGGGAATTAACCTTGGAAATGCTTCAAGTCGGCTTTCTTATAAACTCTTTGGCAGTTCAGACTCTCTTGTCTGTAGGACAAACTGGGGTATAATAATCAAGAAAACATGCACTGTTTCAAAGTGACTTTTTAATACTATGTCTGTTTCCTTTTTAAAATGGGAATACAAAGGCTTTCCTGTGCGAGGAGCTCAGGGTGATGGGGGATGCACACAGAATTGATGGCATGCCATCTTTTGTTCTCTCCATACTCCTTCATGCAGTGTCTGCAGTCATGGTTAAAGACCTCTTCTTTCCCCCACCTCTCCCAAATGAGCTAGTTATAAGTTGTGGAGAGATGTCAACTAAACCTGAAGGGAACCTGCTATGATAGTTTGGAGAGCTGAAAACTGCCTTATTTATCCTGGCACAATGTTAATCAGCTGTCCGGTGCAATCGGTTACCTGTCACCCTCGTTAACAATTTAATTCTCCCTATGAAAAAGGGAGGGAGAAGATGACAGATATATATAGTTCACTCCACGACCTCTCCTCTTGTGCTGCCAGGGAGAGGCTGCTGCTGCCTCCAGCACAAGCCCAGAGAGTGTGCTGACTGCGGGAGGTTAATGAGGAGCCCGTGTGGACTCAGGGAATATACTGCAACTTGTGTGCTAAGTTTCTTTTTGGGTAACAGGGCACTGCTAATATCCTTTTCTCTGTATCTATCCATAGCCATGCGGATATCTGCATTTTTTTCCATTCTCTGCTTGCTGCAGTATCTAGTTGTGCAATGAGAAACATTACTTTTAGGCAAAATTTGCCTTCCTGAACTGCCAGTGCAGATTTAGTTGAACTCTAATAAGTGATTTTGCAGACAGGTTCTTAATTCACTGGGATAAATCATACCTGTTCTTAATACAAATAATGCAGCCTTTGCTTGAGATTGAAGAGTAAAGGCTTTGAGCTAGGCTGAGTAGAAGGAAAATGCAAATATATGAGTTCAAATAAATTGCAAAAACAGTCATGTAAAGAGGACAAAATGGAAATATACAAAGAAATTAGCAGATAAGATTAGATACCCACAGAAAAGCAGATTTGAATGCAGAGGAGCTCAATGGCTGTTACGAGAGGGGCAGCAGTGTCTGAGACAGAAGTGAGAGGAATGGTAGCAGATAGGACAGGAACAGATGCCCAAATAGCAATAGCAGTAATATCTCCTTCCAGTGTGCACCCAAACCACTCGTTTAGGGGCAGCCAAATAGACTCTTACAGAGCAAACAGGCCATTATAGTCTATTGTACAAATATGTATTTGGGTAAATGTTGATGCTCAGAGGCATGGTGAGGCAGGAGATGCTGCATGCTCAGCAGCCTGCGGCTGTGCTGTTGGTTAGCAGCAGCCCTTTCTGCAGGGCTGATATTTGTTCCTATTGATAAGAGGCAGTAATCAAACCACTCCAGAAGCTCCAAATGCTCTTTTAGTTTTGTAGTCATTAGTTTTCGGTTTAGTCAGTCTGTTTGGGTGTTTTTTGTTTTGTTTTTTTTATAAGGGCAAATACTTAGAAGCCACCAAATCTATCTGTCTTTAAGGATGAGTGCATTCCGTGTATTTCCTAAACTCCAGGGTAGCTTTCACAGCCTGCATTGAAGAGCAATGCCATTTTCCTTAAAAATAAATAAATAATTTGTAGTTGTCTCTTAGGTGTAACAAGTGTTAAATTTCCAATCCACTCCCACATTTTAGAGTCTTAATTCATTGCTTTTATTTGGGAAAGGGGGGTGGTAATCAAAACCCCATACTATTCAGCATAAAAATCACAAGGTGCTGTTGGATTTGTCTGTGTAAAATAGGAGTTGTTTTAAAGAATATTTTGCAACACCTTGATTCAGCAACTGCTGAAGCAGTGCTTAGCTCTGAAATTAGGAGTCACCAGACTGCAACAGCAATGCTTTTTCTTCGAAGCTGTGCGTGGCCAAGGCCTTAACATCTCACGTGTCCTGCTAACCAGGCTCGTGCCTCTCTGCTGGGGGCATCTTCCTGCACACGCTTCCTCCGGCAAGCTCTGCCCTCTGTGCATGCACAGCTTCACTGACACTGCTGAATGTGGCCACAAGTTTTTACCCACAGGTATAACCTAAAAATGTCTGATCACTTAATAATAACAATAAAGAAATTTGCCCTTGTGCAAAGATGTCTGATGGCGACTTTAACCTTGAAGCTGTGTTTTACATGTAAATTCTAATTTCTAGTAAACTTGGGATTAAAATGGGGACGTTGACACAGCAGAAGCACTGCCACAAAGAGCGTAAGTTGCACACTTCATTGTAACTGCTTTTGATTGCCTGGCAAAGAGATGCGTAATAAATAAACATTATTTTAAAAAATTTGATAGCACAATGAATTTTTCAGTGGGGGAAAAACAGGAGAGAAAATATTTAAAAATACATGAGTTTCATATTTGATTGTAAGTCAAGAAGAAGCAGGACCAACCAAAAAACTGATAATGGCAGCAGAAACCAGGCTTCCAGTCTTGACTTAATGAGGTTATTCATAATACAGAGGGAGTGACAGAGTGATTAGTTAATTACTGTGCAGAAACATACAATTAATGCACAACCGGAATTAGTGTACAGTGAATTAAACTGCTACATAATGCAAGCAACAAAAAAATGAGAAGGAAACCTTGATTGCTGATTAAGTTGTTATTGCAGCAAAAAGTCTTTTGAAGTCACAATAGTTTAGCTATCAGTGTGTTTAATTTGCATGATCTGATTCCAACCTGTTCAAAGGATTGTTGCAGCAGAGTGATTTGTGAATTGATTGCAATCTTACATGCAGATACACATAAGAGGACAAGGGTGCAAGAAGAAACAAAGGATGATGATAGATAACTGTCATGCATTGTAACAGAAATGTTCTGTAATGTTCAACTGAACTACTAGATGTTCAAGCAGCCAAATGTAATCAGCTGGGCTGGACAGGACATGTGCCCTGTCACTGGCAGAGGGAAGTTGCACCCCAGGCCCAGCAGGCAAGGACTGAACAGGTGCTGGGGTGGATTACCAGCCATGGTCACACACTGACAGCACTATCGCCTCTGCTCTGCAGGGGCAGCACAGCTCATGTCCTTTTGAGAGAGTAGGGGGAAGACTGTAGGAAGACTTGGGCTGTACTAGAGGATAACTTAGAGCTGCCTTGAGTCTACTCAGTGTCAGTGAAAACAGATTTTTCTTTTCTGAAGCACGCTGTAGCTTGCTGCTCGCCAGCCTGCTGCATGGGAGCTGCAGGCTCTGCACAACAGCCCAACAGCTGAAACCTTGCTCTGCAGTGCTGTGTGTTACTGCACTCACAGGCCAGTTCTGCAGTGGTTCAGATAAGAATTTGCAGATGTGTGTGTTTATAGCTTAAATTGCAGAAAATTGAGCTGATAACATTTAGGATGTTATTGAAATATTATGCTCCCATTTAGCTAGCAACGCATATAAGGGCTTTATTTTATATCTAAAATAAGATTTTGTTTTTATCCAAAGGAAGTTAGAAATCTAAAGTAGGAAAGTAACTTATAATAGTGTGCATAGAGGTAACCTCAAGGGAATTAGGCAAAAGAGGAAAAAATGGGAGTGTTTTGCAGAAGTGCTTTGTGCATGGTCACTGGTTTATGTTATACTCGTCATGGTGTAGCACTTATTGCACTGCTGCTACTTTATTTGAGCTGCATTTAAAAATGAATGGCAATGAATTTTATTGGGTCATGGTATTTTGCCCTTACATTTCAGAAAAAGAGTTACAAAGGGTGGGTTGCATAAACATTTTTTAAAAAAGAAATTTAAATATTATTTTGTGTCTTCTGTTGGTTCTAAAGTACCGGTAGGTATATATTGCTATAAGAACCTAAAAACTTCTGAAGAATAACAAGAAACCAACTTGGTAACTGTTGAAATTGTAAGTCTCTGACTGCCTGGAAGATTATGTTATAAGGAATGGTTGAGAGTTAACAGAGAAACTCAAAAATCCTAGTGTTCTCCTATCATGGGCCCCAGTTCACCAAGGCAATCAAGCACTGTTAATTTGGCTGCTCATTGAGACTTTGGTAGATGAGTGAAGTTCTTTGAAAACCTTTCATTATGTCACCAGAAGCTGTAAGGAGGTCACTAATTTTTTCCAGGTCATTTCTGAAGGAGAACCTTCTAGATAATGCTGTAAGAAAGTCTGCCTTTAGTAAGTGCTTAAGTCTGGCCCTATTAAGTTGAGGGCAAAAGTCCCATTAACTTTAATTGCCCAGAATGGAGCCGCTGGGAGTTAGGACAGCAGGGAGCTCGGGCTCACAGGCTCTGTGCGGCTGCTGCAGTGCTGAGCCTGCTCTCCTCTTGGAACTGTGAGGAGGAGTGGGAGATTTCCCATAATCTCACTCAGAGATTGAGTGAAAGAAAACCCACAGAAAGATCCCCCGGCACAGAGCAGCAAATTGCCAGCTTTATTGCATGGAAATGACTTTGGAAATACGCATTTTCTTTTCTTCATTGCTTGGTAAAATAATTTTCATTATCAGCTGCCTCTTCTTTACCAAGATCTGGTTAAAATTCATACTGCCTCAATGAGCCTGGGTTTACCAAATCAGAAGAAAATTGGGTTTTACTCAGTCTTATCTTGGATTTTCTTTTTCTTTCTCTCTCTTCTATCCCTGTCTTCTGCTGCTGTTCCACTGAGAAATTAACTCAGCCTTTAAGGCTGTGTGTGAACCAGGCTGGGAATAACGAGAAAGTCTCAGTTACTGGGAAAGGTATTAGCTTATAATAAGGTGCTGATCCTTGAAGTGCTGTGTTTGTGTTAAGAGATGGTAAAATAAGCAGCAACAGAAAATTAAGTATTCTGTTAAATGATTGGCTTGTTAATATTTACAGCAAAAAAGCTGCTTGCAGGTAGAAGTTCAGCCAACAGTATTTTTGGTGAAACACTGTGATTGTTTCATGTTATTAAACAGGTCTGAGATTTGTGCTGCAGCCAAGGAAGTGGGGAACCCACCAGTGCTTTCCAGTCCCAGGCTTCTCTCTTCACCAGTGAAGCAAACGACTTGCTACTAGTTATTCTCCAATTGCTTGTATTGACAGATGTGAAGCAGAACAGCCTTTCTGCTTGGCCTTTTCCTTGAGCCCAGGGCCACTCTGGCCACTGCAGCTTCCACCTCATGGGTCTGGATCCTGCCCCGGCAGCTGCGTGTCGGCCATTGGCACGGGCACTTGGGTGGTGTTGGAGATTGCAATTATTTACGGTGCAAAACATGTCCAGTGAAATGGGGAGTTGGTTCAGACTGTCTGGAAGATTCATGGAAGTGAGTGTACAGAGCCGAGGCTGTAATATGCGTGATGTGGCTGGCAGCTCTTACTTGCATTAACTTCTGTGTTTACCTCTCAGTGTGGAAGAGCTGCCTCTCTGGAATTGGTGGTGTTTCAGGTAGAACCATATCTGATTCACTGCTTGCGTTCAAAGAAATTTGGACCTCTAAAACACACCTATGTAATAAGGCTGACTTCTGTGGAGTCAAAACATACGGTTAAAGATTTGTTTGTTTTGAAGTATGTTTCTCTTGACCCTGGGCTCCCCAAGCGCAGGTGCCATATGTAGGCCTTGGAGCTAAATGTTTAAAAAAATCTCAGAATTTCTCTTTTTATTATCTGCTACTTCCATGTCTGAGTTCCAGCTAAGATTACCAAATAAAGGTAATGGATAATTTCAGGAACCTTGAGTCCAGGATTTACCAACAACTTCACAAGAGTAAAGCAGTGTTTCAGGCTGTGTGGGAATCTTTGTTTCTCAAAACGTGATAAAGCCTTTTTCTTCTGGTAAAATCACCGTGTGTCACTTTGAAAAAGAATTCCTTTGTTCTGTTGTGAGGAAAAAATATCCTATGACAAACTGAAAGAAGTTGATACGTGCTGAATAGGGGCAAGGACTGAGTAGGGAAGGTTGTAGTCCAACGAGAGGAACTGTTCTGCATCATTTCAGATGCTTCTTCTGTACAGCAAAGAGAGCTTGCATCATGAAGCACAAAATGATCTGAAGAGTTTGAAACTTTGCTTCCCACAGAATGCATTACGCAGGTCTGTCAAACGTGAGTGAGGCTTGTGTCTCTTTCCAGTAGAAGCTGGAATTTCTTGGTTGTTCATCTGCCAGAGTACAGCTGACACCTTCTCACTGATGGGAACTTTACCTCCTTCTTCTGGAAATGGCATAGTTGAAAAGATTCAATGTTCTAAATTTTCTTTATCATATAGACACTAACTGTGTGTCTCGGTGGGCACCAGAAGGTTTGCTGTGAGGCAGTGAGCGTGCATCTTAGCTTCAGGGCAGGCAGATTAACAGTCAGTGACTGTAAGCAATGTCAGAAATCTTAGCCCCGTGCCAGCACTCACCCTTACAGGTGTTTTAATTGCAAGGATAAAATTATACTTCCAGGTTTTTGTTTATTATCAGTTCAGTCTGCTAGTTCCAACTTTGCTTCTGCATTTTCAAATAAAAAACGAA
This sequence comes from Meleagris gallopavo, assembly GCF_905368555.1. Classification (NCBI taxonomy): domain Eukaryota; kingdom Metazoa; phylum Chordata; class Aves; order Galliformes; family Phasianidae; genus Meleagris; species Meleagris gallopavo. Next base: position 7,661,086 of record NC_139416.1, read on the forward strand.
CAGAAAACAGAACCCAAAGGCTCCCTTATTGCTGAGAATGGAAGACAAAAAACTGCCATCGCCTTGTCCCGGTGATGCTTCTGAATAAGGGGGGTGACAAAATGCTGCCAAAGCTTCATAAAATCTGCAGAACACCCAGTGTGCTGTTTATTCTGTAGCGTGCCAGACTGAGCCTGAAAATACTATGTGCAGTTTCCTGAGTTCTGGAACGATAACAGCAAGCCATAACGAGGTGCCAGGCTCTGCTCAACTCCCCTGGCAGTGACAGCACCCTATGGCCAGCCTGTCCCATGAGCACCCACCTGCACTGCCAAGCCCAAGGGGAATTCCCTGTAGGTACTGTGAGACGAGAGGGTCTTTTGCCCATGTAGGTAGAGACCCTTCAGTGAGCCACCTGAAGTTATCCCACAGTAAAATGTCACTGTGAATATGTAGAAAGTTTTTAGTTATATGTCAGGTGATTGTTTCAATAGCACCTAGATGTGTAAAGAGCCTCAATAGAATATTCAAATAGATGGTCTTGTATGAATGTCAGTGTAGGGTTACGACAGGGATCCGCAACTAGTTTGCTGCTGTATGTGTGTGACTTTGGCTGTCGCTCCTGGGGGCTCTGGGTGCAGCAGCAAGGCTGCAGCTGCCACCTCAGAGGCCAGTGAACGGGGTATGACTGCAGTCAGCTTGGTGCTGACCCGTGGGAAATGTATTCAGAAACTACAGGCTGCTCTACCATGGAAGAAAAGAGGTGAAGATAAGGCAGCAAAACGTTGACAAGTACTAAGGAATGTTTACACGGGAGGCCCATCCTGCAGGCTCCTGCACCATTTTTGAAAATGTTTGTGAGTGGTGATGTTGTTTGGGTTTTTAATGCCTTTTCTTCCATTTACAAATGCATCTATTGTATCTGTTGGTTTTAAAGCACCTAGATGTTTGGGTACAAAGTCTGACAACCAGATGTCACTCCTCAGCTGTTTGCTTTCCTATCTGTTATGTTTTATTTTACAGTGCTGGAGGAATACAGAGCAACTCTTCATGAGTTTTAATTTTCTTCTCTCCTTTCCATGCCATGTGAGGGTAGCATACTTCTCAGGGTGTTTTGAAACAACTTTGACATTTTCTCTGGATAATTCCATTTCTGAATGTGCCTGCTCACATTCTGCCCCTGTGTTTCTGTTAACATCTGATATTTTTTCAAGGATTGAAGGCAACATTACACAGTAAAAACAGCTGACACTCTTGATTTGCCTGTCTCCAACTCTCAGTGGAGAAGGCAGCGTTTGTCATGCATGGGCAGAACAGCTGTTTACAAAGCTTTCTGGTGAATTGTCTGTGTTTACAGTACTGCAGAACAGCATTTTTGTAAATCTTTTCCTTAAATAGCTCACTGCAGAGTCCAATCTTAAACTCTGTCTCTATACAGACAAAGCTGAAGGGAGGACAATCTCCAGCACTAACTGCCCTGTGTAAGTGATGTTTGGTCAGAGTGCTGCTGCTGGTTGGGAGGCTTTTTCCACTGATTTCAAGGGACTGCTTATCAAATCTTTTTATGCTTAGAACTGGAATTTGCTTTGTTCCAGTGAGTAGCTTACTATTTATGTTATTTAGGAGCGTGACTTAACTTACGTGATCTACTCTGCTAAAAAAAAAAAAAAAAAAGTTATATTTGGCTTTCATGAGAATATTTCTTCTTATATCCCTCATTTTCACAGTGATGCTGCTTACTCAGATGCATTTGTATCTGTTTCTGGCACAGTTACAGCTTCAGCTCCCACAGACCCACTCAAAGTTTTTTTGTTTCTGGAATGGGTGGTAGCCTAGGTTTTCTTTTACTCTCTTGAACCTTTCATTGCTGGCCATCTGTGCACTGAGGCATGACTTAGTATTAAGACCTGTATTTCAGTTACATGCTCATGTTTTTGATATTTTTTCCTACATTTTTCCTTCTTTGTTCCTGTCTTTATCTGATTCCCAGACTACTCAGCTGAGTCCCTGTTTCTTGTGTAGTGCCAATTTTTTTTTGTTTCTTTTTCTCACCAAATAGCACTTCACAAGCTTCTCTATGAATTTCAGTGAAATTATAAAGTAGGTTACACTTTAACACAATGTGAGTGCTACTGTCTGGTGGATGTTACTTAACCCTGATCTTTAAAGCACAATAACATGCCCCAAAATCTCTTGAAATTGAATACTTTTCATTTAGCTAAGCTAGATCTAACACATGAGAAGCTCCAAAATTGCAGTGTCATTATTAGGAAAGTCCTAAGTTGAAGCCACTCTCCTGAAAGTGAGCAGCATCACGGGGGAGCTGATGTCTTAGATGAAGACTAAAATCTTTTTTTTTTTTTTTTTTTTCAGATGAATCCTCTTTTTCTTTCTTTATTATTTTGTTGTTGTTTTTTTTTTTTCCTAGCAAGAATTTTCAGTTATTGAAAGCAGAGGAATTGATAGGAATTAGAAGAAAGGTACATATGGCAAGTTATTTTGAAAGAAAGCAGCTATTTAAAAATGTGCTTATTCTGCTTCAGTTTATAAGTTTCAAAAGTTTTGTTACTAAACTGTTCTAAATCATAGCTTGTAATAAACAACACAGTCTTTCACAGATGCAGTGAAGTTTTTCCACCCTCAACAACACAATGCAGGTTTGGATCCTTCCAGAGAGGGCATTGAAATACTAGAGTGAGTAGTGAGTAACCCACTGTCATTTCAGCCTGATGTTGGGTTGTTAAGTAGCACGATAGTGTAAAAATAAAAAAGGAAAGGAAAAAGAGAAGGATAATTTCATTATTCAGATGAAAGAAAGAAATGAAATTCAGAAGAGGAATTGGCCTTCCCTGGAGTAGTCGTGTTATCTTGTGTGTGCTGTGCAGCCCATTCACAGCGTGCCAGCCAAGATCACACTGCAGTTCGTATATTCCTTATGAGAGTTGCCTTGTTATTGTTCATGCTCATCTCACCTGGCATTCCTGCTATATTCTCCCATCTGTCTTTTTCAATGTCACGCCACAGGAAGGTGAACAATGATTTCAGTTATTTGTTTGCGTACATCACAACCAGCTATATCATTAGATGCCCCTGTTTCTTTCTATAGAGTCATTTTTCTTGCTTTGTTTTCTCTTTCCTTGTCTGTACTCTAGTTGCTGAGTTGCTACCTTCTTGAATGTGGGTAGTGCAGGCATGCTCTTTTCTTTTTTTTTTTTTTTTAATCTGAGAGGACAGAGAGGTCAAGGAGTGACAGAGGGTTTCTGGGGACCTTTGATTTTGCCATAGCCCACAGAATGAGTTTGGGGTTCTGTGGAGGGCAAAGAAGCTTTTGTCTGTGAGCTGACCATCTGTGATAAACTCTATGTAGACAAGGAATAATTGTTTTGGTAAAGAACCACAAGAATGGCCACTGAAAGCAGTACAATAGATGTAGAAATGCCATCAGTTCAAGCCTTTGCTCTACGTACTGGAAGCTTGTAGAGGTTTCTTCTGTTTTGTGATGACTTGATAGGGTGGAGAGTTGTCAGATCCCCAGGATATGCTCAGGATCCCTCTTTTGCTCATCAAACATCAGCCCCTGGGTAGGGATGACCTACCCAGCTTGAAGGCCTCTCTCAGCAGAAGTCCTTACAGGTAGGCTGTCCTCTTCTGCAAAGGTTGCCCCTGACTGCTGTTTGTTTGGCTTTGTGGTACGTATTTCTTCCTTCATACTGCTAAGAAACAGAGTAAAAATGAGTGCAGGATGCAGCAGGCGGTGCTTCTAGTAGTTCCCTGACAGCTACCTGAGTGTGTGTTCTCTCTCTGACTCTCCTAAAACTGATGGAGTGCTATGGACTGAAAATGCAGTAAAGAAAATGTATGGTCAAGCAAAGCAAACACTGTTACCTGAAGCCTACATAGTCCTTATCCAAAGCTGTCACTGTGCAGCCGTTAGCCTTAAATGACTGGTGACTGCTAGAGTATCTCTAATCTTAGCAAACTGGAGACACAGTGTGGTTTCCTGACTTCTCTGCATAATCCGGCATCTCTGCAGTACATAAAAAGCCTCTGTGAGCACTCACAAAGGGCCAGTGCCTCAGCTGAGGCCTATTGACATCGCTGGAGCTGTGCCAGCTTTTACCAGCCGAGAACCTTTTTTCCTGTATTTTGTAAAGACGCTATTGGGTAAACACTCCTGAAACCCTATGAACAAAGTTCAGTCGATAAATAGTGAAGGGAGGGGAGGGGGAGGAAAGGGGGTGAAGCATGTGTGGAAATGGAACAAATGAAATCAAGTCTGAAGATGACTGAGTGATGCAGGTTGATGCTTTTTTCTGTCCGATAATACTGATTTGGGGAAAATGGGAGCATTTAACGCAAGTGCATCAAGTTTTGTCAGAATGCTGTGAGAAATAGCTGCAACCTTTTGTGTCTAAACTAGAATGTAGCATTTTGTTTTAACTATTCTGCAGTGAAGACTGAAAAATCCTTCTGGAAACAAAGCAGTTTGATCCTCCTGGAAGAGAATATTTCTGATATCTCATTTGGCTGTAAATTCTGGCATTCCAACTTGTTAGTCAGACTTGGAAAGAAAACAAATGCCAAAATCTTTGATGGAAAGATGATTAAGCGTAACTTTAATAAACTATTTTAACAGAAAATACTTCCTTGGAAAACTGTCAGTGAAATAGGCAACCTTATTTATAGCAGAGGTGTGCATTATAAGTGAAATCCTCACAATCACTCTGTGATATGAACTGCTGTATTACTAAAGAGTAGCGCAGCATTTCAGGATGATGCACCATTCCTCCACTGTCAATGTCTGATTGCCACAAGTTCCTGAAGCTCTCAAACCACAAAATACAGGTATCAGCTGGGCTCAGGAACAGAGCATTGCCATAAACATATCTGACGTTTCTTAGTGAGTTTCTAAATGGTATGCAAGGATGCAATAGGCAATGCAGAGTAAGAGAGAAGAGGATGTCTGGGTCAGCCAATCCTGCTAAGGGCTGGCATGAGAAATTGTTCCACTTAAGCACTCTCTGCAGAGAAAACTGGGGGGATAATTAGGCGTGGCACTCAACACTTGAGTTTCTGCTATTTTCATGCCTTCTCTCAGCAGGTTGTTTTCCTGTGGGTAAAAAGTTGTGAGTGAAGATAATTCATCACCCCTGCAAAATTATTGATGATAGAAATGCAATCCGTTCTCTGAGATGGGTTATGCTGGCAAGGCAGGTATATTTAAAGGTTTTATATTGGACAGGATGGTATTTTTTTTATCTGAATAATGTTTTTTTTTTTTTTTTCTGCCTCTGGAGAGAACATTTTCTGTAACTTAAAGAAGGCAATAAAAATACTTATCTGAAAAGCTCACTGCACCTTGAAGGTGTATGAAGTTCTCCTTGTACAGAGATCCTTTGGAGGGATTCTGCTGGGAGATTTCCATAAAAATTACAAAAAGGGCTCTCCATTAAGAATAAAGATTAGTCCAAAGTGCATTTTCACTACCTTGTGTTTTGAGAGCCTTTATTCACCAATATGGGGATTTGTTCCTATCTCCTAGATTGATGAAACAGCTCTTTTCAGTTTCAGAGGACTTATATTTGTATTCGTGGTAGAATGTCAGAGTTCTCTACTTATAGGGATATTTACATACTGAAGTGGAGTTGATTTATTCTAATTACAGTCATTTTATTTCTCACTGTTTTTAGTTGTAAAAAATAAAATACTCCTTTAGATCAGAAGATTTGCTATGGAGTGGAAGAAACTTAATATCCTCCTGTTTCATACTTGCAGCACGAGGGAAGCTGGAAGCTGATGTTTAGCCATCCACTCCTCTGCAACCAGGGGAGGATCACTGAAGCATCATTTGTGTTTGTGAGCCCCACCTGAAAAAAAGGGTGAAGTATCACATTCATTCACTTTCTGACATTTTCCTGATTACTTATAGTTTTGCACCTATTTATTTGATGGCACCTTAAATGTGCCTAACTTGGTCTGGGAAGGACATAGAATTAACAGCTAAATCAGCTGTGATGTGGCTGGTCCTGTATTCATGCCCCACTCCCTATCTTGCGCATTTGTGCCAGCATTTGAGAAGCTGCATCTTTCTCTGAACTGCAGCTGACTACAGAAGTCGTGCTGAGGCTCTCCTTGTGATAAGCTCTGGACGAACACCACTGTTCTGGAGATGGGGCTGAAGTGGGACTGGAGCTCTCTGCACACCATTTACCTTCAGGACTTGTGCTTTCCCCGGTCAGACAGGACTTGCTGAAAGCAATTCAGGCAGTTTCTGTCTCTGTTCTCTTTGATTTCGGGGTTGGGAGATGTGCTCATTTTGTTGTGCTTTGTGTATGTACTTATAACTGCAAGAAACCATGGGCCTCAGTAATTCCTTTCCTGAATCAAAACATTTGCCCTTGGCTGGGTTAAAAGTACATGATTTCACAACACAAAAGGTCAGAATATTCAAAAATTTTGTAGGAAATGAAGCTGAACCATATATATTTTTTTCAAACCTTTTTTCTAACTTGGAGCCCTTTATAACTGAGGGATACAAAGATGACTATCTCTACATTCGTACATATTTTATTTATAGATTTTTATTAACTTATGAAATTATTGTTGAAGTTATTACAAGGAATTGTGTCCTGGAGCAAGTAAGGGGTAGGACTTGGGCAACGAGCTGCTAAATGCAGGTTTCCCATTTCATTTCAATCTGTAGGCCACTATTTTGGTGAAGTTTTTTGTTGGGATTTTCTTATGGCTTTTAAAAATATATTTGCTTATTTTTTTAACTTGTGTTTTATGCTTTTAAGTAGTGTTCTTGATACCAAGACAGTTATCTCAGCCTGCTTTCTATTGGAAGTCAATTTTTCTCCTCCTGTATCCCAGCTTTCCTCTTATCTCTGCCTTCAGCTCAGACACCATCTCTGGATTCTGGAGTAGAATGTGCATTTTGTATCCAGTAAGCCCCATCCATGTTTGCTTTGTCGTGTACCAGCAAATGCCCAAATTCTGATTGCTTTTGTGACTATGTAAAAACTGCTGCTAGCAAGCAGCTGTGACAGGAGCAGGCTCCTGTTAATCTTGCAGGAGATTGCAAGATAAACCTTGACTTGTATGTGCTTCAGAAGCAGAGATGTAGCTTTTGAGACTCAAGGTAAACTCTTCTTGATATTTGAATCTATCTTAAAGAAGTCCTCACTTAAGCTTTTTAGAAGTGCTTTATGATGATCCAATGTCTGGGGAAAAGAAAGCATGTGTGGAAGCTGCTGTAAAATGATGCTTCCAGCGTGCAGATATGGCCTCTGCCACTTTGCCAACTCCCAGGGCCCATCAGCTCTCTCCAAAGATATTAATTACAGGGGTAATTCCTGGAGTACCTCTTTTTTTGTTTTTGGTGGTTTTTTTATTGTTGGGTTTTTTTTTTTGTTGTTGTTGTTTTGTTTTGTTTTTTTTTTGCTGTGCATGATAAATCGATCCCCATGGCTCTTGTCAGATTGTCAGATGAAAACAGTTTTAAACGTCCAATTAGTGTTTAAGTTTCCTGTTCTCTTGGCAGCTTCAATCCTTGTGAAATTGTTTGACTTAGGTGAGTGCAAGGGGTGTGCATATGATCTGCACCTCTCTTCAGGAAGGAACCTGGGTTTTAATTCCTTCTGAGGCTGCACGCTATGTGCTAGAACCAAGTCTGGTGGTACAAAGCAGAATGGTATGAACTAGTTAATAAGCAAGGGATTATCAGAAATTACTTTGTTGATGAAAGTTATTTTGGAGGGAATTTAGTGTAGGATTCCACAAGAAACCTTTTGAGCAAGAAAATGAATTTGAGTAGTCTAATTAAATAATTGTAATGTTTGTTCTGTTTATTTAAAAAGCAAGCAAACAAAAAAACCCACAGAATAAGAAGGGTGCATTTTTGTGTAACTTGATCTTTAAGCAGACTGTCTGACCTCTGGCTGGCAGAAGAAGATGCCGTTTCACTGTGAAAGAATTTATTTCATTCAAAAGTGATGAACTGTAATTGCTGGAAAATGCAGAAAGATTGTGTAGGGCAGAATCTGGATGGCTTGTGTAGGGCAGTGATCCCAGATGGCCCTCTCTGTTTCACAGCATCACAAGTGTGTTCATGGAATGGAGCAGGAGTCTTGACATCTGTGACAACCACAGATGCAACTGCAGCTGACAGACAGGTTGCTCTCTGCAGTCCCACAGTAAGTCATTGCCATTTAAAATTCTTGAGATGATTTGGAATTGTTTAGTGTCCACCACTTGATAGGCTGGAAAGTTATTAAGCTTAGCTTCAGACATGCTTTGATTGAAATCTGTCAGCTCTGAGTTGTGAACTGCTGAAGTTTGTGGTTGAGAGAGGCATCTCACATAAATCAGGCTTTTGGCTTTGGCAATGACCCTCTGACTTATCAAACTACCCAAGGGGAGCAGGCTGTTGGCCACAGCCCTCCTTGCTGCTGCAGATCCTTCGGCTGTTTAGAAGACTTTAGCCCTTGCAAGCATGCAGACTATGGTCTAGTTGCTTCCTCTTCAAAAATGAAATGACTTTGTATTGCTTTTTGCTTTTGATGCATGGACAGCGATGGCTGGCTTTGCTGTGCTTGCGTTTAATGAATCACAGGAGCTCTATTGCTGCACAGGTGCAGTTGTTTCAGGCAATTCATGATGCCAGAATGCTACAGCGGGCTTTTGTCAACAGTCCTGTTCAGGCACTATTTGCAATAAGGTTATTTGTGTTAGAGCTGAATTTTGGCCTCTCTTGCAAATGTTGATGGTCCAAATTTGTTTCCCCTGAATGTAGATTTGGGTTGCGTCAGACTCAAGCTCTTCTGCCAGAGCTTGAGCATGGAAGAGGAAACCACTGGCATGTGGGAGCCTTCCTCCTCCAGACCAGCGAATGCTTTTGATGGTACATTTCAGCAATAGCAACAGTGCAGATTTTTACAAGTGCAGCATGCAGGCTTCTGTTCAGTACTGGCAAAAATGCATAGCAAATGGTAGTTACTACGTTGAAAAATAGTGAGGTAACTGAGAATTTGGTCTATCAAATAGTTTCATTGTGCTCTTTGCATCTCTTGTAGTTTCCATGGAAATAACTAGGAGGCATTACTTTCAGAGTGACCTACGTACCTAGGTTCTCAAAATAAATAATAACTCATAGGGTGGTTTTTGTTTCTGTTTTTTTTTTTTTTTTAATTTTCAAAACATACTTACTGTGATCATCAAAGCCGAATCTCTTAAGAGTACTTAACCTCTGAACTAGCTATTATTGAATAAGCCCACCAGTTCATTTCTCACAAGGCCGGAATACAAAATCTGTAGTTGCTGTGATATTCAATCAAGCTAGCATGGAGGTGAGGTTTCCTTAGCAGTGCTTTTCAAAATCAGAATTGAGCATTTATTATTCATATTGATCTAGGTGATTGACTTGCGATGTTTCTCACAAAACTTCCTGTGATTCACCAGTTTTCTTCTTTTGCCTGCTCATCACTTCTCCACACACATGGTTACCCATACGTTCATTTCTGTAGATGGAAAGAGCAGAGGCCATGCTGTTACCCAATGAAGTTTTAGCATCACTACGAAGACTGAGACAAGAATTGTATCAGGGGAATAATATATCCAGTAACCTTCTGCTATGCAATGAAGATTTAAGAGTTTGAAACACCTTCTCCTGTTTGGTCTGGTTATTGGCTTGAGTGTTGTTTTTTAAGCAAAAAGAGATGCAGAGCTATACAAATTTACAAGAAACTAAGGAACTGAATCAATTGTAGAGAGATTGGAATCAATTCTTGAACAGAGAGGATTTTTTTTTTTTTTGCAGTAGTTAAAAATTGAGGTCCTTTGATCATCATTAAATCCAGCTGTGCCATATAAAGGAACAGATTGCTGACATCTAACCAGTAAGAGAAGCAGCCATTTTTCATGGCAGTCAAAAGTTGTTGCCCTGTGAAATATTTTAACAGTCCACATCTAGCAGCACGCAATCATAAATTGTTCTATTGACACTACCAGTAACAGTTTTACACAGGCGCTTAAACTGCCTCAGATAAAATTTTAATTGCCTAATTTTGTGAAAATCATGGCCCCAGATCCAGTCATTTACATCTGCAGCGTGGTGTTTGGGAAAAGGACTTGCACTTCGTTCTGTAACATTAAAGCAGTGTGAATTTGAGTGCTGTGCAGTTGCTGTATCAGCGAAGTTGGAAACCACTGATGTTCTTGGGAATGAAGGTTGGAGAGGCCTGAAGGAAAGCCATTAAGTAAGTAGATACTAACTGCTTGAGCTTGCTTGGCTCACTGCTAGCCCTAGCTGACTAGTTTAGCATCCATGGCAGTGGCTTTGGGAGCTGGTGGCATGTGTTGATGCTGAAGTTGAACAGAGATAGAGGCCTCCTCCTCCGAGATGGATAGTGTCTGAAGACTCCTTGGCCTGTAAAAGAATTTTACAAAGCAGCTGTTCTGTCCTTTTATGTCGTACTGATTTCCAGTAATTTACAGTGTGCCGTACATGGAAATCAACTGCTTCTCTTCAGACAATTACTTAAGGTTGAAAATGAACATTCACCTTTTTAGATGGCTGTGTTCCCTTTTACTCCTCCTTCTTCACACTACTTCCTCTTGATCTATACTACCACATTTTGATGGAGTTGCTGAGTTCAGCTTTGTGCAGTCCCCTGGAGTGAGGCTCTGCTGAACTCTGTGTGGACACTCAAAAGTCACACTGAGAGTGCTTTCCTCAACATTAGACTTTAAATGCTTTCATTTGCTAAGGCATACACTAGAGCAGTTTTCCCTTGAGGAGTCTCTGATTATTTGTGCTTGAAGCAAAATTAGTGCAAAGACTTTTGACTCTTTAAGACTCTTTGTTTAGCTATTTGTTTGTTGTTCTTGATAAATTACTAATTTAGAGTGAAATCATACTCTTTCGTGGCTCCCTCTTCATAAATCACAATCTGACATCTTTTCTCCAAATTGCTGTTTGCAGCATGCTCTGCCACCAGAACAGATGACAATATTAGTTTATCAGGAGAAACCTTTATTTAAAAAAAACAAATCCTGATGCAATAAATTGCCAGTTGTCTGTATTGATGCTTGGGTGTTTTTATTGCCAGACTGTCTCTGTCACCTTGAGCTGGGAAGCCTTTGTGTAGAAATCAGAGAAGTCTGAAATTGAATGTATGACCAAATGGACAATTTGAGGATGATTTGACAACCAGTGCAGGTATTATTACAGATAATTATGCTGATGAGAAATCACCCATCACTTTCAATTATCCAACATTCAATCAAGAATAAGATCTTGCTAAAGCTGAAATCCAGCATTTCTATGAATGTTATGCTGTTTGTGTTTTAAATTGCTACCACAACATTTGATATTTGATTTTATTTTTTAGGTTTTTTTTTTTTTTTTAAGCCCTCAACTCTTACAGAAGTGGAGCTTTGTATTGTACTCATCTTTCTGAAGGATGTTGTCATGATAAGAGCAATAAGAAATGAAAACCTGTTGGAACAAAGATTCATGCTCCAATGCAGATTGCCTCATGAAATCAGTTTGAAGTGCATCTAGCACATACTGTGTTCAGTTTTCTCTCTATTTGTTTAAAATATACCAGTATAAGAATGTAATTGCATAGCTTTAGCATTTGCAAGTGTTATTCAATATCTAGAACCCTCTTCGAGGTTCAAGTACACAGGGTTATTACAGAAGGAAATAAAGGCAAAAGAGGAGGGAGAAAAGTGATAGGCTCTTCCTTGGACTTAAAATAAATAAATAAATATTCTAACTCCTCAGAAACAAGGTTAATACATCCAGTCAGTTAGATATGATTGCTGTTCTTTTCTACTCCTGATGTAACTCATAAAGATGTCTTGCACCATTTATACAGACACTACTGCACTTAACGTAAAAAGGTGAAAAGTAGTTGTTTCATGGGGACTGTAGCATGCTCCTCTGGGATTCATGAAACTCAGTTTTCCCTGAACTTAAATTAATGACTTGCCCGTTATGAACTGAGAGAAGGTCCATGTAGTCTGAAATGGCAGCAGACTAATTGTCAGAAGAGACACAGGGTTGAGAAAATCATGTGCTGAGTATTCATTTAGAAAATGAACTCCAGGAAAAATCAGAAAGAGATAATAACTTTGGGCTTTATGGCAGTGCTGTAGTGCCTATATGAACAGAAGCTGCAGCTTTCACTGCCCTACGGCAATTTTTGTGTTTTCCAGTGTTCCACCAAAGCAAAGCATTCTCCTTTACAGAGAGCTCAGGCTTGTGTCTAATGCCTTTGTTCAACAATTTGGCTTTATCGTTTTGCCTTTATAGAACCTTCTACCTGTTTTTCTGGATGAACCCCTTCAGACTACGTGGGTTTCATCCTGCTGCCATCTCTGTGTGCACGAGAGCCAGGTGGTAAGATGGACATGGTGAAACCACCGTGAAAGCTGCTAATGGGGTTTAACTTCTAAAGTGTCAGAACTGTGATAGATTGCAGCGTCTCACTTTGGCACAGGACACGGATTGCTCCTGTCTCTCATGGAAGCCAAGCAGAGTTCAGTCTGCTTTAATTCTGACTGGCTTCACAAATGAGGACCAAGTCCTTTATTTACCAGTTATCTGCACTTGTCTGACGGTGATCAAGTCCACCGGTGTTATCCTATTTGTGTAGGTCAGCAGCATTAATTACTTTCGTACATCTTGTATATTGAACATGCAAAATGTGAACTGTCTTACCAAGAATAGAAGCAGAGAAAATTAAAAAGTGCTTATGTTGAGGTAATCATAAGATGCTTGCAGGTAATTTTAATAAATTAGTTGTTCGAGTCACTCAGAAAGCACTAAATTATAATATGTCTAGAGCAATGTGGTGTATTTTCTATCAATCACTTTTTTTATTTTTCTTAATTATATTTCCCCTGCTTTAGCTATTGCCTTCGAGCTGTGGAACTGCTATGCTTTAGCTGCAGTAGGTACAAAGATTAGAATACAAACAGTGCATTTAGCTCTCAGCATGAGACTGAGTTTAAAAATGGTTCAGTGAGTGCACTATAGTCTAAGATGTGAAGCATACTGCAGATCAGGGAGTGGCTCTGAGAATCCTAATGCAGGGAATGTACCCAGGGCTGAGGAGTATGCAGAGGTACTAGAAAAGACAGCCCTGGATGCCTAGTGGGCTACTCTTCTGAAGATGAAGGAGGCCACTTTGCTTTTGCTAAGCATCAGAGCTAAAGATTTTTAATAACATAGGTTATTTTCAACCTACCGGAGACTATTCTCCTCTGCAAAGCAGTATTATCAGAAATCCTTGCAGCTGAAGAAGCCATGGGCAATGTCACCTGCACATTCAAGGCCTTTTTCCCCACCACCGATTTATCAAGAGCGATCCCCATGAATTCCAACCAGTTTAACTGGCAGTGAACCATTCCAGATTGTTGCTTCAGAGTATTAACTAAGGTCCTGATGCTGCAAATGCTGTTCTTACAAAGAGCTGCTGATATTGTGTTCAGATTACACATTAACTGTTCTGTAATCTTTATAGGATGAACTTCTCCAGTAACATTACCCCAAAACTTAATGTCTCAGCATGATTAAGCACTGGAATATGCCTCAGATTTCAGGCTAGTGAAGCAGGAGGATTAGCAGAGAGTGCTGAAGCACATTAATTGTACCAACACAGCTTTATTAGCTCTTCTTTACTTCTGGAGACAATGCTTGGCAGGGCATATGCAGAGAGATTTGGAAAAACAGGGAATGCAATGCAAAAGCCCTGGCTTACAGCCGTGCCTCATCCAATCCTGTGACTGGAATATATTTTCCTTGGGTACACTCCAAAGAGAGGGGAATGTCTGATGTACTTGGCGGGAGCTGCTGGAGGTGGGGTTTAAAAGCTCAGAAATTGCAAAATTGGCACAAATGTGCTAGAGATACGAGTGAGCAAATCGGTCTTAACTGACACTAGTAAAGCCTTTATGATGGAATAGCTATATTTAGATATCTTCCTAATTCTCTATGTATTTTAGTTTTTTCCTATTTTCTAAGTCTATGATATTATACGATTTTTAGTTGATAATGTGTTAACACTAGCTGGATGCATCCATTAAACCAAAACCAATGTGTTAGGTAAGGACTGCAAGCATCTTTATTTCTGTTCTTTCTACGTATAATGTTTATTACCATGTTGCATGAATATTGAGGTCCAACTCTACAGTCTGGGCTAATTGTAAGATAATCAAGCTTGTAGCAGTCTGAATTCGTAAGAAATGTGTATGTGTGTTTAGCTGTGCTTCTGTTGCATCTGTTTAGTTTAGGTGCTGTTTCCGATCAGATTGCGTGATGCATTTTTACAGGAAACACGAACCTGGTTTTAGCCAAAGTATTATCTTGAGATTGAGTTTTCTTTGCAGTTTTTCTTCTTATTGCCATGCATTTTTTCCTGTATATCGCTCTGAAAAATGTATGATTATCCCAATCATGATTTCTGACCATCTGTGCGGTCTAGTGGGAATTTCTTAGGCTATTTCTATTAAAATGTATCATTTCTTACACATTTTCTGAAGGATTGAATTTTTACAGAAAATGCTGGAGGAAGGCCCTTGTAATTCTAAAGCCCTGAAAGGAGGAATGCGTGTAGAGCAGTATGTCAAAATCTCAAGGTTGTCCGTAAGTTGTTGATGAAGCTGAATATACGTATGTCTTTCTGTAAGACAACATGTGCCTAGTACTGAAAGGAAAGATAAAGTTAGATTGAAAGTGCAGATAAAAAGTTATCAAGATAAATGTTTTTCAAAAGATCTGGTTTATAGGAAAGGGCTCTCAAGAGAAGGGAGTGGGAGATCATTCACACAGTTCTCTGTAAGAGGAGATTGGTCAAGAGCAATTGGTCGAGGCTCAGTGCTGTGCTAACTAGGTAATGGGAAGACAGCCTCGGGTCCTTTCCATGTCTAATTATCATGCTTCCATAAGTATTCTCCAAATTCAGGTCACTCAAATCATTATGTGCTGATCACAGATGAGCATTTTGTAGGCAATTTGCATTTTGCAGCATGTGCTCAAAGGTTTAGCAGTTGTGGATGCAAATTAGGAGGACTTGTAGACGGAAGAGCTGAGCTAGTTCTCTGATTTCATGAGAGATCCAAGGCCAGCAATTGCCCAGTGGTGTTTGTAAGCCAACACCAAACTTATCAACGCCAGTCCCAATTTCCTATAAATGTATTATAAATGTTTAATTTTGAAACAAAGATTAAAATTTCTGTTGGCAAGTTGTCCTTCTAGAATTTCTTAGCAGGAGCAAAACAGCTGTTCCCTTAGACACAGTACTTACCTCTCACATACTAGTTGTTTCATGAGCAGTGATGGAACAAATAGATCCATTGCTAATCTAACCCTGCCTGACACAAAGGAAGCTTTCAAAGGTGTGATCAACAGAGCTGGTACTGCAGTATGATGTTCCTTAGAACCCACAGGCTAGTGTAGTGTTACAAGTGCTAAAATCTCATTTCAATCAGTGCTTTTCTCAGGGATGAAATTAGGCTTTTGTGGTATTTGTGTAATGATTGTCATGGGCATTCCCATAGGAGACAGGTTTGGGGTGGGCTCAGATCGTTTAGCTGCAGATAACAAAATCAGTGTGTGATCCTAGAGCAGTCTGGTTTCCGATTCCCCCTGTTGCACTTAGCACGCAAAACCATTTTTGTACCCATTTTGTATGGGAGTTGATTTTTCATTTCTTCCTTGCTGTTTTTGTTGTGAGAACAAATGCCACCTGAAGAAAAAAAGCTGTTTTTGTGTACTTGTTTTCTAGCCAAAACCATCCTTCATTTCAATTCAGTGCTGCTGGTATGACCCCAAAGACTCTCGAGATTTTCAGTGAGGCTTTTGTGTGTGCAGCATAAGGGCAGTTTATAGCCATTGGGAATATGCAGGGGGCTTTAGGATACAGTTTGAAAAGATTCTGGAGTTGTAGTTATACTGTTGATCTCAGAGTGAATACAATACTGTTTCCTGTACAATTCATGGTAGCAGGTCATGCACTAGGGTGAGAAGGTGTCTCAGCAGGCATATTTACACTGCAGCGCTCATTGAGGCCCCATGAACAAGGGAGAGCTATTTAGAACATATAGGTGTGAAGCTAAGCATTCACCAAAGGATGGCCTTAAAATTTGTGTAGGTTCTGCAAGCAGGAGAGGCCTAAAGGCTTCGGGCTGCTGATGCTGAGCACAGTTGGCTTCCAGCCACCTGAACACCCACCACAGCACTCTGCCTTCAGCACCTGAACTGTCTGTTAGAGCAATGATGCATTAAGTGCCACAGGTCTCCCACCCAGCTGCTCCACCACACCCAACTCTCTGTGAAACTCACAGGGCATCAGTCACTCCAACTGCTCACTGCTTGCCAAAGCTTGTATTTCTGTTTTCTGACAGGACTTAATGGCTCCATTTCAGACACAGGACTTCCCCAGGCCTGACTGACTCATCTCCAAACTGGCTGAAAAGCCACGTGTAGGTCCTGGTTTGCTTAGCCAGAGCTCTATCATCTGACAATTACAAAATGGCGTTATGCGGCAGTTCTGCTGTTGCAGAGCCAGCTGATGTCACATGCTGAGTTGCTGCCACAAATTGAAAGGACGCTTTGGGAAATTAGGCTCTGAGCAGTGGTACCAATGGTGCCTCGGGACTGCAAAAGCTCACATTCCTCTACCAGGTTTGGCCATGAGAAATGGCACAGTATCTTGAAAGATGATCTAAGCTTTAAAAACAAATACAAAACACATGCCCTGTCCATTTTTTAAAACTACTTGAAACATCGTGTATCAAAGTAACTGGAAGCTAAGCTGAGGAAAAAACCTTTTGTTTTTTTGCTAGGCAAATTCATTGCAGCCTAACTGGGAAAAGTTTGCAGGAACATTTTTCAGTGCGAGACCGTTGCCTAAATTTGTCACGTTTCCTAAATGTGCTGTCAGGATGAAAAATGTCACCAGCAAATCAGCTACAGAAATTCAGGAACATGGGAACTACTTAGGTTTGTAGGGTTTTTTTTCTGCCTTTTTTTTAGTATTACGTTTTAGTGGGAGTAGGAACCAGGGGTTTATGGCTTCTGAAGTGTGTGTCAGCTTCCTCCTCGCTTGAGGTGGCAGCAGCAGTGCCAACCAAGTTCCCCTGGAGCCAGGCAGCAGAGGTACTGTTCTGGCTCTGCTGGAATTGGGGGAAGTTGAATTTCAGCAGAACCACTATGACTGTTCAGTTATCTGAGTGCCATCTGAGACGTTGAGCTCATTGCATTCCCAACAGCATCTGATGGTGATGGATACCTGCTTTGAAGTTGATGCTATTCTTTGGTACTTGACATTCAGTGTTTGTCTTTGTTTTGTCTGTGATTTCACCAAATTTCCAAATAGCTTGGAAATTCACTCATGAAATTGAAGGAATTTTGATGTTGGCCTTTGGTGATTGATGGAAGATAAATTCAAAAACTGCTGTCAATGATTTTAGCTCAGAACTACCTTATAGAATCAGTAAATATATCATTCCCTTATCACTTTAAACTCTACATAAACAAGAATATATATTTTTTACAGCATGTTTTTAAGGTTGTGAAGAGAAATTTCCTGCGTGTGAAATCAGGGAACCTGATACACTGTAGCATTCCTTGATCTGAATCTGTTAAGTGCAGACTTCTTTAATCTAATTGCCTTATGTGAGTTAGCTCTGATGCATAATAGCCATTCCTTATTCATTATTATTTGGCTGCATTTGAGTCTATTGCTTTACCAAACAGGATGAAGAAGCAGTGAAATCCATAAAAAGATTGCTAAAAAGATACTTGCAAAGGGAGAAATTAGATGTGCAGAAAGGGAAGACCTTGGGGGGTTGAAGCAGAAACCAGCAAAGACTAGATGTCAATCACCAAACATTTTTGTGTTATCAGATTTAATATTAATATGTAACTGTGGGGATAATTTTTTTTTTTTAACTGAAAGTCCATGTTCTCCATGCTGACCTTTAAATGGGCCAAGGGGGTCAGAACCCCCGCTGCAGAAGAGGAGCAGCAGATCCTAGCAGAAGCAGGGCTGTGTTACCTGGGACTCTGAGCTGAGTGGAGACAGCTGCATTCTGTAAATTGATTCCCAAAAAAACATCAGAAAAGTATTCTCCAATTGTTCATTGAGAAGGAATTTTTCCTGTTTCAGTAGTTACAGTGTTTTTGACATAAAGCTCTGAGAGGGTCATGTTATATAAAATTCAAGTATCCCATTTATATTATTTTTTCCACTTTTGTTTCCTCTACATTCTGATTAAAACACGTAGCCATTGTGATAGAGGTGCACTGCTGAAGCGTCTTCTTACATATGAATGTACTGATAATGTCAAGAAAACAAATGGAAGAGAAAAGCTGTCTGATTGAAAGTAAATACTTAGAGCAGTTTCGGCAGTCCTTTGGGTGGGACTAATATAAAGTTGCTTAGTAAATCAGTAAACAAGTTAAAATGTGCTCAAAAAAGATAAAGAAGTAGAATACCATCTGAAATGAAGGAGCTCCCAGGAAATAAATCAATCAAATATGTGAAGAGCGGGACAGAATTTCAATCACTTGTGCTGCAGAAGGCAGGTGTGGCTCTCTTCTGGCACATCCACAGCTCTGAGGTTATTGGCCTTGACCATAAGTACTCCGTGCTTCTCTCAAGACTTGCTTAGCCTTTAGGGCCAATGCACCTTGATGACAGTCTTCTCGCTAGAAGACTGAACATAATTTGAATCATCACCATTAGCACTGTAGCAGTAACTGTTGTGGAGCTATTATCTTTGTTTTATACAAGTCTGCAAAGAGATGAAGATACTTACTTTAAAGTTTTCAAACCTCAACTTTTCGGAACTTTGCAAAATGTATTTTCACTAAATAGGTAAAGCTGCAATATAATTGTCTCTATTAGGACTTAGACAAAAGGCAAGAAATCTCTAGCTTAGTTTCACAGAAATTGAGGGTTCCGAAACCCGCTGTGCACCTTCGAAAGAGATGTAATAATGCTTCAGCTGGTGCTGGCCCATTTTTTTGCTTCTCTGGCAGACTTTAATTGTTCAAATCGAGTTTATGCATATCTTCTGGTTCATAGGAGTACCAGGAGGCATGTGGTGAGCCTTACTTCAAGTGTTTGAAGCTAGGTGTTATGCCCTGTATTTATCTTAACTGAATATTTTCACATTAATAGACAGAGTGTTGTGATGGAAGTAATGGTGCACACTTGTGCGGCTATGGACTGTTTGCAGAGAAGATGATATTCACTTTGATGAAACATCTTCAGTACCACAGCACAGTTTTAACTGGCTCCCGTGGTTCCAGCAACAGAGGAAAAGCAAGTTCAAGTTTAAATGGATGAACTAGGATGAACTCTTTATGGAAGGAAGACCTGTAACCAGTGGTTTTGACCAACAGCTATTGAAAACACAGGTTTTCTATGTTAATCAAGAAAAAATAAAAAGTAGAACAGTGGATTCAATGTCTGCAGCATATAAAGCCTTAGGCAATCTGGAGCAACAGGGGAGGACTTCCTCTTAAACTAGAGAGAATTTCTAGGCCCACCAGCAGGTAGCTCAGGCTCACCTACTCGCTGCTAGAAATTGTACTTTGAATGCTCCCAACAGAAGTATTGTTGCTCAGGAACAAGACAGAGACATGGGTTTGCTGACAGCACATGCTCTCATTGCCTTATTTGACTAGCACATGGCATCACCTCTGTGTTCCCAAGTGAGATACCTGCTTTGAGGGGAGATTGGCAGCACCCTGCCTTCCCCCATGGCTCTGCTGCTCCCTTGGCATGGAGGCTGTAGCCTCTGGTGCAGCATGCAAGTATTGGATTCCAAATCAATTAAAAATCCTCCTCTGTAAAGTCAGCCTAGGTGTTCATCTCCTGTTTTGTGCTTTTCCAAAATCTGAGTGTTTTGTTCTCCTTTACAGTCAGCACACCTCATATATCTTTCCAACTGCAAGCAAAAGTAGAAGTTTGTTCAGTGGCACGTCAAAAAATGTTTCACTGGGTTTTCTCACATCCTGACCAAGCCGAAGGGGGAAGTGCCAATCCCTGAGTGTGCTGTGCTTGCGTCAGCCCTGGATCCAGGCTTAATAGTGATTAGTGGCCCCTGCACTCATCATATGCATCAGAAACTTTTCCTAGACCATAGAATTAAACTTCTGTCAATCCCTATGTGAAGCAATCAGTGTCACTGAACAATTCTGTCTAGTTACACCCTGAGGACAGACAGGAATAATTAATGACTTGGGCCTCTCGGCCAGCCACATCCACACTGTGAGGGAGCCTACAGCATGAGGGACTGCCTCCACAGCCTTTAATCACGAATCAGAACCAATTTCTTCTCTTTCTCGAGCCTTCAGTGGTTCAAAAGCAAGAAATAATATTAGTTTATGAAATACCCCCTTTCTTAATGAATTTAACAATACTCTTGGAGAAAGTGTGATGAGTGGTATAGTCATTTTCTGTCAGTATAGCTATATGCATAACATTGCAGAAGAAATGTAAACTGTTCAGGTTTGAGCTGAACTAGAAAATATTTTAATTACAAACTTTTAGATCCACAGACAAGAAAAGGAATTTTTTACCACTTTCTGCCCCTTTTTTCTCTTTGCATTTAATACAAGTACCTAAGATAGTGCGTCAAAACTATACCATAGGCTATACAGATGTGTTTAACATACCTCACTTTCAGAGGAACAATTGCTGTCCGATTGTCTTTAATTAATTCATTGACTACCCCTACGTCGTTATGTGGTATGCCCAGGGCCTTGTGAATTTATTCTGAGCATCTCTGTGTTCCTCGATATTGAGTACATGTGCTGGAGACTGTTACACTTTATCTTTTGGTTTTTCATGTCCTGTTTATTTTTGCTGCACATCATAGTCACTGAGCCACATCACTTTCTGCCTCCTTTTCTTTCTTCATTCCTCAAAAAAAAAGGAAAAAAAAAAAGGGAAAAGAGTATCTGTGTTTATTACAAGGTAAACCTTGCTTCTTGATATCACACAGTTCCCAATTAATGTTAATGAAATTTAATAGACTGAAAGTATTCAAGATAAGAATTTGGTTATTAGACCAAGGAGAAAATAAGTTTGTCGTAGAACAGAGAATTTGTAGAGAATATTGATCATTTTTTATAAGTTTTCATCTCTTTGGGATTAATGACTTAGTTGTGAACCAACTCCACAATTCTCTGTTCTATTTATTCTCCTTTCAGATATACTTGATACATGCTACAAGCTAAAAGCTGGCAAGCCCTGGACTGTTTGTAAAGCAGCAGGTTTTGAAATGCATTTCCAGGCTTTGCATGTTTGTCCATGGAAAAATAGTTATTTCTTTCTTGAATTAGTCATTGACATCAATCACATTCTACCTGTTAGGCATAACTTAATCAACAGTTACACAATGAGAAAAACCACGCTTGGGCAAAGAAATCTGCTTGTGCCTTCTGTTGCTTCTGTCTGAAGCTTCAGGCAAGCTTTATAGCATGTCACCATTTTAGTGTCACCCAAGCACTGAATTCTCTCCGTCTCTATCAGAAGTTAGCCAAATCGCTTACTGAAATGGTGCAGCAATTTGGCAAACAAATGAAAGGAGAAAAATTTCTAGTTAGGTATTTAGACGTTTAAATAGGGAATGGTTTTGTGGCTATCGCTTTTTGAGGAATGGAAAAGAATCTTAAACTAGCATTTTGTTCCTCACGTACATGCTCTGTCACGGATTCTGATCCTGCTTTTTTTTGCAGCTCATTCTTTTTTGGGTGTAGACCTCAGAGAGGAACTCAGTTTATTAATCTGTCCATCCTGCAAAGGG
This sequence comes from Meleagris gallopavo, assembly GCF_905368555.1. Classification (NCBI taxonomy): domain Eukaryota; kingdom Metazoa; phylum Chordata; class Aves; order Galliformes; family Phasianidae; genus Meleagris; species Meleagris gallopavo. The sequence continues at coordinate 7,682,896 of NC_139416.1, forward strand.
AAAGACAATTCCATTTGATAGTTATTTCTCTGTTTTAATCCTATCTATTCCAGAATTAATCCCGGTTCCCACAGACCTAGGTACTATGTTCTGACATGCAGTGTCAGGGTAATCAACGTTCAGAGATAATCCTCTTTGCTTCAGGCCTTCCGTTCAAAACTATGCAGAATGACACAGAGAGCTTGGAGGTTTTGCCGTTGTTAGCTTTTTTCCACTTCTTTCTGATGGCGTAGTTAACCCTCCTGTTATTTTAATGAGGGTTTAATTGCGTGCCCTGCCTCATGTCCTGTGCCCCTTCAGTTCAGGGCACAGCTCCTCGTGGCTTTGGCCAGAAGTAGGGCACAGATCATCACCTTCTCCTGGGCCAGGCCAACGAGAGCTGCTTTGCCTGTTGCACGCTAGGCTTTTTGTTTGCCTGTCACTGTAACTTAGCTTCATGTTGGAGGTCTTTAGAAATGGTGGTGTGTTTAGTGCTGATCAGATTAATGTGACAAAATTAATAAAGTACTTTAATATACAGGGAGAAGAGACTGAAGGGAATTGAAATTAGGGAGACAGAAGAACAAAGGCAGTTCTTAAATGAACATTTTTAGCAGTAGCTTAACATTATAAAGATTAATAGGAATTAATTTACATATATAATGCGATGTACAGAACACAATTCAAACTGACTGCAAATTTTACAAACACTATTATTGTAAAAGAATAGCAACATAAAATAGACATATCTGTTTTCTTCCCTCAGCCTGGTAATCATGCTTGGGTAAAACTACAACAGGCAGTGGTCACTCTGGGATGTTCTTGTGTCACATACTTTCATCTTGGAAGGTACACCCATACCTCACGTTGGTTCTAACGTGACTGACCATTCCTACTTTACAGCTAGTGAAAGCACATGCAGTCATTAATTGTAATAACACCAGCAATCAACATCTGTGATAATGTTGAACCAAAATAAAATGATCAACAACTTGCAATTGTTTGCTCAGGGAAGTAAGAATAACCAAGTCAAAGGAAAAACCAAGGAGTATTACAAGGACACTAGTAATATTATGAAAACTGACTTGTCTGTAATGGTCTCCTAGCACATGAATGGTTAAGTTTCAGCCTGAAACGCATTGGTCACACTGAATACATTCAGCCTGTGTTTCTCTGAGATTCCCTGCTTGTCTCTTCTCAGTGTAGTGTGCTATGGGGATGTGTTATCTTCCCAGGTATAACGTTTATCTGTAGTGCTATTGGAACATAGATCTAGGGAGCACAAAATCCAGACTGAGAGCTCTACTAAAACCTGTCAGCTAGGACTAGAGTTACTAAAACTAATGTGACATTTCATGTATTGTCTGATTGAACCTCATGTATCCAAAACCATTTTAATAAATAGGATGGTATTTCTTGTATTTCTCCAATGTCCCGTTTCCTTATGTGCAAATAAATAGCGTGTTCTCAAGTTCCAAACTTCCCTGAGGCGTACGTGTTATGAGAAATGTTGCTTCATAACTTGTCTGCCTTGGATGATCTCTGTGAAAGGGGAAAGAGAAACGCCTAAGAACCAAAGATAAGAATAAAGGTCTTCCAAAAGGAGCAACTGCAAGAGGTGAGGCTTGACATCTTCCTTTGTCCCCACACAGGCTCTGTACAGTGAGACGTGCGTGTCTGTCAGCCCAATGTAGCATGTAATTATCTCACTGGGTTGCACTGTTCTGCAGCCACAATGAGCTGTTGTCACGCTGGGAGGTGACAGCAGGGCGCTGGGGCTGCAGCTCTGTCCGTGGGCAGCAAGTTGGGAAGTGCCAGGATGGGTGCCCACAGTTTGTCTGTGTAAGGTGTGCTGGAGAGCAGCCAGCTGGCTGCCTTTGTGTCTGACCATCTGGGATTGTGCTCAGTTGCAGTGATCCTCGCTTGCGGTTTGGCGTTTCCATGTTGCAGCCATGTTGCATCCATTGTTTCCAAATGTTATTAGAAAATACAGTAGAGGAAGTTGGTCTATAAAATTCAGTAAATCTTCCTTGAAACCAGTGTTTTACTTCGTGCGTTACTGAAGTCTGAGACCAGAGGAATGCAAACTTCTGAGGCTGGATTTGAAAGAGGGGTGTGTCTCAAAAAGAGGGAGTGAAATTGTGTTCAGATGTTTTCAGAGCTCTGGTTGTCTGTCCTGAAACCAGTGCTTTTCAGGCTGCTCTCCTGAAGGCAGGCAGCTCTGCAGCCTCTGGCTCTGCAAGCACAGTGTGACAGCTGTCATGTCTCTCAGGGCCCACTTTGAAACCCAGCTTGAATTGTGTGTGCTTGTATCAGGAGTTGCTTCTGCTCCAGTCAGTACAGAAAATGCACCTGCAAAGGAAATGTAAAGGACAGAACTGCGTGGCCAGTTCTAGATGGTGTGGAGATGTTTGTTATGCCGCCAGGGACAGGCAATTGTAGTGCATCAAATGGAACCTTCATGCAACATCAGGTTGGGCTTTCTCTTGTTTCAGCGTGCGATGAGAGCTGAGGATGGTGCTCCCTCAGGGACTGGGCTGGAAATGAAGCAGTACAGATGTTTTTGGCACATGGGGGCTGGTTCTGTCCTATCACCATTGCAGGCATCTGAGTAATGTGGTTACTAATATGGTGTCATTTCCAAAATAAATTTTAGTGTCAGAAATAATGGTTATCGATTAGCATTACGAGAATTACATCAAATTCCAGTTTTGGACAGTAAAGGGGACCTTCTTTGCTGTGGAAATGAGCAAGCTCATATTCATGTATTTGCACATTCAGACAGATGTCATGTTTAAGCAAATCCAGCTCAGAAGGTAATGATCTAAAGACTGACAGTCTTGGAAAAGAATTCCTGCCTTCAATATAGATACTTTGGGCTCTGGGCTGTCTATTTCTCTGCATATAGCAGGGGGCTGAAACTAGATAATCATTATGGTCCTTTTCAACCTAGGCCACTCTATGATTCTGTGATTTTGGTGCACGTTGTCTAGGTTAAATAGTCCCTTCCCAGAAGCTGTCCCAGTTCAAAGTCTGGGTATTACTGTGCAAACAGAAAAATAATGTACAAATTTTTAAGTAATTACTTCTACAGTATTTTTTTCTGTAAGCTGGCTATGTTACCTTATATGCCAGTGCGCTCTTGATCAAAGAGCTACATCCCACTCCTGCAGGAAGGCAGATTTACTGGCTTGGTGGTTCCTTCACATTTCTAGCTGCTGTAATCCTCTTCACAGGATGCTCCAGTGCTTCTGCATTGACATCATCTGTCATGCTGTCCTGGGTGGGAGGTGTTGGCTCTGCTGCTGCCTTGAGGGTGTTCCATAAAGATCAATGGAAGGAAAGCTGGAAAAAAAACTCAGGAAACTTCCAACTGATAGACAAGGGGGCTGATATGATATGGGGCATGCAGATAACCTTACAGGACAGCTTGAAGTAGTAAAGTACTGCTTAAGGATGCAGTTTGTGTCAACAAGTCACTGATAATGACTTTAGAAGAATGAATAGATTTTAGCCCATAGCAGAGATAACACACCAACATTGTGAAGCACTACTGAGTGACACTGGAGTGTCTACACAGACATTCAGCAACTGTAGAGAGCATAATTTAGCCAGGCAAAGGCTGCTGTACTTATTTGGAGATACTGTGGGTTAGCTTACTCTGCAGCTGTATTTGATATTCTGTGATGCAGTTCAGTATTAATGGACAAAAGCTTCTTTCAGCAAAATTTCCTTTTGGCTCATTGGAATTAACATGTGCACCGGGAGACCCTTGTCTTCATCCTCCATGTTCAGCTCTTGGACTGATGGCACTGTCACACTTGGATGGAATGGCTGTGGCCTTGGTTTTATTTTTCCTAATTTATCATCAGCATCAGGCAAAATCTGGAGGTTCAGTAGGTAACGCTGCTGTCCTCAACCATTTTTCTACTCTGGAACAAGAAATCCCCCAAATCCAGCCAAATACAGCATTCTGTCAGCGGATTGATCCAAGTTTGATCACACCATTAAGGATATCCTGTCATTTACAAAAAAAGGTTTGAGATTGGTTTGTTTCCTGCAGCTGGAAACCTTCATTTCATTACGCAAATTATTTCTCTGAAAGCTGCTAAGAAGGATTGAGGTCTATAATTAGAATAATACCCCACAGGATTACATTCACAAATGTAATTATATAATCATTTAGAACTAAATTGTGCCATGAAACTACAGGGTTTTTCAAAGTGGTACTGGCATTTCTGAAGGGTTGTTTTTAAGATTTACTCTAGTAAAGCAGTTTCCACGGGTCAGTTAGAAAGACTTCCAGTTCAGCTGAGAGCCCCATCCTGCTGCTACCCCCATCAAAAAATTTGGCACTAATCAACATCAGGGTTTATGTTCAGATATCTGCTGCAATTCAGAACAAGGCAGTGTCAGTGCCATCAGACACAGCTGCTTAACTCTCAGTATTTTGGGTGAGATGGCGTAAGCTGGAGCATGACTGTTGAAAATCTGCAGAGGAAGACTGCTTTTCCAGAAACCACTTTGGTACTTCAGTGCATTGCTCAGGAGGAGGCAGTGGGCTGGAATGGTTTGCTCTTCAGGGAGCCCTGTGCCACAGCTCTGTGGCAAGAAGCTGCCTTTGTGTTCACGGTGTTTTTAGAAGCATCAGTGAGACGAGGGAGATTCCTGGCTGTCTGATGCCCAACTGGCTGCCCTGTTTTTCCCAAGAAGTGTTGCAGTAATATCATCACGTGGTGCAGTTTGTGCTGTGCTCAGGACAGCATAGTGTGGTTTCACAATGTTGTGCATGCATTGAGCTCTCCTCTGTACTTGAACCTGTGTGAATGCGCTGGTGCAGTTCCTGGATAAACCTCGATTCCAAGCTTCCACGCTCAGTTCATGTCAGTGCACTTATGCCTGAAATAATGAAAAATATAAATAATAGAGCCATTTTAATGGCTGCTTTTCTACTTAAGTATTGCAAAGTCCTTTTTAATATCTTTATGCTGATGACATGGCATTGCCACATCCTTTTTTACATCAGTTTCCTCATTTCAAGTGCCTTGTCTCTTGCACAGACAAAGCAGTACCAGAAAATTTGCCTGATATAGAATATTGTGCTGGATCTCCCAAAGTAAGAAGCAGCACCTTGCCCTGCTGTATTAGGAATTCATCCCCCTTACAGGCTGCAGACCCCTGGTTGGTGAGGCAGTGGGCAATAGGGTAAACTAATGAGGAACGGCGATATTTGCAATCTGAGAAAGACAGATATTTCACTGAGCTCTCCAATTATCACTGGTAGCCTCATATACTTCTAATGAGCACAAAGTAATCAGCCTATCTCTTCCCATGTATTAGCAAGAGTTGCTTAAAATTCTCCAGGATTCCTGTGGTGAACTGAGATATGCACCTAAATGGATAAATAAAGAGGTTGCACAATTGCTTCTTCAAGGACTTCCAGGACTGCCACACTCCTCCCAGCACTGGCTGTCTCTGCCTGTGGTGTGTTCTGTCAATGTGTTTATGGTATGCAAACTGAAGGGAAAGTAATTTTAGAATTGCAAGGGTGCTTGAGCAGCAATGTAATGTGGTTGCAGGGAGACTATGAAATCACTCTTCTCCCAGACAGCATCTCCTAACAAGGATTCGCTGTGCTCGTCTGCAAGCTCACATCTCAAGCAATGCAACTGGGCAAGAAACAGGATGGCAGAAAATGCAAACCTGCAAAGACCAGCAATGGCTCTCTGGGCTTTTACCATACAATGTCCCACATCAGGAAGAACAGGAAAATCTTGAGGTGTGGGGAGTGTGACATGATGGCCATCTGCACTGGAATGCAGAATCTTGTCCTGTAGCCTTCCGTGTGGAGGGGTCAGCAGGAGCTGGGGTACAGTCTGGAGCTGCAGAAGTAGGAGGCATGAGAGAAGAACATGAGATGGCAACAGGAGCTGGAGCTGTTATGCTTTACCGTACTGCAGCACCCAAGGGACTAGAGCTGAAGAATACAAATCTAGAAGCATTTGTTTCTGTTCAGCAACAGGATAGCTGTATTTATTCAAGGTTTTTTTAAAGCAAGGACAAGAGAAATTGTTACTCAAATGTATTTTGCCTCTGAGGTTGGAACACATGTGGATTTGTTAATACTCTACAGAAACTTGGAAAGGAAGTAGAATTTGAGAACATTCTCCCTTCCAAAAGTCTGTGCCATAATGAAACCCATTTACAAGCAGATGTTTATGGGAAAAAATATCAGTCATTTAAAAAATGTAAACTGACAGCCAGTATCCTTTCTAATTCCCTAATCTGCAGCTGTGCTGAATTCAAACGTGCTTTTGGATGCTCAGGAGATTGGTACTGAGAGATGTTCTTCCACTTTTAGTACCTCCTGGCCTTACAGTTGTGCCACGTGGTTGTATCTGCTTACAGCTCACATTACACAGTTTTGCAGCGCAGATCAGTTCAGTAGTTCTGTAATCATGCTGACACCCTCAGCTGAGCTGTAAGCTCAGGCAGGGGACAGAATACTGACAGTCTGTTTTTCCTGTATGAGAATGAAAATTGCACAGCTGAGTTTTTTTAACTAGTGTCTTTGTCTTGTGTGTAATTAGCATAGAGATGGTCTGAAACAATGTTCTTGAACCAGGAGACAGAACTGAAACCTCATTCCTGTTCTGGTGGTGGATGTGAGGCCTTGAGATGTACCTCTGTTCCCAGTGGGCAAACTGGACAGGGCAGCTGGCAGTTGCCACACCGGTGACCAACCCCTGCATTGTGTCTGAGCCTTTGGTGGAGCTGTGCAATCTGGGATGTTTCTCTGTCACCAATCCTGGGTGATTTTGTCATTCCTGATGGAGTGGATGAGTCCCCTGTAATGGTTAGTGTAATTTCTCTCACTGCCCACTGTAAAGAAGGACATGCTATTACTCTGATTGGTGGGTAGGACCTGAGGTGCAGAGATGGAAAAAACTTAGCACATCCTGGCCAGCTGCAACTTGCCATGCTGGATCCTCAGGAAGCTGCTGGCCATTCCTGCAGCACCTCCTGGGGCTCTCCACCTTCTTCCCTTGATTACAGAGGCAGCCTAAAGTCACTGTGCTTCCACCTGAATCTGATCCAGTTTAGCTGCATAAAATCACACAGGATGGCTTTCAGCTTCGTTATTCTCCTGATTTGGCCCGGGACTCCTGCTCCCTGAGCGAGGACTGTTTGGAGCACGGTCACCTCCTCTCTGCCCCTCCTGGATGCAAGTTTTAGCCACTATGGCCCCTGGCTTCTCACAAAAGACCAAGAATGTCAGTATTCTGTTTAATGCACAAGCATTAAGCATCCAGCAAGGTGGCAGCTACAGGATTTGCTGCTGGGAAAGGTCAGTGCTAAGAGGCAGCGAGAGCCCAGCAGAACAGCAAGACACGGGCTCAGAGGGAGCCAGCTGGGCTGCCAGCCGGGCAGGGGGAGGGGAAATAAAACAGACATTAATCTGAACAAAGTGCCGGGTCTGTGTGTAGGACTTCAGTTGTGATCTCGTGATACCTGTTCTTATGGCTCATGATGGCATTAGGCTCTCTAAAGGTTTATTACATGCAGCTGGATGCACATTAGTCTGTTTATTAGTCATCACGAGGTTGTTGACATTACTTTCACAGTGCTTTTACATTAAGAGCTTACTGAAAGGATAGATTTATGTTAGGGTACTGAAGTAATTTCCTCATATCAAGACAGCTTAGAAATACAGGGACCTAAGCTGTTGCTGTAATGAATTTTCTGCCTCTCACAGGGATATTTATCCAATCTGTTCTGTAAACAGAGAAATTAGTTCAGACTTGTGCAAATGCATTAATTACACTTAACTGGATTAATGGCTGAACTCAGAGGAAATGGTATTTCTTCAGACAAAACAGTTTGACCGGGCCATCGGAGTACATTTTAAATTCAGCCTGGTGTCTGGAGAGAGTTGGGCTGCTGGGGTTTCATCCCTGGGCATAGGGGGATGCAGAGTCAGCAGCTTGAGGGCTGCTCAGAGGGGTGGGACCTTGTAAGGAGTTATTTGCATCTGGAGCTTCTGCCACCTCCTCTCCTAGGACCCAACAAAGTCAGTCTTGAAACTGACTTTGACAGAAACTGATCCAACCTGTGGCATTTTTGCAGGCTTTTTCTTTCCAAGTTAGCGAATGATTGGTTTCAAAGTTTTTAGGTGAGTATTTGCTGATGGATTGTCCAAAGCTGAATGTAGCAAATCATGGTGAAGGCTTTGGGTATATTTTCAATAACTGTTTTGTGTTAATTTGAGCAGTTTGCTCAGAAATGTGATGACTTTTAGAGATGCTTTGTGCTTTGGTGGCATTTGTGTACCACTGCATGAGGGCAGTCCTGGCAGTGTCTGGAGAGAAGCACGCCTGCACCCCAAAGTGGGGTCCAGACAGCCTATCCCAGCCAAGTTTCCTGCCTCTTCCAGAAATGCTCTTGGCCCAGAGGACACTATGCTCTTCTGCTGATCACTGCAGCCAGCTCCATGCGCGTTGTGCAGCTTTCATTGTTGCGTTGAAGCATTTCCCCTGTGTGCTGGTTTTAACCAACATGTCTGGGAGGATGTTCATCTCCTACTTTAATTACCTGGGAAAAAGCCTTCAAAAGCCTCCCAGTGCATCCTCAAGAGGAAAAGCTGTTAATATTTACTAGTGACTAAGTGGGAAACTTTAAACATTTTTTTTTCAAGCTGTCCTCTATTCTGTTCTGCACTTGTAGCATGTTGTCCCTCTGTGCAGCATGAGAAGATGTGCTTAGTAAAGTATATTCAATTCCAGTACATCCACATACTCACATCCATACAAAGAGGAATGTTGACTCTGATCATTTAAAAAAAGATTGGCTTTGAATTTGTAATTTTCTCAGTATTGTAAAATGCTGTTTCTACAAGGACAGCTGTGAGCTCTCTTCTGCTTAAGGTCTGCAACATCTCTATGCACCAAACATGAAAATGCAAAGGTTGTCAGGTGCTGCCAGAAAGGAAATCGGCTGTGAGCAACCCGTGGTGTGCATTAAATCTCCCACCTCAGCATGCAGACAGTGCCAGGCTGAGTGGGATCTGTAAATCCTGCACGGTCAATTCGATGCAATTTAGAGTTCACTGCAAGTTGGCCTTGAGTCTCTTTTGATTTAAAATATTCCTAATTTGCTCTGGTTCACCTCAGGAGAGGTAGTCTTCCCCGGCTCCTTATTATTAGCAAAAAGTGGAAGTGCTATCACCATTTATCATTCAGACTTTGCTGACTACATTACAGATTTCATTGCTCCTTCTGCAGAAAGAGAGGAAGGGAGCCGTGTTAAATGCCCTGTAGCTGTGCTGGGGGCTGCTGGTGCTCCCACTGCCCAGGGCTCTGTCCGCAAATACAGATCCTGTCCCCAGTGGCTGGAAAACTCGAATGTTGCTGGGTTTTGAATGATACTCTGGTAAGCAGGATTTGTTGGGTAGGGGAGAACAGCTGCAGCAGTGAGCGGGTTTGTCCTGCCACCTCCAGAATGGAGCAAGTTTGCTGTCTCTGCTTTTCTCTCCTCTGCAGAGAGCAGTGGTCTCCTGCAATGCGTGTCTTCCAGAAACAGACCCGCTCCTGAAAAAAAGATTGCGAAGCAGTGGTACCATGTTGATTATAAGAAATAGGAACACGGTGCTCTTCCATCCCTTGAGAGTGTGCTCATTCATTTCATCTCCCTCAGTGTTTACAAGGACATGTCTGGCTTTTGATTTGACTTTGTCTGGCTTCAGCTCCTGGATATTGGTTCCCTTCACTGTCTTATTTTTCCAGTAGATTAATAATCCTGTTAGTGCATGGTACTTTCTCACCTCAGAGGTGACAGCATAATTCAGCCCTGGGAATGTATGTAAAGATTAAACCCCAGCTCATGGGCTCAGTGCAGGGAGGAACTGGATCTCACCTTGTCTTCAAACCTTTTATTTTCTTCAACCTATTGCAGCCAAACAGCAAAGGCTAAGCTCAGCATGGCAAGGATCTGGCTTTCTTTGTGCTGGGCAAAGCCTACGTGGGCACAGCATTAGCAGAAGCTTCTTGATGCTCTCCCTTTTTTGGCATGGAAACTGCCCTCAGAACAGCAGAGAGCAAACCATCATCCATCATGTAGCTGATTGAAAGACAGGCTTCTCCTTCCTTTTGCGTCAGCAGAAGTAAGAGCACTTCAGCACAAGTCAAAGGAACTGCACTGACAGGTCAGAACAGAACTGTCTGTCGGTCTGTAAAATCTGCTGAGTAAGAACCTGTGCATTTCTTTCTTAAGTTTGATGTTTTGTTAAAAGCTACTGATGCCTGAGGATATACTGTTCTGAAAACCGAGACAAGTAAAATGTTTAGATTTTGCATAATGGAGATGTATTTCATGGCCTTAATTTCCAGTTAGTTTCTGGAAAGTTCAAAGTGTGATTTGATGTTTGAAGGTCATCTGCATTGCTTTTTGTTATGATATTGGTGGTGGGAGTAAAGCTAAAACCAAGCTAAAACTTAGTTCAGACATGTTGGCTTTCTCTGGACTTGTCATTTGGGTTTAGAAAGTGCAATCACTTGTATTATTGCTGTAAGACAAATATCAGTGAGGTTCTGGTACTTTTTTAGTGAGCTGCTGAAAACCATGTCAGATAACGGCATTAATGAAAAATAACTGCACCAAAGTAACAGTCAGCGTTGTCCATTGGCAAAGAGGCAGTGAAAGAGCAAAATATCAGCTTTCATGGCAAAATTATTATTTGCTGGTGAATCAGTTTTCTGCATGTAAAGAGCGTTTGGGGATTTTGTTCCCATATGTTATTTAAGGTTTATTTAAGGAGTGAAAAAGAGGCAGAAATGTGAGCAGTCCCACCGGTATCAACAGAGCCGCAATGGAAAGGCACAGTGACAGAGCCCGAGCAGCTAATAATAGAAAAACAAGTTCTCTGAGCACAGGCATGGCAGTGGGGAATGCCAGCATTGCAGTGATGGGAAGGGAAGGCTGCTTCTGCTTCACTTCTTTCAAGAAGTTCTTTTCCTTGTTTTAAACTCGTGCTTCACAAAATTTGGCAGCAACCCGAACCTGACAGAGTAGGGCAGTAGCAAACCATGAACACAGCAGAGCTGAATGTTCAGGGACAGGATGAACGTTTTGGGCTTTGCAGTGTGAAGGTGCAGCTGGCAAGTCTGCTCCTTCCGATTGGCACAGCGTGTGTGAGCTTGCCCAGGGTGCAGGGATAGGGCTCTGCTGCCTCCCGCATGGAAAAGTATGGCCTCTCACCACAGGCAATGTAACAGTGAACAACTGTACTGGCCCTAAGCACCCTGCATCTCAGCAGCGAGCTGACACAAATGCAGTGAAGCTCCTCTGTGAGACACGTGTTCCTTGCTCCTTCAGGCCCTCTCTGTTGGGATAAAGTCCTCTCATCACATTCATTTCAGTTTCCAGTGGCTTGTGCGAACCCTTCTATCATCCAGCAGTTGCTGGACTTGTGTCTGTGTTCATCTCTCTGGCAGCGCTTTATGCCTTTTTTAAGCTGTTTTCTCTCTGTCCCCTCAGCTCCCAAGGGCTGTTGGTGCAGCCTGCCATGCTGCTCCCCAGGCGTGTCCTAAGCGCCTTAGCAGCACTCAGCTGGCACGGCTGGCTGCTCCCATCTCACCGTGTGGAGGTGACAGGGATGCTCCTTGCAATCCCATTACCTCTTTGTGCTCTTATAAAAAGTGGGCAGCGGGGGTGAGCCGGCTGGGAACAGAGCTGTGCAGGACAGACATGCAGTCATGATTTAACACAATCATTCGGCAGATGTAAGGCACTAAAGCTTTCAGGAAAGCTGTAAGGCTTAACCCTGAAACACTCTGAAACAAGATAAAAGCTTAAGCATTTCCTCATCTCACATTCACACCTGAAGATACGTGTACACTGACCTTTCATATCACTGCAGTCAGTGTGGAATGAAAATCCCTCTGTAATTTAGCGCTACAAGGACTGCGCTCTGACTCATCTCCGGAGGAACGTTTTGTCTGCCACTCAGAGTCCTGAGCAACTAAGTGTATTATTTATCTATAAATAAAAACACCTAATGAAAATTGCATTCCAGTCAGGGAAAGCAGGCGTGTTTGTTCCACGTGACGATTTTGTCCACGCAATGGAAACCCTGGGGAGCAGGGAAGCAGCTCTGTTACCCAGCTCTCCTCCTCGCCAGCTCACACTGCTGCACGCTGAGGGTGCTGTGCTGCTCTGATGGCACTGCCCTCTCATTGTCACACCTCTGCATGCATCTCAAGATGGTGCTGATGCTCACCTGGTTGGGGATGTCTGGAGGTGCTGATCTTTCTGCTTGGTCCTCTTGCCAGGATTACGGCTGTTCCTGTCCTGAGGAAAAGCAAAGGTTTCACCGTCTTTTACAAAGCATGGTATGTCATGGATTTAAGGTTCTTCTAAGAAGCCTTGAACGGCTCTGATTCCCTTATCTGTATCCTTATTAAGCACCATCTTTTATGGCTAATGGATCTACCATACCTCTTTGTCAAAGTAGAACTGGCAAAACAGACCAAAATCATTTCACCTATGTTTAGGTATTCTGGTGACATGGTGACATGTATTCTCATAAAGTTACTGAAGTTCAGCCACTCTGATAGAAAGTCTCACTGAAGCTCTTCAGCACCCATGCAGAAGGGAAGGAGCTGGCTGGTCAGATCTGTTCTCGTTACCAGGGGCTGACCGTTGAGAGAGAAGCAGACCTGAGCCCAAGCACCTGTCTTTTGTGTCTCTCACCTGAGGTAGCTGCACTGCGCCCAAATTGGTGTGGTGGCATTGCTGGCATTAGTCAGCAAGGGGCTTCAGAACAGGGTGGAACATATATGGTGATGTGCTGTTATGTAGGCAGTGGCAGGTTCAGCAGCCAGCTTTGTGCCGGAACTTCTGTTTACTCTCTCAGTTGAATAACTTTTGGTAGCAGCAGCCATGATAATGTGTTGACTGCAAGTCCATGGCTTTTCTAGCAGGGAAAATATATTGGACTAGTCAGGTTGTCTTCTGTGATACCTGCCAGTTCGAATTGTATGACCTTTCAGTGATCTCTGAATCTCACCTGTCCAAGTCAATTCAATCATGTGTCTTTGTAAGGCATCACATTTTCAGAGTCCTTTCAGCTGAGAAAACTAATTGAAAAAAGATGGCAAATACTTGAGGGTAAGTAAACTTGGAGGAGAAATATATCTTCTTCTGCACGGATTTTCCTGTATTGTTCCTTTAAATGCCTTCTGCTGGAAGAGCTTTTTCCTAAAGCAGCCCTTTGTCTTTTTTGTCTCTACATTTGACTGGCTCTCAGAGGCCAAAATCTGCGGAGAGTAACTGAGTTAAATATTTTTTCCTAATTGGTTTGAGCCCATTTCCTTCAGGCTTCTCATCCTGGCAGTTTGTTTGCTTTTTCCAACCTGCAGCAGGGTTTGTGTATCTCATTCTGAGACAGGATGGTCCCTCGGTTTGTTGCCCTCTGTGCAAGAGCTGCAAACGACCCTACTGGAGCTCTGTTTTACTGCTGTGGCTATGCCTTACCCTACCCTGAGGTATTTGGCATGCTGATGGCTCAGCAGTAGCGCAGAAGGGAGCACCTGCCATCCCTGACAGCACTCTGCTCTCCCACTCTGCACCTCTGTGAGGGCAAAGTTGGGTTGGTTTCCCCTGAGGTACCAGCAGCACCTGGCTTAACACAGGGTAGTGGAGAGGACAAGGACTCTTCAGTACCATGGCCCAGCAGCACCTGCTGCTACACAGGGGAGCACCAGGGAGATTGCTTCTGCTGCCTTGCATCTTGCCATCTCTCCCAAGCAGTGCTCTTCCTTGCTGCTGAGGTAGGCAGGTAGGCACTGGGAGTCAGGACAGGCCTGTTGGGGTGAATGATGACCATTTAAGTGTAACATGCCCGCAAGATGTGTGTAGGCTCCAGTTGCTACTGGTATCAGCAGGCTGTCTAGAACCCCTGACTAAATCATTTGTTGGAAATGGAAATGTCCAATTAATAACTCCCAGTGTAATGGGCCAGGAAACTTCCAACCCTAAATATTCAACTAAAAGCGATTCTATGTTATATCTTGGGAGCATATGTTGTTGCAACCCCTGCCTCTGTTGCAGGCTAATTTCTATTGAAAAAGTATTCAGTGAACCCATGTGCCCACTGGCACAAAAGGGCCACCTTTTTTACCAGCCTTTGCAACTGATCCTCTTACTTCACTGCCACATAAGAAAAATGAAGATTCCTGTTCACAAGAGTTCACAAATCTGGAAATTTGAATGTATGTTGTGGAGGAAAAACAAGGAAGAGGAGCAATGTTCTTGGAAAATAAAACTAGTGAAGCAAAAAGCTGTACTCAGCTCTAGTACTGCTAGAGCTGTACTAGTACTGCTTTGTTGTCTCTGGGGTTGGGGCCTCCAAGGGGAAAGAGGCTTCTCCCAGCTGCATTAGCAGTGGTAGCAGTATCCTGCCCTAGAGCAGCAGTATTACTGAGTGGTCCAGAACCATGCAGATCCAGGACCTGCCTGCAAAGCTCTTGGGTGTGACGGTCTTTCCTAGGTTTGGAAACTGTTTCCATTACAAAGCAGAGGTGGGCTCAGCACTTCAGAGAGCTGTGCACAGAAATGTGTTAGAGGAGGGCAGTGACAAAACAACTGCAGGGAGCCCAAGGTAAGTAGTGCAACCTTAATGTTTCGGCTTGTCTGTGTGGGAAAGGGCCCAGGAATAGAAATCCCCTGATAATGCAATCTGAATCATGGAATCCTGATTTATCAGATCCCATTTGGGCTTGTAAGAAGTGTATGTGTGGGTAGGCTTGGGAGAGGTGTGTCCTGGTGGCATGTGGTTCTCGTGACTTCACTCCATCAGTGGGCACTCAGCACGGCTCAGCCAAGTGAATAAGAAAAGGTCTGATGTAATTGACAGTAAAGGGCCACTGAACTGAATTACTCTTTCTTTTCCTTTAAATGACACTCTCTTTGATGAGAGTGTAATTGTTATTTAGTAGCAGTCTCCAGCAAACCTACCTGTTCGCCTCATCCGTGTATTTCTGGCTTTCTAATGCCAATTTCTGTGAGAAGGAGCTCAAGAATTCTGTGCTTTTGGATTCGGGGCTGCGTCAGCTCCTTCTGCTTGTAATTATTTCACAATTCCTGATGCTCATCTGCTGTGACTAGCTGAAAATGTAGCTGTTGACTTAGAATTCATTGGTAAGAACTGATAAGGAGAAGGTTACCTTTTGTCAAATGGCTTCACCAGGTGCTGTTTTTCTTTCTGTTGTCTAATTGCACAAAGCACAGGAGCCAAACGCAGGATGGGCAGTGCTCCAGCAAGGAGGTGGCACGCAGCAGAGGGGCTGCAGCACACAGGGCTCTCAAGCATTGAGGAATGTTGGGCTGGGAGAAACACGCTGAGCTTCAGAGTTCGGTTACATGAATTTCAGATGAAGTATAGTAAAAGGTTTTCTCTGTAGAGGCTACCAGGTAGAATGAACAAAGAGAAATTGTCTCTTACACCCACGAGAGCATGTACAATATGCCTTAAATCCATTAAAGTTCTATGGAAAGCAATAGTGAGGTGGGGGGGAAGAGTTCTAGGAGATCTTTTCTCATTGGTATGATAGATGATTAAGTTATACAGAAAGCTGCAATAGTATAGATGTGCAAGTTCTCCCTTCATGAGTTCAGTGTAAAACAAATGTGCTGCTTTAAGGATAATGGCACGATATTATTTATGTAGACAGTTCCAGCAGTTCCCAAAGAGGAGTAAACGCTGTAATCATACCCATAAAGGCCTGCCTGCTTGCTTGCACATTATTTGACATTAATTTTAGTATGGAATAATTATCAAAGAAACATTTGAATTTATTGTCTGTAAAAGCAATTTTAAATGAGGTATGAATTTAGTATAGTGAGTATTCTTTCAGCAGCATGAATCCAAAACTATTGTTGTCTTTTACCTGATAAGTCAAGCTGAGCTTGGGCATATGGAGAATTTCATAATATATTCTTTTCAAGAATTAGGAAGCAGTAAGTATCTGTGAAAGTGATAATCAGCATTTGCTTCTGTAGGCAAAGAGAATGGGATATTTAGAAAGAAGATCCTGGACTTAGTGGTCCTGCACTGGATGCTGAAGCCTTGCCTTGCTTCTAATGCTTCTGGGGGAGAAGAGGCAGGAGGATGAGGAGTGGAACACCAAGAGTATGGTTTTAAGGTGAGGGAATGAGTTAATGCTGCTCAGTGTGGTGATCACCTACAGTGAAATGCTCACCTAAAATTCCAGTGCTGCCATTTTTCAGCTTTGAACAGTAAATGGTTTAGTGATGCTAGCCATCTGTATTGCAGCACACTGTAAGTATTACTGGGCTGGTTTTGATCCCACTAGACTGAACTCTGCTCCTGCTTTGCTAGATAGCAGTGAAAGAAGTGTCCTTTTCCCACTGCCCAAGCCAAGTAATTTATTTTGCTCTTCAGGATCGAAATGTGCTCTATGCCCTCATCACATCAAGGCCTGACAGTGCTGAAATGGGCATTGTACACCGCTAACCAGGAAAACTGTGCTTGAGAATCAATTCTGGTCACTCCATTTCTTGATTAGAGTGAGTGTCAAGTACCTTTGCTTTGTACACTAGAGTGTGCTGGCCCTGCACAGGAATCCCATGCCACTAAGAAAATACTGTAAGTATTTCCAAGGGCCTTGAGCAATTGTATATCCTTCAGCGGTCCCATGGCTTTGCAGGGCTGAGGTCTGTCCTTGGAGCAGCTCCCTCTGTCTGCCCCTGGATGTTAGGTTGTGAATCATGCTGGGTTGGAATACGACCAGATACTTGTCTGTCTGTGCAAACGACTGTACTGCTCTGCTTATTTGTATATTTACTTGATAGGAGTGGTAAATAGCACAGGCTGACAAACGTTGGCCTGTCAGAGTGAAGCAGGCCTGCACACACATAAAGTTAAAGAATGGCATTGAGGAAATGAAAGCTGATGAGTGCTCTGGTCTCAGACTCTATCTGGACCTCTTTCTAGTAATAAAATTAACTTCAAAACCCTTTAGGGCATTATAACTTTTTAAGTAGAATGCGAACAGTGCAGCAGTGTTAACGAGCTGCACTGCCAGCTGGGCTCTGTGGAGGTTCTCCTAAATGTGAGGTATAGGCAGGAAAATACAGTGACCTGCCTGAGCAATTTTTTGTTGATTTGTTTCATACAATGAAGTAATGGAATAGAGCATAAACCTTATGGCAAGTGAGAGCTACAGGGCTCACCACACTAAAAGTGGGTATAACAAAGTAATTGATAGAGGATCGGTGAAGTCCTTCAGCCCTTCCCTCTGCTCGTGGTTTGTTTGTAGGTGGTGACGCATTTCCATGTGAGTGCTGCTCACCTGCTTGTGCAGCTGCAGATCAGTGTCTGCTCTCGTGGTGCATGTTGCTGGCATTGGTGACACCCAGCAGGAAGCAGCTAAAACACAGAGAGACTAGCAGAGATCCATCTCTAGGCTGAGCGAGGCTGTGCTGATTTTCATCTCTGAGGATCTGACTCCCTGCTTAATGAGTCAGATGGGCTTATGTGGCTGGAAGGTGCCCTGCTCCTCCAGTAGCACCAGTCCTGCAGCAGGAGCTGGGAGGGTCCAGTCACCAGCACTGGGCTGTAGGTCAGAATTAGATGATCATTATTTTCCCCTCTGGCTTTAAAATCTATTAACAGCTATTTTATGATGCTGATCATTTATCAGCAAGACCAGGACCACCATGATATACTTCATAGTTAATTTATTTCCATTAGTTCACAGCTAAACTTAATTTAAAAGAAATTCTAAAAATTGGATTTGAGAGGGGAAAACCTGGAGAGTTTCCAGTGTAGAAGTATTGCAAAAAAGAAAGGAATTTCTCAACCTGTGAGTCAGTGTGGGGTCTCAGATGCAGCAGTTTGGCCCTTGATTGCATCATATTGATGGTTAAATGGGTTCTGCTGAAGCTCTGTAACTGGTGTGGAGAAGAAGTGAAGGCACACTTGGTGGAGGAGGAGAGCAATAATGTGGTGCATCATTTTCCCTCTTGGATTTATGGAATTACTCTCTTCCTTCCCTCTTAACTTTTCTCCTGTCATGACCTTGCTGCAAGGTGGGGGGGGAAGTGACTCTTAACAAGGTGGCCCACTAAGTTATCCAACAGAGCTTTTCTTCAAGTGCTGCTCAAGCATGTGTGCTTGTAGGAACTGGTAGTGTTTAGCACCAGGTTACACCTCGCTGCACACCTTGAAGCTGGATTGTCTCACAGAAGGATGGGGCAGTTCTGACGATGATATGGGAAAAGTTGACATGTTTTTTCCATTTGCATATGCTACAGTGTGTTTTGTTTTTTTTTTTCTCCTGAGAACTTAATCTTCTATATTAAATTAAGTCAAATAATCCTCTTGTCACTATAAAAATAATTACTATAGCTTTTCAAAAAGAACATAGGAAATAAAAGATTTTTCAACCCCCACCAAACCCACAGCTTTTCTCTCCAGCATTATTTTAATGAGCAAAACAGTGTTAGATTTAAAACTGCAATTAAGACAAGAGTACAGAAATGACCAGCTTTATTTTCTGACCGTATCTGCTGCTGCTGAAGCTGCTAATAGCTTCCACAGTCACTAGTATTAATTGGCCTAATACCAGATAAAACTAGATTTTGTTTTAGGCAGATATTAGGAAAAGATTAAAAGAGTTATAGGGAGAACAAAATCTCCTTGTTCTTAGGGCATAAGAACTCTGGAGATCAGAAATCAGCTCCTGCAGGCCTCCTCTCAGTACTGAACGTGCTTCCCTCATTTCTGTCATCAGGCCAACCTGTCTCCTCTAGGGAGAGCACAGAAATAGTCCCTGTGGGAATGGAAGCAATGACCCTTAATCAGTAATGTCCCTTTGTGTCTGGTAGAAGTAGTGCTGTGCTGAGTAGCTTTCCTTGTAAGAATTACTTATATTCCTGTGTTCTTTCACACAGGTCCATTAACCAAATGTGCTTCAATGTCAGATGTATGCCCATTACAAAATACAAACTGAACTAACACGACAAGGTTACCTATTGCTAAGACACATGGGGCCAAATTTTTAATTTCCACTGGGTGAAGCCCTCTGCTGCCTGTGCTTGAGCATTTTCTGTGTTGAGACTGTAAGCCCTTACTGCAAAACCCCAGTGCAAGACCCAGAGTGGGGGTCCCATTCATGGGACCAGAGCAGTTGTCCAGACTATAGAAAGGGCTGCTGCAGATTGGCTGAGTATCTGCATAAATCAGGATAGCAGGAATTGACCCAACAGTTGTAAAATGCATTTTGAATTGAAAACTTTATTTTTTCCTATAAACTCTCTTGTTCTGCGCTGGTAAGCTTCAAGGACTTTATTGCACCGTTACTAATCACAGCAGCAATTTCATGACAATCCTGAAAAGTGTCCTCAGATCAGTTCATTTTGCTTATACATTCCTTGTCTCTTGCCTTGCAAAATTACTGAAGTGAACAGATTGGAACAGAGACTCAAAGTGTGTGTTGCTTTTCCGTGTCGAGATGCCTTGATTTATTCCCCAGCCATGGCTAATGATGTCTCCAACATTGTCTGCACAGCTCTAGCATTTGCTTGTTTGCTTGTTTGCATCTGGCAGCAGCTTCAGCAAGAGTCAGTAGCATGAAGCATCATGCAGTTGATGTAAAGAGAGCAGGAGTCTTTTGTAATTCCTTGTAGCTCTTCCAAGTATTTGTTTGCCGCTGATGCAGTTGTATATTTTAACCAGTCATGAACAAAGAACCCAGTCCTGAGCACTTTGTTTTTTTAGTGTCTGAGAAAGGACATCACAGAATCATAGAATGGCTTAGGCTGATGGGGACCTTAAAGACCACTCTGTTTCAGCCCCCTGCTATGGGCAGAGACACCTCCCACCTGTTGCCCAGGACTGCCCAGGACTGGATTCAGATTCCTCCAGGTATGGGGCAGCCACAGCTTACATGGGCAGCCTGTGCTAGGGCCTCACCACCCTCTGGGTAAAGAACTTCCAGAGATTTCTTACAGATATTTAAACTGGTTTTGTCTGGAGTTAGATTTTGGACATAAAATCATTAACTGTATCTCCCTACCAGAATCTGAAGCTAATGTGAAGGAGAAGGTTTAACCATCATGCTGATGCACCTAGTAGAAGTTTTTCTGCGATATTCTGACATCCAGGAAAGGATGCCAGGTTTTGTACTCCAATTACTTCTAAGGTATTTGTAAGCCTCATCCTGCAGATTTATTAAAGTGAGGGATGAATGACAATATTCGCATTGCTTTTGTGGAGAAAAAAGTAGAGGCGAATTTCCCTGCTTTCATGCTATCATCTGGCATCTCTCATGGTTTTCTTTCTATATGGCATCACTAATTTACTGATATGACACTCTTTTATATCGTTCAAGTATATCAGAAATGCTAAACATTGCCCTTTTATGTGTATTTTACGCTTTTATTTTTTACTTAGGTGTACACAAATGAATACAGAATTCAAGTCAAGCACCTGATTTACAGAGATGCAAATGGCTTATTATACCTTTAATTTGCAAGCATGGTTAGTATAATTAAAGGTATTTCTGCTTTTTAGCCACACAATTGCATTTACTTTTTTTTTTTCTTTTACAGAATAATCCTCCTGAAGGATTTTTCCCTACTAATGAACATAATGGTTGAACATCAGCTACAGAGCCATTCCACAGGCAAGAGAGTGATAATCTTGCAAAATGGTACCTCACATACTGGTGGTGGCATGGCCTGAATGTGGCCCTAGCACTGAGCATACCTGGGTCACACTGTCTATTCTGACATCATTTTTTTCTATTGGATGATGTGGGAATGTACCAGAGGACAGATTTTTAATATTTCATGAATATAAAATTCTTTAAGAGATCTTTTTAAAAAGTAAAAACTTTCCTAAAAAATACTTGTATACCATAGAATCTCTTCCATTTCCCATGTAATAACAGAAACAGCTTAAAGATTTCAATAATTTTGTGTAAAGTATTCCTGAGCTAGTAATTTGTATGCTGGATTTCCACTTGATGCAATATGAAACTGTGAAGATACCTTATCATACTCTGAAAGCTGACATTAATAGGCACTTCTGAAAATATTGCATAGCTTTGCATGGCAATGAGCACTCAGCCGGGTAGCTAGCGAGCGTGCTAGCAAAAGTCTGGGGAAAAAAAAGAATCTATCCCATAATGTTTATACAATTTTTAAGTGTGATTATATAAAAAAATTATATCTAAAATTGAAAATTAAAAATTAAAAAAAAAGAGGATGGGGGATAGAAAAAGCAACCTTGCTGGGCAAGCTTCAGGGCCTCATTTCTTGCAGATCATCACACACTGGGAACACCAGGACTTGTGTGCTGCGGAGTGGTGCTCCCCTTAACCAGGGCAGCCTGGGACTGAGCTCCTCGCACCAAGGCATTGGTAGCAATGCTACGCATCACAGGGCACCACGGGCACCTCTGGCACCTGATGTGTCAAAATACGCAATAATAGCAAGGGCTGCCTTTTAAAACAGCCGCCTGTGGTACGCCATGAGGATTGGTTTTGAGTTTTCGTCTTTCTGCGCTGTGTAAAACTTGATATTTGAATTGTGCATTCACTAGGGAAGGCTGTGCTTTCAGATAGCTCATGTTTTCAAACACAGTGTCACATTTTCCTGAAGCCTTTGTCTGGAATTGGATCTGAATTTCACAAGGAACCAGTAATAGTGTTTACATAGATTTTAAAAAAAGAGAAAAAAGAACACACAACAGACCAGGTTTTAAACATCTCCCAGTGGCCAAATCCTTTGCTTTCTGGTGATAAGGAAACACTGTTTTTGCAAGTGGTTTGCTGCCGTTTTTCATGGCTTTGTATATCTAAGCTTTAATATTTCTTCCCATTTTTGCTCACATCCAAGGAAGTTAATACAGCACTACAGTCAAATTAATTGCTTTGGGAAACACTGCATTATTTTTGTCCCATCTCCGCTGTTCACGTTACCACTGTGGGAGAGAGAGACAAACAGAAAGGAAGGGTTCTGAATGTTGGGGTAGGCAAGCTGCTGCTTTTCTTTGCTAATAGAGAGCAATTCCTTCTAAATGGAGCAGAAAGGTGGCTCGGGACTTTAACTGTGAACATCACACATGGGGCCAGCTGGGAGCAGCAGGGTCAGTGGCACACTGACTGCTGTCAGAGGGGGCTGAGGAGAGCTGCACCCACAAAAGGATTCAGACTGTTGTGGCTGGAGAAATGAATTAGTATTGCATTTTCTGCTGAACATACAACACACATCTCTTTTTTAATCGTCTCCTGAGCTATGGATCTGAGAGTAAATATATGGGATAAAGGGTCAAAGGTTTTAAGATCTGCACTGAAGCTATGAAGAGAGGGAGCTCGTTGTCCTGAGACTTTTTGAGTCTCATACAGAAGACAAACAAGGCAACCACAGTGTGGTAATTTAGACTTGATCCTTTCTCATGGAGGTCAGGGAAATGCTGCTATTTCCCTCTCCCAGGGGTTTCTTCCTCACGTAAACATTTACGGGCTCTTTGCTTGAGTGCTTCCCAGGCTGAAGCTGCTGTGGACTTGGAGCCTTTTGCCCACTGCAGGACAGTGCGGTGGCTGGCTGCTCTGTGCTGGCCTACTTGCTTCTGCTCCTTGGTCAGCTTCCTCCCTGACCCCAAGTTGTCTCCTTTCCACTGCCATCCCAGGAGAGCTTTCCACCTTCCTTCTCTTCTCCAGCTCATGCCTGCCATTCCCCAGCCAGCAGGGAGTTTCACCCCTGGCAGCAGCAGCAGAGTTGAGCATATTTGCCTGCTCCAGATCCCTGGAGCTGGAGGCAGCTCGTGGCTGGATTAAGTTTCAGCATTACAGTACTGCATTTCTTTTATTCTGTTTGGTATTGGAGTGGTGTGATACTGAGGAAGAAGTCACAGAAATAGGTAAACTAGAAGGTATTTTTATCCATTTTAAGAGTTGCTCAGAATCCTCCTGAGGTTGGGAATCGCACAGATGGTATATTCTCTGGAAAAAGCAAATATTTCTCCTAGCAGTCTGTTTATCCGTCTTGTTTGCAAAATAGTCCTCCTTTCACCTTAATAAATAGAAGAATTAATGAAAGCTTTTCTTGTCATCCTGGCTGTTACTTTTATATAGCTGTCAAAAGGAAATGTGAACAGGATTGACAATTTCATTTATCTTTGTGATAGAAATGCAAAGTAAAGGATTTGTAGCAAGCTGTGTGTGCATCGTAATAGAAGGGCAGCAAGAAGCCCTTTTCCAGCCAGTGCAATTTATTTACCTCTTTTCAAAATCAGCTTCTCATTGTTTGCTCACGAATCTGCCCGCTCTGAATATGCATTCGAAGAGAAAGAAAACAGGACAAGTTTGAAAGGATATTACATGGGAAATTGCAAAAAGTACTTTATAATTACTTAGAAGTTTTGTCAAATTGGACAGTGTCGTTTTTTGTGCGTGTTTCAATAGGGTATAGAAATGGACTGGGCTGATTCCCATGAGGAAGGAAGGCAGCACGTGGGTTTGCTGCGGCTCGTGGCGGTGTGCGTGGCCCCAGTGAAGGTGAGATGGCAGTTGGACCCTGGGAACAGAGGAAATGGTGGCCTGGGGCTTGGGGTTCATTCAGATTGTGCAGTTAGATGTTGTTACATGGAAAGGAGCGTAAGATGGAGGGGCTGGAACTGAGACCTGCTCCATAAGATTTACGTATGGACACAACCGGGGCACTCTTCTCAAACATGAATGCTGTGGTGCCCAAGCACCTGCCAGAGAATGTCAGGGCATCAGTGGTGAATCATGACAGTGTGCAGCTGGGTGAGGAAACAGGCTCCCTGCCACCCCAACCTGATCATTCCTAGTGTCCTACTCAAGGAATGGATCCCCACTATTCCTATTTATGTAAAGACTCGTGATTTTTTGAGCTGGAAGTTTCATCCATCTTAGGTCCTGCACAGAAGAATGTTAAACCAGTATCTTATCTCCAGGGCAGAGGCAAAGACAAAACCAAAATCACTGCTGAATCCAGGAGAAAAAGATCAATTGGCATGTAGTGTGGTAGCAGTAGCATGCAGCTTCAGGAACACCACCTGCCTCCCCTCTCTCACACCACCACAAGTCAAATGTGGCAATGATGCTAATTCTTCTGCTGCGTTTCATGTGTTCCCCCTGCTTGGTGTTTCTCTGAATTTGCAACACTGACAAATGTAACCAACCATTAAAATGCGCAATAACAATGACATCAAAAAGCACACTCTGTGGGAGCATACACATGTAAATACAAGTGATGAAGAAACAGAAGTAGAATTTCTGGCTCGTGATGAAGAGCCTGAGTAATCTGGTCAGACTGTTTCAGGAGCTCGTCATTTATTCATTAACTTGTACTGTAGCATACTCCTATTTATTCCAAGTGCAATGGCAAAGTACAGCTGCACAGGCTGAAGGCAGAGCGCTAGCTAAAGGAGAGTTTTAGGACAGATGGTATCCTAGATTTGTAAGAAGGCCTTTCTATAATTAACAGTGGATTCACCACATCCAAAACATTTGCTTGCGTAATGTGCCTTTGTGTATTAGCAGGGTTGTACTAAAACCTATCAATTACTTCCAGAATTTATGAAAATGTTGACTTCTAATAGGTTTGAAGGGGAAAAAGTGAGTCCGTTAGCTGCATTTTTATTTAACAAGTTAAATTTTGTAAGTAAGATTTCTTTCTCCAAGCTATCATTTCTAATTATGCGCCTATATGAATGTGTGCTGTGCTGTTAACATTTCATAAACTCCAAAGGCGGTTTTCAGCCTGTGTGGAATAGCATAGAAAAAATTCTGTGCAATACAACTTAATAGCATATGAAGTTATAACCCAAACACTTGTTCAATGTTTTTGGAAGCAGCTCTGTGTCAAAAGTGCAGCTTTTCTTCTACCTGGCTAGGCCATAAGTTCAAGTGCAATCAGGTGAAAGTTTTGGTCTTAGCTTAACCTCTACCATTAGACAAAGAGTCTGGAAAGCTATCAGCTATTGCTCAGGAAAAGGTCAGAAATAACTGCCAGAGACCGAATTCTCTGTTGCTGGATCCAGGGATTGATCCAAAGTCAAAACAAAACTATCTTGCAAGAAAAGCTAGATAAAGGCGATGGTATCTGAAAAGTGTAAATTATTGCAGACGTTGCACTGGAGGGAGAAACCAAGTTGCTTTTGCTTTTCTAATCATCTCTTGTACTGACTGTAGCCCTGGATAGGTGCATACCCCATGGCAGTATGTAGGGAGGTCCTCATGTCCTGGCCATCACCGCTCCAGCAGCCTTCCTGCTTGGTGGCACAGTGGAGGTGACCCAGAGAGGCTCTGGGCTTCTCTCTCCAGAGCTTCCTTCTCCCTGTGTGAGCTCTCTAGGGGAAGAGAGCTTCATTTTAGGGTTTCTAAACATGTCCTCTTGCCCTTCGTCCCCTGGCTTGTGATAGCTGCCCGCACACATGCAGAAAGGCATGGGTTATTCCAGCAGATCCCTCTTCTTTCCCACAGCACCTTTCCCCTTTCTCGAGGGCCGCGCTATGACATGGGAATTAATTTCAAACAAACTGATGTGGTTCCTTTTAGCCGTTACCACCAACACCAACTTCAGGCTGCTAGTTCCCAGAGATGAGTTTTTGTCTTGTCGGTATCTCATTGGTAGAGGAATATAGAGTATAGAAGAGCTTTCTAAATGCAACAAATGCTGCTTGTTATTAGGATTTTCAGTAAGTACTAGGTAATCTGTGACTCACTGTGATGTACTCCACCAGAGCCTCATTAGCCAACCAAGCTTGCCTAATTGACTTGGCATTTCTCGTGCATGCCACCAGGCCATGAAGTGGGACTTTAAAAAGCTTTGTTCCTGACAACAGAAAGGATTTTGTACAAAATCATAAACAGCAGTGAGGAATCATCACCCATATGATAAGAAACCCTGTCAGGCAGGTAATATAGTGCTGGCAGGCAGTGTGAGATGAAGCATGGCAAGGTTCGGATTTGGAAGCCAGCGAGGGGTGGAGGTTGTGATAAATCCCATACAAAGCTGGCTTTGAACTCTTTGGTGTGGTGTGTATAGCAAGAGCTGTGTATACCGTCCAGGAAGGAAACAGAAAACATTCGGGTGAGCTTTGGCTGCCGGGAGCAGATTTCTGAGGCCTCCCCAGCACAGCAACCATCCCCAGAGGGCTGTGCCAGGAGGGCACAGCCCGCTCAGCCCTGGCACACCATGGCCGGTGCTGGCAGCGAGGAGCTGGAGCCGTGCGCCTCACTGCCCAGGTACGGCAAAGTGCTTCTGACATTTCTCCCCGTTTGTGAGAGCAGCCATCTGGCCAGCGGGCTTGTTCTGAGGTACAAAGCACAGCTCGGAGAGGCTTTATTACTAAGATGCAATAAAAATAGATAAGCAGAAAACATCATGTGTAGAGCTCGCGTACACAGAATAATAATGCTGGGGAAACAGAGCGGACTTCTCCAAAGTGCAGCTCAGGTTGGAAGCTCTGGAGCAGTCCATGAGCACAAACAGCTGTAAGAGAAGCTCCAGTTTTGCTGGGATGGAAAACCCTAATCAGTGCTTTCCTTCCATCTGCTAACAGCGCTGTGGTGGAATTAATTCTGGTTATCACTGCAATTAACATCTTCATAGCTGCTTTCTGCCTTCTTCCTGAAACCTGAGCTCCCTGGCGGCAGAAAGCAGTGTGAGTGGTGGGGCTGCTGCTGTGTGTAAGGAGCTCCAAGGGAGAGCACGCGTTGTAGTCAACTTTAAAAGGATTATGAGGCTTATCACCAAAAAAGATCAAAATAAAACTGAACAATGGAAATCTCTATCTCTAACTAGCAGTGTAGTCAATTTAGTTAAACAAATATCTATGTTTACATGGTGGATTAATTTCAGATTAGTGGAATAAAAGCCCTAACAGTTAAGTAGCTGTAAATATTTGAATTCTAACATTTTGGTAGAGCTGTTACTGTTTATTTCACGTATCTTTCTGCTTAACAGTATGATTTTTTTCTGTGGGCAATGAAATACAGGGGTTAGTTTCCTCCTGCTGCTTGTTCTGTGCTTTCGGTGGGTGCAGGTCTGCACTGCCTGCAGCCCCCAGGGCTGGGCCAGGAGCACCCTGTGCACAGTGCAGTCAGAGCTGCAGTCCCACAGCCCCCTGCCTGCCATCTGAAATACCTCACAAATGTCATCCGTGCAGCCTGATCCATAGGAGCACAGATTGGTTCCTGGCACGCTCTGAAGCCTGTCCTTTCCAGTCCACCTGGATACCGGCCCCTGTGTTTGAATGGCTGCCTGCAGTGAACTGGGCATGAATGAATTACAGCTTAAGAAACAGTCGTTCTGCTCAAAACATTTGTCCCTGACAAAGGCTTAAATCAGAGCAAAGTCACTCCTGAGGATCAGGACTCTTATCTACATAAGAGAAGGGAGGAACGTGTTTATATATCCGGGCTTGTTATCTATGTGGTAACCTGGATTGATCTCCTGCTGTTAGAAGGCAGCATCTGGAGGCAGACACATGCTTATCCCTAGCAGGAGTGTGAACAAAGTGTCAGAATTTTTTTTTCTAAAGTCCTGCAAATGCAGCTATTTGTCAATTAAATACTTTCTTAGAACTGTTTGCTCACCTCAGAACACTCATTTCATGAAGATCTTTTGTCCCAGTCTTTTCCAAGATATGTTTGCAGATTAACTGATGGAACTTTTGTTTCTGTAGTGGTTGTTATCAGTATTTTAAAAAGGCAAAACCCTAAATGTTTGTGTGAATCCAGCACTCCTGAGTGCTTCACTGAATCCATCTTTCCATATGTCCGATGCCTGATCTGAGTTCTGAGCTGAGTCCACAAGTGGAAGGTGCAGAATGAAGAATCGTCTGCCTTTCAGATGTCACCTTTCTGCCTTTTGCTCATGGCAGAACCTGCCCAGGCCCTCTGGTAGTGGGAGTCCCTCCTCCCAAGGCCATCTGATGTTACGGTAGCAATAGCCCCAGCCGGACTTGCCCAGTGCCGCATCCCAGAGCACCTCCACCTGTGTCAGCCAGGCCACTTTGTAACTGCAGGGAGCAGTGAGGAAATACCAGCAAGTAATTGATCCTGCTCAAACAAAATAAGCATTTCAGCTCTAATTTAGGATCCACAGTCTCAGGTTAGAGAGACTTTTTGAAACAGTGGGTAGTAGTGGGCTGACTGCTCAGCAGGCTGAGGGGATATGCCGTCAGTGTTGTCTGGTAATAAAAATGCGCACATCCTTCCGCAGCCCTGACCCTGTTCTGGGCACTGTGCTGTGGTGTGGGAATGTGCCATCGGTCAGGCAACCATGGGATGCAGTGATGCATCCATGAGCCAGCTGGCACCTGTGGGGGGCCCAGGAAGGTGGCATCAACAGGGATGGGATGGGAAGTCTGGCCCAAAGGTTTTATTTCACAAACAGAAGTTGTATAAATGATTAAGTCAGAGATCTAATTCATCTGTATGGTACTAGCTTAGGTATTTCAGCTGATAAATGAAGATGTCGACTTATTAGCCTAGTTTTGGCAGAATTATTAAAAGCGTGTTTGCATTTAGGCTCATTAAGGGAGATATCTAAAACCAGAAGCATCCAAAATTAATGAATGCCTTTTGAAACTGTTGGCTCCAATGAGTGGTGATGCATTCTTTTATAAATGGATGGGTTCTTGTGGTTAGGCAGAGAGTTCCTTAAAAGATAAAAATACAGTCTCAAGCTTCAAAGGAAAATAAATTGAGTGCTTGGAAGCCCTTCTGTGCTCAGCCCAGATACAGTGTGCTTAGCACGAGTGTTTGTGCCCAGTCTCATTTTCTGCGTTGTGTGTAAACTTGAAATTCTTGCATTACTTGAATTTTTCTTTTTCCGACATTCTCTCCTCCATGCTACAAATTGGCAGGATTTCTACACATGTCCCAGTTGCATTGGTTTGACAAAGGTCTTCCTGTTAGCTAAGTGAACTAACCAGGATCACGCTATCAGCACCTTTTCTCACCTGTGGCTTAAAGGCATAGAATGCAGGTATGATGCGTTCTTAGGTCCCTAGCTGTTACATTAACTGGTATCTGGAGTATTTTCCTATATTTGCACACATATTTAATGTAGAAATCCTTGCAAACCATTGAAAGTACAACACCCAGTTCAGTTTTAGCTCTAAGTGCTGAATGTTGTATGTACAATATTAAGAGAGAGAAATACAATTTTAGATAAAATAAAGTGCATCTTAAACTGTTGTTGAAGTGATGGGGCCTGGCAATATGAGCACAGCTGAGACCTGATGGGTTCCCCCCACACCTGGATCAGCAGCATGGTGCAGCTAGGAGACAAAGCCCTGCAGAGAACACTGTGTCCTGCTGGCTCAGCACACACAGCTCTCTTCCCCACTCCTGGAGAGCAGTGTCCTCCCTGCTGGAGTTGCTGCTCAGTGCGAGCTGCCCAGCAGCCACATCAGGAAGCCTCGTGCTACACAGCTTCATCCAAAAGGTTTTCATAGCGGCTTGAGCTTCGGCCCTGGGCTGGAGGCAGGCAAGAGGTGACTTTTTAACAGCAGAATATTTTTCTTCCAGTGATTTATTGTGCATTTATTGCTTTTTTAAAAAGGCAAGAAGAAGAGAATCAATGCACTTCAAGCAAATAAAACTCATTTCCCTACCTCCAGTTAATCAGGCTTTATTTGCTTAGTATCTGTGATGTTGCAGTAATTATACTAATTCTTCAGTCATCCATTGAGTATCTCTTGAAAAACTGGATAGATGTGAATTGAATTTGTAATTCTTTCAGGTGTGTTGTTTTTTTTTTTTTGCTTTGTACTTTTAGAGAGCATAGCATGGTGTGATCCTGGCAGTGCGAGTGATAAAAAGGAAAGGAAAAGCAATCTCAGCTGCAGAATCTTCAATTTTACACATAGAAAACATGTATTCTTTAAAATCTTGTACAGTGGTTCATCTCCTCAGCTCATTAGGAGCTGACAGATTACTGACAAGTTTGTGTTGTGCCTCCAAAATGTTTGCAGAACTGAGGCCTCAGCTTTTAAGAGATCACTGCATATCCTGTCTGATCTGTTGGTGTCTTGTGTGAATTTTCTCCATTTGAGTTGCTCGGAGCTCCTTGAGGTCAAACACGTCCATTTTCAGTGTGGGAGAGATTGCTGGTTTCTCTGAGCCTAGCAGGAAAGGCGTTGCCTCAATCAGCGCCGTTCTCTCTTGCACCTTAACTTTCTTTTCCAGCAGGATAACTAGTCTTTATTCATAACATTTTGACTCCAGTTCCCTATTTCTACCCCTGTGAGAATGTGATGTAGCAGGATGTTGGTAGAAACACTTGCTAAAATTATTGCCTAACTTAAACATGGAATTTTTAGGATGACAGGATCATGGAATATCCCGAGCTGGGAGGGAACCCCAGCGATCCCTGCGTTCAGCTCTTGCCCAAAACTCAAACCCCGTGTCTGAGAGCGCTGCCCAAACACTTCTGGGTCTACAGACCTGCTGCCTTCTCTTTCTGTTTGTCCTTGCACAAGTGTCTCACACTGTCAGATCTTCTAACATAGAATATCAGAGGATTAGATAAAGTAGAAACTAAAGGCAATTAAAAATGCATTTGCTGCATAAAGCAAGAACTAGCTGAAAAGCAGAGACATGCTTTCTACCTTACTCAGATTTATGGACAGCAAAATAAAGCTTTTCTGGGGAAATGTCTCTTGTCCAGAGTACAAGAATGAATAAAACCTAGCAAAACAAATAGCACGGGCTGATGGCTTTAACACTGAGTTTCCTAACATGGGACAATTGGTTCTTTCTCAGACCCTGAGCTGAGCTTCTGCCTGTCCCATAATCCTGCACAGCCCACGGCTGTGGATGCAAAGAAGAAAGCCATCATGTGCATGGAGCACAGTGCGGCCCTTTGAGCTCTTGTGGCCTTCTCCAAATTTCTTGAAGAAATACAGCTACGCTGCCAGATTGGCTTGGGCCTGATCAGAGCTGGAACCTGGGGAAGTGAGGAGAGGGAGGAGGAAGGAAGGAAAAATGCAATTATACCTCTTGATTTGATGTTAAAGCAGTGACATTTTAAAGGCAACCGGGCTGGCAGCTGCCAGTCCATTGTTATGAGCTACTCTGAGGCAGAAGCACCACAGTGAAGGTCACTGTGCTGGAAGCAGAGTGGGAACATTTTAGCATCTCTCTCTTTTGCTTTCTTTGTTTGTTTACGTCCATTCCTCACTTCTGCCCCTCACCTGTTCTGTGAGCACAATGCAGCCCCTGGGGAGGTGCTGCCCTGAGCCCCCAGAGCCCTCTGCAAAAGCATTTACTTTATGCCAGCAGGAGCAGAGCTGGGCCCCATAGCTATGATCCATATAGTGAGGAAAATCTAACAAAAATCTACAAATAAAGCACTGAACAGGACTTAATTCTGCTGGAGGATTTTGGGCAGAGATGGATGTTGGTTAAATGTGGTAGGAATACTGAGTGCTTTTGCACCAACTCAAAATAAAGGTCTCATCACATATGCTTTCTGGGTGTAAAATCAGATGATTGTTGCAGCTTTCTCCTTCAGAAATATGACCTGCACCATTTTAGTTTTTGAACGGGGTAACTCCAAACAGCAGGGTATGAATAAAGGCTCCTGAGCAGCCATTAGCAAGTCTTTTGGTTATTCAAATAATGGGGCTGTACATCATTTTAAAAAGTTAGAGGCTGAATTGTTCTTAAATGTCAGCAGCTACACAGTGCTAGGAATCACTTGTGGGATTTCCCAAGTCGCCATAAAACATGGCCTCCCGTTACCAGCCCCTGAGTCACCGTGCCTGCCGAGGGCTCAGGATGGTAAGTGCTGATGGCTGCCATCGCCTGCAATCAGCCGTGCTCCCGCAGCTCTCACCAAGCAGGAGCTGGGGCTGAGGGAGGCTGTGAGAGCCGGAGTAAGAGAAGGCAGACAAAGATGGCTGTGTCTTTGGGAGGAGCCAGCTGGCTCCATCCAGCGGCCCCTCGGGCTGCCCGGCTTCCCAGGAAGGTGCTCAGGAGCCAGGAGGGGATGTCAGGGCTTCTCCAGCCCCTCTCTCTCAGGCTTAGGGATGGAGCCATTCGGATCACGTGGCCAAAAGCAAATGCTCCATGTCTTGGCTTGTCCTACAGCAGAGTCTTCTCTGCTAAAATCTGATTTGGAAGTGGAAAGCTATGAAAAAGCCACAGGACTTTTCCATAAAAGCAAGCAATTTGAGTTTGCCTGGCTGTAAAATAATGTTATCTATCTGTTGCACAGCATACTGCCGTGTCTGAGTGATGGTTACAGCAAAACCAGTCATCAACAAAACATGGCCTTCACTGTCAGCACCTGAATTTTCCCTTCATTTCCCTGAGAACTGCTGGTGTGGGCGATGCTGCAGGGCCAGCAAAGGGAGCTTCTCACTGGGGTGTTCTGCTTTCATCAACCGTTCAGGGCACGAGCGTGGGCAGGTGATAGCTTACACGCTGCAGAAGTCCCTTTTGCTGGCAGGATTGAATCAATAAATGGCTTCAAACGTTGTTACAATCCTGAGAGCAACATGATTTGCGCAGAACACTTGCTATTCAGCTTCGAGCACCATAGTCCCCCATTATAATTTTAGTAGAAGATGAGAACATAAAAGAGCCTTGTTATTGCTCTAAGTTAAGACTGTGGAAAACACACTCATGTTCCTAATTCCTTACTTTAATTGAATACAAAGATATCGGTGCTCAAGTGTTCAGCTGCTACATGGAAAATCAAATTTGGCGGCCAGTAAATACTGTGGGACTGAAGGCTTAATGGCATAAACCAAGGGGCACATTTGAGATGAAACTGCCTTCACTTCAGCAACACTATTACCACAATAACAACCTTAGATTTATGAAAATAGAACTGACTTAAATGCATTTGCCTTTCCTTTTCATTTTTATTGCTTATTTTTTATATCCAAGAAACAAAAGCCTCTTAACATCAGCCGGGTATTTCTGCCATCTGAGCCCACATAAAGTTTCTCAATGCTGCAGTTCCAGAAGAAATTTTTAAATATCAGTTTAAATAAAAACCTAAGTAAAAGGTTTCCAAATATATTTTGTCATAACTTTGTGTATACCTGCTGTGATTATGTGATGGTTAGAGGTAAGCAGAGATTCCCTGCGTTCTCAGTAGCAAGAAGGCCAGAGAAAGAACCCTTCCTTGTTAAGGCCACCATGCTTCCAGAGCTGCCATGTCTGGCTGTGTGTGCAGGTCTGTGTGTGCTGACAGCCCGGTCTGTCTGTCCCCAGGTGTCCCTGATCCTTCTGAGGAGCGCCTGCTGCCCCAGAGCTGCCCCACTAGCACAGCACAGCACTGCTGCAAACCGCCACCCAGCTTCGCTGCCTGGGGACACCGCTGCACACCAGGTAGGCGATGAGCTGCCTGGGGCTCAAGGAGCTCCCTGCAGTGCTGCGTGGCTTAAGGCTGGCTCTGCATGGAAAGAAATGATGATGCTCATGTACGTATGGAGTGTGATGAGCTTTTGGGCAGAAGGCAAAGCAGAAGTGATTGTTGCGTTATTTGATGAAGTGGTGTTTGATAATTATTGCCCTTATGGTTGGCTGGGACTGAGTGTGCTGCCTGGGACTGAGTGTGCTGTCTGGGTGCTGGGCTCTGCTGCTGGCAGGGGTCAGGCTCCGGGGGGAATCTGGAAAGGAACTGCATCATACCACAGATCTAGCAGGGGACCACTGCAGGGTTTAAATCCTGATATAATTGGTGGAAATGACTGAGAATACTCTGAAGAAAGAAAAAAATTCCATTAAGAATATGGATTGATGCAGCTCCGAGATCCCACCCACACTGCAGACGGATGCTGCTGGGAGGAGGGTGGTTGGGTGCTGCCAGCACCCAGTAATCACCATGAAGTGACTCTCAAACAGGTATGTCTCGATAATCAGGTCCGTAGAACTCATCACGTGTCCAGCTTGGTGTTCTGGTACAGAGTGAAAGCTTTAAAAGTAGAAAGAAAATGTTCTGCGGGTCATTAAATCCACTCCGTGTGCCATTGCGATGATGAAATGAAGCTGTGGCTGAACAGGATGGTGCCTTCAAATGGAGCTTCAGAGGGGAAATAAAGCCAAAGATGGTAGCGAGGCGCCTTGGATTTATTAAAATACAGCCTCTGCTCATTACTTAGTGCAGCAGTCAGTCTGTGCTGGGGCAGTAGCTCCCTGCAATGACTTTGCTGCTATGACTTGTGACTATTTCTGCTTCTTAACTGGGACGTTTGCCTAAGAAACAGCTGATCCGCAGAAGCCTTTTCTTTTTACGACACGATTCTAAATCAATAGAGTTGGTTGGTGGTTGTGTTTCGCTTTTTTTTCCTTAATGCATTTTAACAAGTAATAAACATAGGGATTTAGGGAGCCTGACAGGCACGGAGCCATCAGCCCCGGGCACGCACCGCGCCGGTCTGCCGGCACGCAGCTCCGCGCTCCTTCGGGCGGTCTTTCCCAGGGAGCGCGGGGCCGGGAGGGGCCGGGCGGGGCGGGGACACGCGGGGCGGGGCGGGGAGGCGCGGGCCGGACGCGGAGCGGCCGCGCGGGGGCAGAGCTCGGCGCCGCGGGGCCGTGCGGGTGCGGAGCGGGGCTCGGCTGTGCCGCCGCGCAGCGTCACTGGGATGGGGCTCGGAGGGGAGCCCGGAGTCGCCTGCGCGCTTCTGGACGGAGGGAGTCCCTCTTCGGCGCAGGGCAGCTGAACCCGCTCGCCGCCGAGCGAATCGCCGGGACGGGATTCTTTTAATTCCCAGGAACGCCGCTTCCTCCCGCGGAGTGCGGCCGCCGGCCGCGGATGTTACAGTAGCTTCCCGCGGACGCGGTGCGGCCGGGCGGCTTTGGCTGTCGGGGAGGCGCCGGGCCCCGCGGCGTGCGATGGATTGAGGCGCGCCCGCCGCGGCCCCATCGATGCGATGGAAAATCGGGGGCTGCTCTGCACGCTCTGCTCCCTGGTGCTGCACGCGCCGCTGCTGCTCGGCGTCACCGGTGAGTGGGGGCTCGGCCCTCCCGGGGCTCTGCTGGGGCGCAGCGGGGCTGTTCCGGCGGGCGGCTGCGGGACGGCGCGGCCCGGTCCGGCTGCAGCGCGCTGCCCGCGGCGCTCGGAGCCCGTTCCCCGCTAACCGGCCTCGTAACTCTGTGTTCCCCTCCCAGCCACCTTCACCGAAGTTCCCAAAGATGTGACTGTTAGGGAGGGAGACGATATCGAGATGCCTTGCGCTTTCCGAGCCAGCGGATCCACTTCTTATTCCTTGGAAATCCAGTGGTGGTACCTCAAGGAACCGGCCCGAGAACTCGCACACGAACTGGCCGTCAGCATCCCTGGCGGCAGGAGCAAGGTAACGGGCGGGACGCGGCCGGGAGAGAGCCGGCGGGCACGGAGGCGGCCGGGAGCAGGGGGGCAGCGCGGCCTCCGGGGAAGGGGGGAATTCACCATAGGAATGTAAGGACAGCGTCTTAAGGGCTGTAACTAGAAAACGCTCGGAGTCCGGATGTGAAACCGGGAGCGAGGGCTCGAGGAGAATAGCTGGGGTTGGAGGCGCGGGCAGCGCGCTGAGCGGGGCATCCCCGCGGGCTGAGAGCTCCGCCGGCAGCTGCGGGAGCGGCGCGGGGCAGCGCTGTGCCGATGCGCGCTGAGCGGGGTGCGCGCGTACACCTGCGTGTGGAGCTCGGCCAGCCGTTTTCACGCAGTCGAGTGTAGAAATTAAAATGCATGAAGTAGCGTTAAATCTTGCGAGTCCCCTCCCCCTAGCGAGCATCTAGGCTCGGGGGCGGGCGCCGTTCTGAACGCTCCGCCGCGTTTCCCCGGAACGGCTGGATCGGCCCGCAGCCCCCGTTTCAGTACGATGCCCCGGGCGGCGCCGGCGGGG
Source organism: Meleagris gallopavo (assembly GCF_905368555.1). NCBI lineage: Eukaryota > Metazoa > Chordata > Aves > Galliformes > Phasianidae > Meleagris > Meleagris gallopavo. The sequence goes on from NC_139416.1 coordinate 7,718,783, forward strand.
TGCGGCCGGGGACCGCTCCGCTCCCGGCTCGGGTACCGCTCGTTTTCCTGCAGCGCTCCGATCGAGATGCACGGCTATAGGCGCTGAGCTACTGCGGTGCCGCCTGGATGGGGAAAGTGTAACTCAGTTGTCAGACAGGGAGGTAAATCGCTCGAATTTAACCTCGTAGAAAAGCCGCGAGTCGCTTTCACCAGAAATGATGGCGGGGTGCGCGCGGAGCTGATGGTACATCGGCGAGAGCTGTGGCATCGCTCGAGTTTTACGGCATTTAGCGGGGACAGCCCCACGGCGGACGGTAAAGCGCTGTGATGCGAGCAGCGGGGCCGGGCTGCGGGCTGGCGCTGCCGCGGGCGGCGCGTTTCGCAGCGCGGTGCCAGGAGCTGCCCGCGGGCGCTGGGCGGTGTCGCCGAGGGTGCGGCACCTCGGTGCGTGCCGCCGGGGCGGACCGGGCTCTGTCTTTCCCCGTGCCATGGGCGGGGATCTACTCGTCCGAGTAGCGGGGTGGAAGGGAGCGTCGCTCCGCGTGCCGCCGGGACGGGCTCTGACCTATTTTTTCTATTCCTCAGGTGGCGAACAAGGACGCGACGAAGATCAGCGTAAGTTCAGCGGGAGCGGCGCGCACCCCGTCCCACCCCGACCCCACCGCCAGCACCGCACGGTGCAGCCACGGCGTGGCGGCCGCTCCCTGCGGGCGGGGCGTTGGGGAGGGGATGTTGGGGCTGGGGGGGGGCCGCCCGGCGGCTGCTACTGCCACCCCAGCGCGGCGCCGGACGGCGCTGCGAGCGGCGAGGGTAAGGGGGGGGAGAGGGGGCCGAGGGGCGGGGCCGGCCCCGCAGCTGAGGCTCCGCTCTCTTGCAGACGGTCCGCGTGCAGGGCAACGACATCTCGCACCGGCTGCGGCTGTCGGGCGTGCGGCGGCAGGACGAGGGCGTCTATGAGTGCCGCGTGGCGGACTACAGCGACGACGAGACGCAGGAGCACAAGGCCCAGGCGCTGCTGCGCGTCCTGTCCCGCTTCGCTCCGCCCGACGTGCAGGCGGCCGAGGCGGTGTCCCACATCCAGAGTGGGGCGGCCCCTCGCCGCCACGGCCCCGCCGGCAGAGCCACGCCGCCGCCCGGGCCCGGCAAGCGTCCGCCGCCGCCCCCCGGAGAGCGGGGACCCGCCGCCGCCGCCTCGGCCTCGCCGCCGCCCGGGCAGGGGCAGGGCCAGGGCCGGGGTCGGACCGCCATCCTGCAGCAGCAGCACGGCTCAGGTAGGCGCGGGGCTGCGCGGAGGGGCGGGAGGCCGGGGCGTGGGACGGTCGCGAGCTCAGCCGTCCGGGATCCGCTGCGGGGCGAGCGCCGGAGGCGGCGATGAGAGAGCGGTGCGGTGGCGGTGCGTGGGCTGTTAGGGCCGCGCCGTGCCGGTGCTGGTTGCGGCTGCAGGGGGCCGCCGTCGTGCGTTTCTGGACTGCACTGAATGCCGAAAGTAAAATGCAGGTGTTGCGGCCGACGGTGGCGGTAATGGAGAGATAAGAAGCTGTGAGCGAGGTAGCAGGATGTAGGAAAGCGTTCTGTGGGAATTCCCAGATGGGGAGCGATGCTGCCGGCTGCGCAGCGGCAAAGCTGGAGCCGCCTGCTGTGTGGTGCTGCCGGCATTGCTGGCACTGCTGCTGCTCCGGGAAAGCATAGCGCCAGGCTCTCAGTCGGGGCAGTGAGGTAAGGCGTAGAGCAGCATCTGCTGTCCTCTGCGCTGGGGAGGCGACTCCTTTTGGGTTTTTGCTGTGGAGCTCCGTGAAAGCAGTGTCTTTTTCCGCAGAGTGGTGTGTTTTCCGCAGAGAGGACCGTGGGGTGAAACTGGGTGTCAACTCAGATGGGGCTGCAGGGCCCGGTGCTGTACTGGCTGAGCCTGGCATGTGTGCACAGCACCTCTGAGCCTGAGCTCGGTGACAGATCAGTGCTGCACATCTGTGTGTAGTGACTGAATCATGTAATATGGTAACTCAGAAGCCTTCAGCATTTGTAAGTCCTTTTGTTGTACACAGGGATGTTTCCTCTGCACGAAAGCAGAAGTGGGCTGCAGGTGATGAACACACTGCTGAAGCTGATGGTGTGGCACTGGCTGCCATGTCCCCGATTAATTGAGATCTAATTCTATTTCCATTGCAGCAGAGCCCTTCCTGGTATGTTCAGTGCAGCAAAGTAGGGCCTCTCCGTGCTGTATTTCAACATGATTATAGACGAAATGCTGCTTTCAGGTGTGCTCTTGTTGGCTTCAGCAGCATGCATGCTGTGTGGGGAAAGGTGATTCTTTGCATCATCTTGTTGGACCGAAGTGTGAAATGATCAGAATAAATGTGTCTGTCAACAAGATGCCTTAAAGAGCAGAGTCCCACCTGATGGACCAGGCCATAAATGGAAAATCTATAGTGTGGGACAAGTACTCTGATACTGTATTTGATTTAAGAAAAAATAGTGATCAGTAATGTCAGTGTGCAAGGGAACAGATCTGAGGCGACAGGCTGCCCACTGTGCCAGGGATACTGCCTACTCAAATAGCGTTCTCTGTTGAAGCTACAGTATGAAACCTCAGTGCTGTGATTGCGTGCGACTGGAAAAGATCACTGCCCCTCTGCCAGTAAAGCAGGCTGACATGGAAACGCAGCACTTCCTGCAGGCAGTTTACCAGCAGACTCTGGTCCAGAGTCTGCTGGTAAACTTGTTGCGTTTTGTGCCATGAGAGAATGAGTGCTTCTAAACGCAAGGAAAAATGTAACTTTCAATTTAAATACTTGTATGCAGGTTTAATCTTTTGCTGTAGGGAGGAAGTCTGGTGAGCAAGTGAAGGGCTGCATATGGTGCAGCAATAAAGTGTTCTTAGTGCATACCAGTAAGGGCATTGCTGAGCTGTGTCCAGGAGGAGTGGGTTCATCTCGTGTGTGCTGGTGGTGAGATTAAATAGCAGTGATTCCACATCGCATAAATGTGAGCAAGGCACTGGATTCAGGAGTCAGTCTTTGTTATCTGATAGTGAAAGGACAAACAAGCAGTTTATTTTATACTGCCCTTCCGGGGGCAAACTGGCTGCACTAGGTCACTCTGAAAGTAATGCCTCCTATTTATTTCCACGGAAGCTACAACAGATACAAAGAGCACAATTACACTGTTTGATAGAGCACATTCTCAGCTACAAATACTGTCGTTCAACAGAGTCAGCGCCCTTAGCTGTGTGTTGTAGCCAGCAATGAACTAGAGCTGTGCTAGTGGAGGTGACACACTGCTGCCACTACTGGAACGTACCACCCACCCCTCACTGTGCTCACACCACCGTGTGGTCTCTGTAAGCATTCGGTAAACGTTGATGGATGTCAGTGGGTGCAGTTTTTTCTGCCTGGAGGACTGCAGTGACACTCCTTTGCTTCATCCACGCTCCCATCTCAGATGCCATTCAGAGTGCCCCTCTGCTGCTATCTGTCACACAGCAACAGCATGTAAAGCAATGCTGGTGGGAAGGTTCGGCCTTTACTGCCACACCACTGCCACCCACCTCTGATGTCGTGGGCCAGTATAATAAAACAGGAGGCATTACTTAGGGAGCAGAGCTTGTATGTACTGCCAAATGGTCTCCAAAATGAGTGCTGTGTATTGGCTGGGGGCAATTTTTAGTTTAACTTCTGAGCAGAATGCAGATCAGACAGTGCAGCTTCCAAATTCCCTTTTATTTGTTTGATCTCCAGCCATAAAGCTCTGAAGTGAAAGCTTTAAATAAAATAAACAAAGAGGGGAGTGTCAAACAAGAAACTGTGCTTCATTATGCTCGGAGTGCTCTAGGAAGGACACAGAGAAACTCATGTGTTATGCAAAGATGAAATGTTCACAGCTAGGAAGAAAGTAAGTCTTTGCTTCGTGCCTCTCTCCCGTCTCCCCCTCCAAAGCCTTTCATGTCTGTGGCAAAGGAGAGGAGGGCGTCCTGCCTGGGCCCGCTGTGGGGATAACAGCATGCCCAGCCCTGCTCTGCAGTCCCTGTCTGGGAGCAGCTCCTGGTGGTGCTTGGAACACCCAGCTGAGGCTGGAGACCACGTCGGGGAGTGGTGCAGTTATTTGGCTTCCACTCGGGCTGGAAAGCAGCAGGTGTGTTTTGCTGTGCTGCAGAGATGGGAACAGAAGCACAGTTCCTTGAGGATACAGAGCTGGGCCTTGTTGGAGAGCTGTAGCTGAGTTGGGGCTAGCTTTCACTGCGTTTGGGTCTGGGGCTCTCCAGGATTTGTCAGAATGTGAGTGGCTGTGTTTGCTGGCAGGGGAGGCAGCCAGAGCAGCTCGTGTGTTTGATGGATGTGCTTTGCACAACGCAGCCCAAAAGGGAAATCTGTTCCGTTGTACCTCCCAGCCCTGCACTGCCCGGGTCTCCTTCATTCCCCCCATGCTTTTCATGAGACCGTCTGTGAGCTCACACTGCTGCTGTTTAAAGAGAAATGCAACCTGGGTCACTCGCATTTCCCTTTGCATTAAATAAAGGAGCAGAACAGAGCACCATAACTGAGTTACCAGGCTGGCCTCCTAAATGTCACTGGATAATAAACACGCAAAAAGAATTCTCATTAAATACACATCACTAGCACTTCAATATCTGGGCAAATTAGACTCCTTTGGGGACAAGTGAGGTCAAATATCTTCTTTTGTGTGCGCGCTATGGAGTAATTCTTGAACGGGACAAAAGCACAGACTGCAGCAGCATCACCTCAGTGCGTAGGGCAGAACTGTGCTGGCTGTGCTGGGCTGGTTCTGAAGGGTGGCAATGCAATCTATTTGAGTCACCTCCTTTGAGTAGTTTGCACTTGTTCCCCAGAGGGATGGGACAAACAGCTCAGGCCTATTCCATGAAAGCCTGCATGGTGTCCTTGCAGAACTTTGCGTATTGTTTGAACTTCTCTCATGTATTCAAGTTACAGATGAAAAAATACTAAAAAACGAAATGACTAAATGTAATGAAAGGGGCATTCTAAGTCATTCTGATGAATGTGGCTGCTGTGCCGAAAGCTGCTTGAGATGTTGCTACAAGGTGATTCATTTGTGAATGAAAAGCTGAAGTAGTTATGAAGAAAGCTGAGTGCACCTGTGTGTCTTTTTGCATGAACAAACAGCATTTCGGTTGGGAATATCCACGTACTGCTGGGTTTCTTAGATAAACTTGGCAAAATGGAGTCTGAGGGTGCAGTACCAGCAGCAGGCTGTGTAATTGGCAAGACAGGCAGTAATTGTTACATCTTCACCACCAGGGATGCAGCTCTGCTGGCGTGTAATGTAACACGTGAGCTGTGCTGTGGATTGTGATGTTTCAGTGGTGTGCTCAGCAGTCACCACACGAAGGAACGTTGGGGCAGTCTCAGAGGAACAAGTTTGGAGAAGGCCATTGCTGACACTGGTCTGTAGTTGAAAAGCCAACAAGGCAGGAGCTGCATCTCGCCGTGGTCCCATGAAGGTGATGTTCCAGGATCTGATAGGACTGCTGGCAGTGAGAGGGGTTTGATTTAGCTTGCTAAAGCAGAGAGAGTGCTGGCAGGTTTGCTACCGCTGTTTATTTTGTGTTTTTTTAAATTGGATAATGGCAGAGTAGTGCCCTTTGTCAATAATAAATAGTTCAAGTAGGTTTGTATTGGAAAAAACAGAGTTGTCAGTGGAATGGTATTATTTGTCACAACAGCGGTTAACAACCGAGTATTTTATATTGCCAGGCTGTTATCAGCTGGGAGGCAATTTTATTAGCTGGAAAGCAGCAGTTTGGCAGGGCAGCAGCTGTGCTCCATGGAGAAGTCAGCGTGAGTGCTGAGTGTGGGCTGCTGTGCCCAGCATCAGGGCACTGAGCTGCCGGGATGTGTCCGGGATGCGTGTGATGGCACCGTGCTGCCGGGAGCTGCAGCATCACACAGCTGGGGGGCAGCTGGCTGCAGGCTGGGGCTGAGCAGTCCGGAACACCCCTAACAGACATCATCTTCTGTCTGCTGTTTCATTGCCTGTTGATCACGCTTAAGGTTCCCCTACTATCTGTACTGCTTAATACATTTTAAAGTCGCATTTATAACCTGATTCCCTTTCAGGCCCAGGAGCTCGAGAGCTTACATGCAAGAAGGCCCAGAAGAATGTCCCCCATCCACAGCTGTTCCCCTGCTGGCTTAGGCTGTGAAGTTTGCCTTCCCTGAGGCCCAGGACATGGCAGTGCCTTCACTGAGCTGCCAGCTAGCAGTGTGTAAGGTTGGCAGGGGCTGTGCAGCTGTGAAGGACACCCACAGCACCCCTGCTGGCGTCCAGCAAAAAGGCCATCCCTCAGTGCAGGTGATGGGCTCTGCTTTTTTGTGGTACTTGCTCTCAGCATTTTTCCTTGCATCATCTTGTTCTCTGCTAACAGACTTAGCTTTGTTCTTTAAGTATGGACTGGATAGGGTTTTGGTTTTTGTGTTTTGTTTCGCTTGGGGAAAAAAAAAAAAATTCTTAGATAATCTGCACTTGGATTTGCTTAGCTTTGGTAATTCTGATTGAAATGATAACTGCAACTATACTGTCAGCTTGCTGCTAATCCTGCTCAACTCAAAAATACTGTGAAAACAGTAAAGTGAGAACTAACACATCTTGCTCTTTACTTTGAGGTTGCAAATATTTACTGCTCGTGTCACATCCACAGAATGTGAAATACATGGATTCCATCTCATGTGATCTGTATTCCAAGTCTTATAGTCTTGACTTTCAGAATTCTGTGGCTGCATTATTATTTAGCTTGCATGCTTTATGCAGTGTGGCTTTTTGGTTTCCCTACTTACAATGAAAAACTTGAGAATATGGCCCAGGCTTAAAGCTCAATAGCTGGAACCTCAACCCCAGCACTTTTAATCAGCCTCGTGATTTGGGTAATTTGAGTTGTGGTTTTTGCTGTTTGCTGTATGAGGTGGAACTGCTCCCACAGTCTTGCTGAAGAAGGATGTGCAGGGCTGGATGCTGATTTACTGCTAAGCTACCAGTAATGTAGTTAGTTATTTTTCTGCATGTTTTAGTTCAAAATTCATTTTTCACCTGATCACATTACAAGGAATTTTGTATCCCATTTTTCAAGTGCCAAGGAGTAAATTAATGGTGCTCAGTTTTGTTAAGTTGGGTTTAGATCCTGGAGCTGCAGGAAATTCTGGATTGAAACAAATTCACAGCTGCACGTTTTGGGTCTCATTAATCAGATATTTCGTGTCTTTACTTCCCACCGAGCAGAGATCACAGACACCAAGGCAGAAATCTGTTTATAGGAATGTGCTACAAAGTAGAGACCAGCTGCATGTCTTGAGAGGAAAACTACTGGCTTAGTTACATTCAGACCAATATAAAGGATTTAGGCTGTATAATCTATATAGAATGAATGACTCTTTCTCAGTATTCAGCCTACCTTCCTCTTCTATCCTGGCACAGTCCATAGCAGCTTTTGCAGCTCGTTATAAATCAGTGCAGGTGTTTTCGTGAAGCTTTTCCTTAATTTCTGTGAGAGGATGCTGGGGGTGGTGGGGCTGCTTGTTTGGCTGTGTGCAGCTGGGGCCGGGGTGCCACATGACCCAGCTGCTGCTCCATCAGAGCTCAGTGTGCCACCTCTGCTCCTCGGTAATGGCACAGGGGCTTCAGAAGCACCGGTAAGACTGGCTGCTCTGCAGGGCTTTGGCTACCACAGAGGGGTACTGGGAATGCTGAGGGAAAGTGCGCCAGCTCTTCCCTGCAGTCTGTGTCCCTGCTTGTGACTTCAGTGGAAGATGAGTTTTTACCCATTGACAAACATGTCACGTTTTTCTGGCATCTAGGAAGTAGAAGCATTTCTTGCTCACTGCTTGGTCTGCATTTCCACACGTTCATCAAATCTACTGCTGGAGCCAGAGCTCCTTCTGTTTGTTAGTGGCCTTAACGTGGTTCCCTTGAAATGAGCTCTAACGTGATCCAAAATCCACTTCAATAATTGAAGTGCCGTAAGCAGCACGGACCCAGCTCCTGTCCCACAGCACTCGCAGGCCGGCTTCCAACAAAGCCCTGCAGGACTTCAGAAAATCAAAACTGCAGAAGAAATGGTTTTCTTGAATTTCCTATCAGAACCAAACTTCCCTTTCTGCATCATTTCCTTGCAGTCTGATTTTTGTTTTCTAACTTGTCTGTAACTGTATGATGCATGTGACCCATTTTTCATACCACTGTTAAAGCGGGGGCTTCAGGGTCTTCAAGAGGGCTTAAGCATGTCAGCAGGAGCTCCCAGGTTGCTGGGAAATTCTGTTTCACAAGAAAACAGGATTCCCCCAGGCTCCATAACAGTGCTGTCAAGCCTCTTGAGTGCTGCAGTTCCCATGCCATCCCTGCCACCAGTGCTGTGGATTACCACTAAAACACTGAGCTTGTATCCTAGATGGGCTTTTCTCAGATGTAACAAGAACAAAGAAATTTCAGAACCAGACTGCTACAGAGAATTGGTACAGAAATATCCTTATTTTTCTACCAGTGCCAGAAATGGGCATTGTGCTGCAGTCTCTTTAGAATTACTGAGCCTGTGCTCCATTCTCTCCACGATCACTGCCATTAGTTCAGTCAGCAGGTACACAGATACGGGTACAGGTAAGCGTCCAATCACGTTCATTTCATGAGGGCTGTACACTCCAAATGAAAACACAGGTCCTACTTGAAATACCGAAACTGGCAACTGTGCAAAATTAGGAGTAGCTGTCACTTCTGTTACAGGGTATTTTGGCAATTCATTTCTATGTAGGGGTCTGCGTACAATAGTGGGTGTCAGAAGACAGAAGCAGGCAGATGGTAAAACTGGTGTAGTGGAAAAGATGTGAAATGATGACACGGTCAGGAATACAACACGTGTTGTGCCACAGGGGTCTGAGTGGAAGGCAGTGTGACTCGTAAGATCAAGTCCCAAACTGCGCAGTAATTCTAATGCGGTGCAGCTTATTGTCTTTTTAATTCAGAAAGTGTATAGTGACTTTAATAATGGTGTCTTTTTAATTAAGAACTTCTAAGCAGCTCTTAGATCTGAAGTTTGGTAAATTCAGTTCAGTGGAAGTGCACCAAATTTACGTCGGTGAGAGAATGTGCTGTACCTAGAAGGTAATGCCAGTAATGAGCTTGACTGACAGCCCACAGAAAAATCCTATTCCTTCCACAGATGCAAGACAGTAGGGACAGCTTCTCAAAGAATTTCTGTCAAGCACAGCTTGAAGATTCCAGACGGAGAGAATAAATCAGTCTTTATGGTCAGTTTGGTCCCTGACCTCTTAATGAAAATGCCAGGTTTGAGATATTTAATTGAACACTGATGTAAGGAAATGGACTGTTCCTGCATGGCCACTACAAAGAAATGTCTGGTGATGCTACCAACCAGGGTCCCAGTTCCATCCTATGTGGGCAGTCAAATTTTAGGTGTTACACCACAGTTGAAGGAAAACGGACCTTCCAGCTCTGTATTAAATGTGCCCCTGCATCTTGCTGCCATCTCAGAAAGAAATACCAAGGGTCTGCTCAGATTCTGGGAAGAAAAATAGTGAACAGCTGGAAAATGTTTTGGCTGTTGGTTAAATATAGCTAGTAGAAGAATCATCCCATTTTTAACGTGTGACACAAGGCAGTTGGTTAATTAATGGTTGTTTTCAATTGGATGAACTGCTTTAAGTCAAACTTTGATGAATGTTCACACAAAACAAATTATTAAATAGAAAACTACAGTAAAATGTTATTATGTTGTAAATCCAAAAGAAGGATGAGTGATGCCAAGGAGCAATTCACCATCCACGAACAGAACAATTTGTTATTGTTCTCCTTACTGGTAGACTCTCCCTTTAAGCCATGTGTATATAAATAATTTAAAAGCAAAATTATAAGTCTGTATAGTAATAAATAAGCCTACAGAAGGAAAAAAAAACCCACTATCACATCAATATTCAAAACATAAACTAAATATGTTCTAAGTGCTTGTACTTTGTAAATAACTGTATTCCTGATTTAAAGTCTCTGAAGAATAGCTCTCTGTTCTCAAATCTGGGTCAGATCTCATGTCCAGATTCTGGGGATCAAGACCACATTCTGTTTATTTACATCTGCAAATGCAGCAATGTATTAACTCAAGTCAAAACTTTCACTGAGGCACTAAAAGCAGAATTGAGGACACGAAGTCCAGGTTGTTTATAAGCAATGTGAGCTTGAAAGTGGTTCAGGTTAACTGCGCAGGGAGAAATTAATAACAGTTCTCCTTGTGTTCAGAGCAGAAGAATTCTGCAGTCCTGTGTGTCTGCTTTTGCTGCCCAATGTATTACAGCACAATAACACTGAATTGGTATGGAAAAAACAAAACTTGTCATCAGCGTTTGGTAAGAATAACTGTTATAAAATAATTTGTAAAAGTACATTTCGCTTTTATTTAACCACCGAGATTCTGTTAACAGTCTTTGAACTCCAGTTCTGCATCCACATTAAAGAAGATGGAGAACGTAGCTTAAAAATAACAGCAATTTCTGCAAAAGAGAAAGAAAAAATAATAACAAAAAAATGTTTTTGCATTAATTCTTAGTTCTGCATTGAGATTTAAACTAAGCTGGCAAGTGAAGCTACAACTGACATGATTTGGGGTGGCAGGTGTGCTGTGACTAACGCTGCTTTCCATTCCAATACAAACAGCCCTCACCTGGTGTCCTTTGCAGCCCTTCAGTTTTATGATGGTCGTTAGAGTGCTTGAGCTGTGAGAGCCAATTACACCAGGTCCTGTTCCTTAGTGTTTCCAGGGGAATTCCCCCCTTACAGAAGTGCAGCTTTCTTCCTGAGTAACTGGCAGCACACACTGTGACTGGAGTTCTGTGCTGAGAAAACCAAGTTCAGCTTTGCCACGGAGAAAGGAGTCCTTATGGCATTTAGTTTTGAGCAAATACTGATGGCCAGATCTTCACTGCAGTGGTGGACAACTGCAGAGCTGGTGGAAATTCAGCACCTCTGAGTGCAGCTGCCAGGAATGCTGGCTTCTGCCAGGCTGCCCTCCCTGTTCTCAGCACAGGGGTAGCACTCAGAGACCAACCTGGGCTTGTGCTTGCATCTATGCCGTGACCCAGAGGTGAGCTTGGAAATGGGGACGTGTTGGCTGCAGTTTTGGGTCTATTGTGTCAGTGACTGCAATCTGTGATTAAGCACTCTGTCTTCAGATATCCTGTAGTGTGTCAGACTCAGAAGATGGGCTTTCAACTTCAGCTCTCTCCATTCAGTTTTCTCTATGTGGTGCAGGTAGGTTTGTTTTTAAGGTTTTATCCCTGCTAAAATTGTGGAATACATTAGTGAATTGACTGTATGTTTCTAAGGAAAAATAATGAGGCTAGACAGCATTCATGTAAATAGAAATAAATGCATAGTGTTTGCAGCTGTGTCCACGTGAGCCAGAAAAGCAGATCCAATCTGTGCTTGGAGATGCTGTGTTAGCAGACATGGGCTGCGGGAGGCTGACTGGCCTTGCAAGGTTCTTGCTCCAGCTGAGAGCTCGGATCCTTCCCTGAAGAGCACACCACCAGAGCCACGTGCCCTGCAAAACACCAGGCTGCAGCCGGTGTCACCAGGACACCGCTTTGTCTCAGGGTTGTGTTGGTACATGGATAGTTTGTTGGGTCTGGTGTTCTGCCCTGGTGATAGGGAAGCAAAGGGAATTGCACGGAGTCACGGTGTGCGAGGGGCAGCTGGGCCCAGTAGTTTGCGTGCACACTGCCACCCTGCACGTGGTGCTCTGCTGAGTGTTCCTGAGGTGATGTCCTGCCTGCCAGAAGTCTGCTAGCTGCTGCCCATGGCAGGTCTGAAATGAGAGATGGGGCACTGCAGCGTTGCAAATATGGAGACGTACTTAAAGAAATAGTGAAGACTCCTGATGTGTTTCCCCTCCACTTTTAAAGAGCCCAGAGATGTCTAAAGAGGTTTGTTACTTGCTTCTCAGCTTCTGCTGCTTCAATGAACGTTCTGTTTGCAGCAGAGGACAGATGTGAAACATGCTGGGAAGGCTCACTCCTATTGGCAGCAGCCTCCATCCCAGCAGCAGTGGTCTGAGGGCTCGCTGCTGGGATCTGCTGCACTGCCCTCCTGGTGCAGGAAGGGGCTGCTTTTCCTGCCTGCCGTCTCCAGGGCAGAACCTCCCTGTGCTCAGCTCCTCAGGGCTGGGCTCTACGGCAATGAGGGCAAATCTGAGCAGTGAGCAAATGTGGGGGCTGCTGATGGTCTGTCCAGCGTGCTGCCCAGGACCACGAGCTTCAGCTGCTGCTGTGCTCCTGCACACATTCCTACTTTAATTTTTTTACAAGAATTCACTAGGTGCTTTAGCTACCTGAGTTGATTGTGTTAGTTCATGATTTTCAGCTTTAAAAAGAAAAACCCTGTATTCATCTTAATCATCTGCTGTTGCTAAGTAGGCAGCCTTTTGCCACATGTGCCTGCATGCAAGGACTTAATTAAAACCTTAATAACTAAATAATCTCTCCACAGTCTAGGTGTCTATGAGATAGCACACTATGGGGACAATAGTTGAGTTCCTCAGTTGCACAACACATTACAGTGAGCTGGTTTTTATATTGGATAATAATACTCTAGCTTTGCTGGTGAGGCATACATACGAGCAGCCTGAGCAGAGGTGTTCTCAGGAACTTCTTGAGGTATTTCCTTTGATTGTGCCACAGCTGAGAGACATCTGTCTCCTGGAGACCAAGACTAAGATATGTGAGGTATTTGCACTGGGGTACCCTGTTTCCTAAACAGAATCGGCTTCATTGCTTTTTCAAGGATACTGAGCATTTAAAAAATAATAACTCCAGTACATTGAGAAGTGGTTTTGAGGTCACTTTTCTGGTTGGGTTCTGTGCTTTGGGTACTGGGAACTCTAGTGCTCAGTCTGCAGGCTGCCCTGATGCAGCTCTCATGCCAGATGTGGTGTGAGGCTGCAGCTGGACTCCTGTGTTCACACCGGTGGAAGCAGCCCAAGGGCACATAAAGCATCAGTCACATTGTGCAGCCCTGTATGCTGTCACATCATAGTATTGGTGACAACCATACATGCAACTCCACGTTGCAGGTTGTGAAAGGTGTCACTTATTGGCACTTGGGGACCCAATCACCTGTGGCTGTGGACCAGTCCAGGCTCATCTGTCTGCTCAGCAGGGCTTGGGGGAGTGAATGGCAGCAACTTGTTGTCCTGCTGCACTGTTGCAGGCCGTGCCAGGATGGCACAGCTTCTGCATGGGAGTTCTGCCATGCTCGCCCAGTGTGACCTGTGTCAGTATTGGGGCCTCACCACGGCCAACAGAGCTGGAGCTGTGCACCTTGGCCCCAGTGCTCAGCTTCTTGCACTGGTGAGGCTGGACCACAGTGCTACCCAGTAGATTCCTCTCTCTTTGGCACAGGTAACTAGAAAGTAAAAAAACGGCAAATATCTTAGTGTAAGCAGATAGGAGGCAGGTACAGCCTGTTCAGCTGCAGCACGGACTCTGATGGCACTTCTTGGTGTGAGCCAATGCATGGGTGCCTGCCCTACCTGCAGCATCCTCTGCAGCGTGCCACTGCTGCCCTGCCCTGCACCCCATCTGTGTCACACAAGCTTATCTCATAGGAGCACAAGCAGTCGTGCCGTTAGGACCAAGTGTCTGTAAGGGATGTGTTTCACACCTGACCTCTGTTTTTCTATAGCTCCTGTGCACATTTTTAATTTAAAATTCTGCTCTTTCCTATAAAAGGTAAAGAAGATGTCAAGGGCTTGCTGTTCCCATTCCAAATGAAATGGGTTCACGTCCTGTTAATCAAGGAGTACGGCTGCAGCATTTGTCATTTCCCTTTAAAATAATGGGTGGTTGATACCTGTCATTTCCCAAGAAACTGTATACCAGATTAAGGTGTATAGAAATAGAAATCTCAATTGCTGGTAACTTGGCCACAGCCAAGTTTAGGCATACCATTAGTGATGTATAATGAAATGACCTGAGTGGAGTTAGATTTGGGAGGGGGAAGAGAAAGCTATTAGAGTTGGATAGCTGGAGGATGCTGTTTTACTATTAAAATTAAGCTTCTGACCCCTGGCTCTGATGTGATAAAAATAAATCTTCCTGTATTTCTCTTCTGTGTTTAATCTTCTATATTGGAAAAGATAAAAAATAAAATCTCCTTCTTTCCCTTGTCTCTTTTTCTAGGCACAGGACCTATTTATGCTACAGACCCGCTCCTATACATGTTCCTGTTAATACTGCATAAGCTTGTACGTTTATTAGTAAACCACTGATGGACTACTTCCTCCACTACTCCTCAGCCAAACAAAAGGAACCTATTTAAGAACAGGACAAGCCCCTGATAAAACATTACCCACAGTTGGAAGGATGGACAGAAAGAGACTGAAAGAAGCATGATAAATTCTACATGAGGGGAAAACATATTTTTGGGGATGTCACAGAAGGTAAACCACAAAAAATAATGCATCTAGTTTCCAGACCCTATGGTGTAAGGCCCTGCTCTGTGCACAGCACCTATGGTTTCTCTGTTTTAATGTAATATTTTTCTTTTCTAAACCTTTCCTCTGACTCTTCAGACTCTTCATTTTGCACGAACTGTTGAGCAGTTATCTTTATGACAGTATGTAAAGATGCTGGGTCAAAACCCTTCCTAAGAAAGGAAATATTTTTAGTAGATTGTGTTTAGTTTTTCTGAATTTCCTTTTTCTTTTTTTTCTTTTTTTTTTTCTTTTTTTTAATTAAATTATTTCTTTTGGAGACATTTTAATTGAAAAGGTACATCTTACCATAATTAATAGGCACTGCTGATAATATTTATTTTTAAATGAAGATTGGAAACAAGGTAAGACATTTGTTTATAAACTGTATTGTATATTGCTGAATAACAGTTGAATAAAAAGATTTTGAAATAAAGTTTCTGAGCTGTGTGTGACTTTCCCATGTTCTGAAGGAGGATTTGTGGCTGTGTGCCATTCCCCAACTCGTCACAGCACAGCAGATGAACTCACTGCACTCACACAGCCCCGTGCTGCTGTGTGCTGCAGCTGTAGCACGGAACGGCCGCGTCCTGCTGTGGGCTGGTGGTGAGCTGGGGCTCATAATGCAGCATGGGCTCTGTGTGCCAGCCTGACACTGCCAAGGTAAGCAAGTTCTTCTGGAACTTTGTCAGGCTTTGTTCCAGTATTGGCTTAAAATACGTATAACTATGTAATCTTAAAAAACTGAATATTTTTTTCTTAGCAAGAGAGTTTGTTCGTATGAACCAAATGTTTTTCTACAGTAAATACAGAGGTTAATTACTGCTTTTATTCAAAATGTCTGTTGTTTTGTGTATAATGGGATAACCTGGCAAGGAATCACAACTTTCTTTAGCTGCATTTATTGAAGCAGTTTGAAATCTCTTGTGCCCGACTGTGGTTCTTATCCTGTCATTTATATGGCATTCTAGAAAGGGCCTTAATTGTGGAAATGGTAAAGAGACAGCTACAGCGCCAGCAGACTGTCAGCAGAAGGCGTGGAGCAAAAGCAGGACGTGCTGGCTGCCTCAGCTTGTGCTCCCCTTCTAAGACAGGGTAGGAAGGGGGTTTCAGTTTCTCAGATGGTCAGCACTTTTCCTAGGACTTGTGAGGGACTTGTGCTGCCCACATCTTGTAAGCGTGAGACCAAAACTCGTCTGTGTTCCCTGCGTGCTGCTGCACTCACAGTAAGAAGCCCTCCTGCTCTGGGGCAGGCTCACCATAGGGATCTGCAGGTGATAATTTTTTTTTTATAAGAATTTTCATCATCTTAATTCCTGTTGTATCTTCTGGATTGGGGAATAATCCATCACCATCTCACCAAAAGCAGAGTGCTGTACAGAAGGACGTGGGGGAGATATCTGCTGCAAGCTGAGAGATGCCCATGTGAGGTGGTGCCCAGCTCCATCCTGGCCGTGTGTGCAGGGTGGGGTGAGCACTTCACAGTGTGAAAGGAAAAGAGTTAGAAAAAGAGACTGGGGTGCTGGTCCCTGCCACAATTAACTCTGACATTTAATTCTTGTCTGGAAACTTGTTCAAGGACAACTGCTGAAGGCGGGGCTCTGTGTGGAGCCTGCGATGTCACAGGAGCACTGAGCTTTTGAGAAATGGCTGGTGATGGAAGGGAAACCTGCCCAGGTTTGAACTGTGCGTCCTGGTGAGCTCATCACTGCTGCTTTTTCTCAAGGGCAGTAAGTATTTCTCAGTGACCTGTCTTCTGTCTAAGAGGAAAAACATAACAATTTTTTCCACAAGAGGAAGAAATACCTCTGTTTAAATTTATCTGAATAAACAGCTGAAACTTGAAGTTGCAGAGCCTGTCTAGAAGTGAACAGTGATGCTTTTATTCATTTTGACTGTACCTCGGCGTGGTCTGTTGGTAATGAGATCAGCTGCTTTGCCCTGATACTTTTGTTTCATCACTAACAGGCTGTGTTATTTCTTGAATTGCATACTGCATGCTTTGCAGAAAATTTGTGAGGAAGTGCACTATCTTGCATTTGTCGTTCCCCTCATACTGTAGACTGTTACCTGTGTAGGCATGTGAACCTGGAAGTTCTGTGTGCAGCAAAAGGAGTAGAATTAACAAAGTCCTCTTGATCTTAATCATACTGAAGGAAAAAAGTATTAAATCTGCAACTAAGTAGCACTGTTCTTCTCTGAGATCAGAATATGCTGCAGGAATAACAATTCCTGTATTCTCATTCACTCACAGTACAACCTCAGAACTACTAAACAACAACCTGAGGCTCTGATGAGAAATCTAACGAGAGCAATAGGCTGCTTTTCCTTCCACTGAAGAACACACATGCAGAGCTCACTCATTCCCAGCAAACAGAAGAACTTCAACAAGAGAGCTCCTTGCCAAGAGGAGCTGCCTCGACCTTCAGAAACACAAGGAAGGAGTCCTCCAGGTTTTGCGGTCTTGGTTTCTACATTTCATTCAGCTTTTTTTTGCCAATACTCAGTCTGTGTTTGGGGAAACAACAAGCTGAAAAGGGAGGCTGCAACTTTGGTATGCAATTTGGTCTTCCAGGAGCACTCAAAAGAATGAGAAAAATTTTGTCGGAAAAGAAGTACAGAATTGGTAGCCTTATTGCTTGTGAGTGCATTAAGGGCTTTTGCTAAAACATCTGTCCTGAGAGCGCTCGCTCTTCTGAAAAGGGCAGCTGCCTCACTTCTGCTGATTATATTTACAAAGGGCAAAGGCAGTTTTTGCTGTACCCTTAATGGACAGAGGCTAGTGGCAATTCTTGCTCTTTCATAAATCTCAGCATTCCTACTGGTGTCTGCTGTCAGAATCGATTAGGAGCGAGTGCTCGGACTGCAGAGCCGTGGAGAGACAGAGCAGACCAGCACGGAGCCAGGCAGGAGCTCCTCCAGCACTGGCAGTAGCCTGGCCGTGTCCCCAAGCAGCGGGGGGAGGCAGCCCCTGGCCCCTGCTCCTTGCAGCAGGAGACAGCACGCCTGCAATGCCAGTAACGGCTGAGCTGGGAAGCGTGAGCGATGGCTGCTAGGGGCCAGAGCTGAGTCATCTGTAATATAATCATAAGGAAACACACATTTTTCCTGAGAGAAAATCAATAGAACTTTGCACTTTTCCTTGTAATATTTCCAGCCTGTGCCATCAGCCATAGTTTGCTCACAGTTATACTGCTATAAATTCACTGCAAGTTAATGGATTTCAACAAAAATGAATGGATTTACAACAGTGTAATAGATCTAATGTTAGAGCCGTGCACATGTAAAAATACGTGGAACAAAAGCAGATTTTACACCACATGGATCACCTTCAAGATGCCAAGACCTTGCAAGGAAAAAGCAGAATTGCCTACTGCCAGGTGTGTAACACACCAAAGGGAAAGGTGGGTGATGGAGGGGTGCACACACACAGAATGCAGGAAACTAACTGTGCCATTTTCTCATTTCTTCTGTAAAACATTTTGGACATTCCACACATCTCATGTGGAATTACTAAGTAAATAAATAACGTCCTCCCAAAGTTGTGTGTCAGAACTGGGCTGGTTAATGTATGAGCTGCCTCTGCTGCATTTGTTACTACATGGTAAATTTCATGCTTAGCCAGAGGCTGCCCAAGTTCATTGATTCATTATCCTTAAACTTGGGGCGGTTATTAGTCAAGCTCCCTCCAGTACATCTATTTAATAAAGAAAAGAACAGAAAATTGATGGAATCAAAAATGCTCAAGTCTTAATTAGTGCTTTTTAGCAAAGAGTGATTGGAGGGGTGTGGTGGGAATATGAAGTTGCAGTGAATGTGCTGCCTGATTCCAGCGGCTGCTCCTTCCCCGGAGTGGAGGGGCTCTCCCAGCCCTCAGCCCTGCAGCCTGGTGCAGCCCTGGGCATCTGCACCACCAGCTAAGGGAGGAACCATGCTACACGCCCTGGGAGAGAACAAATATATATTGATATACACACATTGTCCTGATTGATTAAGAGTGTTTGGATGGTAAAATCCTCGTGGGATTTTCTTTTCACAGTTTTGGGCTTCTCTGGTGTTTTTGTTCCGTAGCAAAATGCAGGGGAAATGGAGGCTCTGCAAAAGGCAGAGCTGGGGGCTGCGCACAGGAGAGGTGTTTGGTTTTAATCCACACAGGAGCTGTAGTTGCACCACAGCAAAATTACCTGGTCCTGAAGTGAAGGGAGTGGGAGTAAGGCTGGGAGAAACCCAGCAAGGCGTGAGGGCTGTGCTGCACAGCCTGTTCCCCAGGCACAGCCCTGGGCTTGACAGGGCAGAAAAGAAGGGTGGCATTCTTTTTTAGATCATCCGTCTGAAACCCAACAATGTCTCCTCAGTAAAAGATGGATTTTACTGTAAATAGAGCCAGCCAGGAAAAGTAATTTGGTTGAGATTTGCATCGCTGACAATACAAAACATGACTGGAAAAAATGGCCTTTTCTAAGCATCTATGCCAGCGTTAACCAATGAACTGAAGTTTTCTACTTTACCTTTGTTGTCTGTTAGCCTTATAATAACTATAGCCATTATGGGCATTCTAAACAAATTAGTTATATTAAAGTTGAATAAAAGAGATCCATTAATGGACTGTCCTCGTTGTTGGCTATAGATTTATCTCCCTGTTATTGTTAAAGTGATTCTTAAATCTCATATGTAAAATCATCTTTAATAAAAATTAAATGAACAAGGTCTCAATAAATAACTCAAAGATGCTTAGTCTACTGTAAACATAAGATTTAGCTCTAAATTTCCATGTCAGAGCCTCCCCTTAACGTATAAGCTTGTAATTTATTTACTTGTCCAGGACAGCTGCATATCAGTGCTTCCAGAGTTGTCAGAAGTGATCTGTGTGACTGACTGTGTCAGTGTGTCATTAATCAGCTGCTCTTTGCAGATCTAAAAATGTGTCATTGGCCCCACGGGAGCTTCTACACTGTCAGAGTGTGAAAGAAGAAGGGGGGTTTGTCTCATTCCCCCTCCCCCAGAAGAGCAGCATGGTGGGTTGCTGGCAGCTAGAAATGAACACCGAGGGTGCAATACCTCAGTTATGTCTTGGGATGTGTGGCCTCCCGTGGCACTAGGCAGCCTTTGGCAGTCAATGCTCTGAGAAACTAGAGAAGGCACTAAGAGTTGTACCGGGAGAACGAATTCCCTGGGTTCTCTAGAGCATCACCAGTGTGATGAGTAAGGATTCAGTTTTTCTTCTCAGCTTACCCAAATCCCCTCTGCACTAGCAGATAGTGGCAGGGGCTGAACTGCCAGGTTCCCAGAGTGGGCCTGGTGCATCCCAGGAGCCTGTTAGCCTCCCACGCTGTTTTGGGAGGAGAGCCACCTGCTCCTCCCCAGCCTGGAGCCAGCAAAGGCAGCAGAAACACAAGGAAAAGCCATTTTAGATCTTGTATTAGATCTTGAAGGCACCTTAAACGGCCTGAGGAATTTAAAGCCTGCTTTTTGTACTTAAGCTGAGCAGTTTTGTGACTCCCAACAGGAATTGGGATGTTGTCGAAACAACCCACGCTTTTATTTTATCACAAATGAACATACATTGCTCTGAGCTCTGGAAAGCTGGAAGCAGCTAATCAGCTTGCCTTGCCCCAGCTAGGCTGAGCAGTGTGTCAGCTGGGGAGCTGCACTTGGAGTGCTGAAAAATCTCTGGGTAAGGACACAGGGTGTACATTTACATCTCAGTCAGGCCAAGGAATAATAGTGAGTGGAGGTCTAGACTGATCTGTGCCTCTCAGTGATGCCCACTGCCTTGAGAAAAAGTCAAGAAAGGCTGCAAGACAGGCTAAAGACAGAACTATCAAATGCAACATTGAAAATGTACAAGCTGATTAAAGAAACATTAGTTAATCTAGCTAGTTTCAATTCCTACTGAAGTCAGCACTGGAACTCCTTATTTAGTGAATTCTTTTGTATGACTCCTTTAATAATTAATAATACTGGCATTTCAGTCCCCAGGGAAGTAAGCAAGGTTTGACAAGGCAGAAAAAAACACAAAATTAAGTATGTACTGGTGCTCTGATCAGTTGTGAGTTTGTTGGTTTGGCTACCTTGCAGTTTCTTCAGCACGTAGAGAACAAAGCCTAACCTCTGCATCCAGAACTGTGGGAGCTCAACCAAAAGCAAATAGGAGTTCCGAAACACACGATATGCACCTGTCAAAATCTCATCTGCAATGTGATTTAACAGCAAGACTGAACCAACGAAATTGAATTCAAGTTGCTACAGTGTACAAAGTCTAAAATTAAAAAAAATTCAATATTTTTCAAGAACATAAAATCCTTTTATTAACCCAGGAGTTAATTACTTTGAAACTAGATAGGTGTTATGCTACTTACTCTAGACTGAAGTATTTCACTAGAATAAATCATCTCAAAAGCAAATACCTGGAGCTTTGCTGGGTTCAGGAAGCATTTGTCAGTGTGGTCATAAACGTGCACGGAAAAGTCAACTAAGTTTAGGATCATTACCCAGGGGTAATTCAAACCTTATCACTGCCGTTTCTTGGAGCAGCACCAGACAACGGACCGCTCAGTGTTCAGTGCCATGAAAAAACCATGTGCTCCACACAGCACTTTTCCCTTTATCCAGAGCTCTTCTGTTGCTGCTGGCATTTATAGTGCCAGGGAAAAATCTGTCTGATCTGTTGTTTACATCTGGGAATGCAACTACAAAATGGTGAGGGAGGAGGGGATGTGATGTGGGAGGCTGCACAGAGCGTTTACCTGCGGACACTGAACCTCACCTGCTGTAGGGTTACTGAAGTAGGAGACAGCTGACAGCCTGTGCAGGGAATGCACTAACGTCAGTTCTGCGGTCATGCCAAAGCCATTTATTTTTATTTGAGCAACCTATGTTCCCAAAACAGCCGGATGAAGCTCAGCTCAAGGAGGGAGCGGAATAAGCAGGAGCAACACTATTTGCCCATGGCTCAAACTTTAACTGTGCTCTAAAACAAGCTCCTCTAAGTCAGGAGAAAACTGCAGTTTTTTTCCTTCATATGCTGAGCCAAATAGCAAAATAAGGTGTTTCCCCAAATAAACTCACTGAAAATGATTTTTCCCATGCATCTGCCTAACTGGGGTGTGATAAAGTGCATAATTCAATGCTATCTAGCCTGAGGGCTTAAAGAAAAGCTTACCTCCCTCTGCAAAACAGTACAGATAGCTGATGTGACAACTGCCTATCTGTAGGCTGCAGGCTTTCAAAAGAGCAGGTAACACAGGTGCACTATCTGACTGCAGCTTAAATTCTGCCCAAGTCATGCCTGCTTGGTTCAGTATACTCAGTCAATGGCCGTTAAGGTATTAAATAGCCACAATGTACAGCTTATTTCAAAAGAAAATACTTTAAACAGCACAAGTGACTCCTGTGCACACATTAACAAAAACCAGGACACAGTGAAGGAAATTCAGTGTAGCCACAGTAATAATTGTAACAGAGAAATGCTGACCCTGACTAACGAATGGTAGCACCTGGCTATCGCTGCTCAGCAGAGATTAGGTTCTTTCCATAAATATTTCATATATATACACAGTATATGTTTTATTCAGCTGCCTCAGACCAAACCCAACATCTTGAGAGAAGTACATACCCCTTAAGCCCAGCAGCACAAACTGTAGTCTCATGGCAATGGTAATAGCAAGTGGAAAATAGCTCCCAGTGTGCAAGATCTCTACTTTACTATATTGCGATGCATCTTCTTATTTTTCATGTGACTGGTTCATCTGACCCTGCCAGTATATAAAAATGCTATTGAATGTTTCTTTTCTATTTTATTATAATGTAATATTATAATGATAATGATATAATCTCTGAGAGTCAAAAAATTGCTACATATAGTTGACTGAGATTAAAATGTGTAGACTGTATACAGCTGTATCTTGCTTTCAAAGTGCAGGATTGGAAGGCTTCTATTAAATTGTTATTTTCAGTTATTATCAGATCCTAAATCAGTTAATATAATTACATTCCCATAGTGAATGTGCAGCATTGTGAGCCTAAATGCTATATTTTCTATTGATCTATCTCCGCAACCTGTTTAGTGAAATAATTAAAATGATTTACAGTGCTGACCTAATATCTTAGCGGTTTAGTAAATCATGTTGCCATGTGTGAGGCTCAGCCAGTTGTGAGCCCTCAGCCCTTGGCAGCACCAGGACCTGAAGTGGAGCTGCAGTGAGTGCTGTGCTGTGCCTGAAGTGTGCTCGAGGTGGGCAGAACCACCTCCTCCAATGCTCAGGGAGAAAAAGAGGCTCAAACTGGTTGTTTGTTGGCTGCCTGTGTTCAAAGTTCAAACATTTCAGGGTGCTACCAAGCTGAAGCACAATTTCAGCTGTCATTTTCAGGCAATGTATCTTCACTTGCAACTTAAACATTCCCCTTTTCTACCCCCAAAACCAACCGTAAGTGTGTGGCCAGCAAAAAGGGGGCCAGCTCTGGAGCTTGGAATTGTTACATGAAAGACAATAGGTGAAACAACTGCATCATTATTGTTAGCTTATACGAAAAGGCCAACCATAAGCACCTTCTCCTTCAAATAGGCTTTCAGGGATCAGCAGGATTCAGTAATGTTGAGACAGAAATACACTAAAGCAATGCCCCAAAGCATCTTACAATCTCTATAGGTAATCTCAACAGACCACAGGTAATTCCCCAGGCTCTAGAGAGGACTTTTTTTCTAGCTCACCTTCCTTCATTGTACTAGTGCAGTCAGGGTTCCCGCAGAGCAGGGGCAGAAGCATAGAGCCTGGAAGACAAAGTAGAAAGCAGTCGTGTTATCAAGGGTGGCAAGAGCAAAATATATTTCAAGTATTATTACAAAAGCTTGGTAATGACCCTTTTTCCATTAAAAAAAAAAAGTGGATTTTGACAGCTGCAGTATGGAGCCAAAAGGATGGAGTTGGCTTTTGTGGGATCAGGACAACGGCTGCAACGCAAGGCCGGCACAGACAGGGCACCCATGGGGACGGCTCCCATGCTGGGCAATGCCCTGCAGCCACACCTGGGCAGGGGGCACAAACCCGACCCCATCCAAGAGCCCACAAGGAAAGAGCCCACAGCTCTGCAATCCGCTGGCATTTTAAACATCATTTATAATGTCTCCACTTGGAATTTGTGTGCCTGAACAAGCCTCAAGCTTGCTTTCAGCATCCAGTACATTTCTTTCAGTTCTATTCTTTTGCATAACTATACAAAGAAAGGAAAAATGTCTGATAGAAACTTAAAAATTTGAAGGCAGTTGTCGAACACTCTTTGCAGCAGATGTCATTATCCTCCTTCCTGACCCTAACCTGCCACTGTTTTTCTTTTGCTTTAAATGGACCTGTAATTTCACAATGTGCATTCAACTGGAACGATGCTTTTTGTTAAATAAACTTTACCCTTGGACTGACTGCACTGGGCTCTGAAAAGAAACACGTCTTGCTTATGACTGTTCCAAAATAGGTCTGAAATTCAAAAAGAACTGTTGCTAAATGGGCTGTAATCATGCTGAAGGGTAAGGGAGTATTCTTCCACAAAAAAAAAAAAAAAAAAAAAAAAAAAAAAAAAAAAACAGCCAAAAAAAAAAAACCAAAAAAACAGAAGAAAATAAACTAATATCTGTGTTCTGTTCTGCAGTCTCACTGCTGATAATTTCACAGATCAGAGGATTCTGTTTTCAGAAAGCAGCCTGCTGTGCTGCAGTGTGTTTCCAAGTTGAAACAACTATAGTGGTGCCCTTGGTGCCACATTGGAAGCATCAAGAGGGACCTGGCTGCCCGAGGCCCCAACACACCAAAGAACTGCTCCACAACACGCTGCCACAAACCAGGGGGAGCCGGGCAGCTCAGCAGCGTGTGCTGCAGTGCCAGAGCTGGCGGGACCTGAACAGAGACTTCAGCGTTACTCCCAGCAACAACCCACCCCAAATTCAGATTGCAGGAGCAGTCTTACATACAAGGCATCATAGAATAGAGTCACGGAATCATAGAATCCTTACTCCTGCACTGCATCTCCTCTGTGCCTCTACCAAAGCATCCTCGACCCTAGGTGCCACATGCCATTGCAGCAGTCCTAATTTCACACTAACGTAACACAGAGAAAAATGCTTTTAAGCTAGGCTAATGCAGAAGAGACTTGGGCTCAAGGTGTTTGTTAGCCAGGGCTTTGTGCTCACTGACCCGTGGCAACAGCAAACATGGGTCAGCTCGGTTATGAATCTGTGATTAGTTAATTCTGTTTAGAGGCTCTGCCTAAATAAAAAATGTTCTCTCAGCCATTCTCACCCCCGTTCTGTTTTTAGGAAGTACAAAGCGCTCAGTAGTCTCCACCTCCTGAAAAAACCCACTACTGGCAAGATGAAAGCCTGCCTCCTAGATATTCCCCACTGCAAAATATATGAATTCATCTCATGCTAAAATTAACATATATTGCTAAGGCGAATGAACTGCCGTACATCTATTAGCTTCCAGCATTTCCTGAGCGGGAACTTCATTTAATTAACCGCCTGACAGGCTAGCTCTCTCCAGAGCCATGGCCACAGTTATTACTTTTATCTCCTTGGACACCTGCCTCTCACCCTGGTTTATCAGATTTCTCCCAAAGAGATGGACAAAGTATTTTCTGTTGTATGAGGCTGCGGGGTTTTGTGTTGCGCTTTTTTTAAAGGAAAGGTTCTTACTGAAGCACTGAACTCAAACAAGCATTTTTGGTCTGTTCAATTATCAAAGCAGCACAGCAGCATTAACCCCCTCACTGCCCAGCACACACCTTCACTTCAGAGGAAATCAGATTGCACACAGGGAGATGAAAGCCTTCCATTGGATCTTGGCAGCTGCCTGCCCTGAGCACCCTTCCTAACAAGCGTGCCCACAGCAGAAAGCAAACCCATCAGCTCCTTTGATGTGTTTCCTTTCCTTTCTTCCTCGTACACAAACGTGGAAATATAGTTTTGACTCCCAAGTATATAGATCAGTGCCATAACTGCATCCACCGAGTGGGATCTGCCTGAATTCCTCCACCATGTTCTGGGACAGTTATTCCACTGCCACGGATACCTTTATAACTGGTCTTAAAAAGCTAATATATTTACAAGCAACTCCCAAATAACCCCACCCTACCTGAGCTCCCAGTACAGGCACTGCTGTTACAGCTATCCCAGGTAACTAACTGTGCCCTGTAAGCACTCCCCTGACAGCAAGGCTTGCTGCGAGCTGCCACCCTCCCTCTGCCAGCAGCTCAGCACACAGCCCGGGTGCTGGGGCCACGATATGACAGGTCAACCAGCTGCACCACCACTGCAAGGCTCTTCAGAAGCTGCTTTGTGGGGGCAGTGCCTTTTCATTGATCTTGTTCAGCCCCAGTTCCAGGGACACACACGTAAGGCAGGCAGGACTCGGCGCACACTGGGGAACTGTGACAGGCACGTTCACACCTGCGGGACCTAAAGATACTGGCTGCCTTGGCATTTGACACCTTTATTAGTGTGGACTTGGAAATGCATCTCTTCGACAAGGACAGCGCAAGCTGACTCATTTTATTAAAAATAATGTCAGTCCTGACAGCCTAATTGTGTTACTTTGAAAGAGTCTGGCAGGAACAGGGCCTTGCCAGCTAGCAATGCCTCGGAGATGGATGCCTCATTACAGAGCAAAGATGAGAAATTTGTCTCTAACTAATGAATCTTTTCAAATTTCCTGGGATTTCAGCCCAGATCCCCAACCTTCAGGCCGGCCAATGGGGCAGGGGCTGTTCTCACCCTGGGAGCACAGCTGCCCTCAGCCAGGGAATGCTCTCCCAGCACTGCCAGCAGCACAGGAGGCTCCTGCGCCCTACAGAGTGATGCACGGGATGATGTAATGTATCTTTGGCCAGAACTTACCACAATCAACACCACCACACCGTATCATGCAGACCTGCAGAGTTTGACAACCATTTCCTAGAGAAAAAAGTATAAACTTCTCTTTGATGAAAAATCCAACGGAATGGATATTTTTGAGCCTCAAACCTTTTCATTTTTATACCTTAAATTTTAATCATGTTAATTTAACATAGTTTGACCAAAACCAAATGAAATACATCATTAAACAATTCAATCTGCTATAGCTCCAGTGACTGTTATTACTTTATCATTTTTATCTAATACTCATTTTGTGTGACGCACCCCTAGCACAATACAAGTATTTGCCATGTTTAAAAATAAAATATTACACAAGATTTAAACGGGACTCAAAAATTAAAGACAGCAAAAATAGCAACCCCTAGACAGACTGCCACAGCTTAACACGTGGGTGCAGAATGCTGCTATTAATTAGAAATACAAGCTGTTGGGGAGGAGCAGCAGTGTCTGTCACACTGCTGTGCCTGCGCCAGCCGTGAGCTCAGCACGCAGGGAAGCCCAACGTCAGCTGCCAGCAGCCCAGCTTCTGACTCCTCATTACTGTTTTTGGGACCAAATGTTGCTTTTCAGCATCCCGCGAGGCACTTCAATCACACTTCTGCAGGATTTACCACCAGGTATTCTAGGCTCTCATTTTTTAAGAAGGGTATGGCTTATTATTTTGATATAGAAAAGATGATGGCGTTTAAAAAAAAAAAAAACATTTCCTTAGATTAATGAATTCCCCCAAAGCCTCCTTCTACAGATAATTTTACTGTGAACAGGCTGGTGTACATGAGAACTTGAGTACGCTGCAAGAAGCTGCAAACAGCCACATTTTCTCCAAAGACAAAACAATTTTTAACTCTTAATACTTGAAAGAGCTGGGTTCTGCCCCACGTAGGAGCGGGCCTGGACAGCTCACAAGAGCAGCACTGCAGCAGGCCGGCACACACCCGTGTCTCCCCACGGTCACCCCGCTCTCGGTGCTGGGCTGCCCTCTGGCGAGGAGCGGCGTTACACAGCCTGCTAGTCCCAACAGCTGGCTTCTTTCTTCGCTTAAAATCCAGCTTTTAAATCATTTGAAGTTCTGAACATATTCTGAGATTACTGTTTGCCTTCCTGACTCCGCACACAAGCCCAGGCTCTCTGCACAGCAGTGACAGCGCAGGCAGGACACCACGGCCAAGCAGCCCAGCACCCACAAGGAAGCCAGCCGTGTTACAGTCAGCCAGGCCCTGGGAGTGCCGGCATGGCCTGATTTGTGCTCCCGGCCGGCTGGGCTGAAAGGGGGATGTGGAGAAGGGGCAGAGAAGGAGCGCTGAGAAGCAGACGGGAGCTAGGCTGGCTGTACACTGCTTCAGCACAGCCAGGGGATGGGGAGGAGCTAGGAAATGTATTAACAACTTAGTATTTGGATAGAGAAATCAGATCGGAGGGTTTAAAGCGGCTGTTATTTTCACCAGTATACCTGTCCAGAGGGACCAAATTTGACTAATAGAATTTGGCCAAGAGGAATAAACTACATTGATCTTAAGAACTCAAATGCTTGCTGAGATGCTCTTTCTGGAGAATTACAGTATCTATTTCTTGTATCAGCCGCAATCAGGAAAAACATGTCCGTGATTATAGCCCAGTCACCTTCTACACATATCATTTTACTTGTGCTCATCTCCAGCTTCAGTTCACAATTACTCTTGAACAATGAACAAACAACACAGCGATCTTCTATTCTTATGTCATACAAACATCTTTATTTACTGCAGCTGGACGCTCTGCACCTCACCTGTAGCTTTCTGTGCCCGCTGGAAGTTCCCCCAGGACATCGCTGTTACCTGCCTTGGCCTGCTCGTGTTTCTCCCGTCACCCACTGTAATTCAACACACCAACAGCCGAAGCAACATGGCCCCCTACTGTACACACGTATGGTGGTTCACTGTTGGGTTTTTACAAATACATAGACAGGCTTAAAACGCAATAAATAAAGCCATACACAGACTTAATGGAATAAGAAATGCCAATGTTCCACTGTAAAATGGAATAAATAATATATATTAGGGGTTTATATCACCATAAACTTGTATCGTGCTTTCATGCTGATTTACTTGAAAAAGTAAAAAGCTTCAAAGGCCTATGACACTAAGAGAGGTGGAGCAGGTAACAACGCACATTCAGAAACATACATTACAATTATTTGCACTTCTGTTTACATATTTCTGCTTTGATTTTATTCTATATTCCCATTTTACTCACCTTCCCTAATTTCTCTGGGCCTTCTCTTTCTTACTGATCTATAAAATCTGTTTCCACATTTTCTACTTTCTCCTCTGCTCTTTTTCGTGTTTATTTGATTGAGCCCCACTCCTGGCTTGAAGCCCTTTCCCTGGGACACACGCTAACAAGCTGACCCGGCTTCCTCAGACATCTCTGAAGATAGATTGGGAAATGAAGATGTAAAGCTGTTGGAAGAGACTGGCTTCCCCAGG
This sequence comes from Meleagris gallopavo, assembly GCF_905368555.1. Taxonomy (NCBI): domain Eukaryota; kingdom Metazoa; phylum Chordata; class Aves; order Galliformes; family Phasianidae; genus Meleagris; species Meleagris gallopavo. Next base: position 7,747,628 of record NC_139416.1, read on the forward strand.
CACCTGTTTAGCCTGGATCATTGGATTTACTGCAGCGGCATCGCCAACACTGATTTGACTATTAATCCCTTAAGTGCCTTAGGAACTGCAGCATAAATCCAGCCAAGAAGCACTCATACGGCCCTGAAGACCCATAGTGTTCATCCTGGTACTCCATTCATGAAAACTGATCTTTTCTTAAATAGCAATGACAACTCAAGGAGTCCCTGCTTTGTAAAATCAAGGGACTTGCTTGCTGTGGCAACATTCTTCACTGCCAGGAGACCTTTCATACACAGTGTATGGTAACTGTCGAATCACGGCCTGAACCACCAACTGAGCATCTGTGGAAAGGACTCGGTCAGCCCTGGGAGCACAGGTGAAGGCAATTCAGCTTCAGGGTGGAGCCTGGCTGCACCTCTCTTAGACCTCATTTAAGGGCTGACTGCCTTACAGGAAAGATTTCTGGTTGGAGGTCTCTCCTTGGTGATGCTTTCGCCTGTGAGCTTAGATCTTCACATACAGGTAAGCAGTCCTTATTCTTTCCCTTGTAACACCTTTCTATTGCGTGAGTCCCTTTATCATTGCACCTCTTGTATTGCCTTTCAATTGTGTTGCTCTTTCTGACCGTTACACCAACCAGCGTTCACGCTTATTAATCTGAAGAGACTGGCCCTTTTTTCTCGACAAATACACACACTTATCTGCAATTCTGTTCCTTGTTATATACCACTTTAGTACCTTTGTGCTCCGCAGCGGCACTCAACAAAATGGCCACATTTCCTACATTGTCTGAGCAGCTCTGTAAGTCTCTTTCCCCAGGCAGCGCTTGGTTACGTGTTGGCTGATACCCACCCCGTGAGAGGAATACAAATGCTTCCTTTATTTTAATGTGAGCTGGGATTTGGCCGGCCAGGCTGATGAATTGGTGGCACTGCTTCCAGAGCAGCTCTGTGCGGCACGGAGAGCAGGCTGCGTTCTATCCCGAGAGGTGCAGCAATCCAGAAGATGCAAACCCCTTGGGAGAGCAGGAGGTGCTACGTGCACATGGATGTGTATCCTCGCACTACAATACAGGTGCGGTGCACAGACCTAGCTGGCAGCAGGCAGCGCACCAAGCAGGCAGACCCAGGGCCGGCCGGGCTCAGCTCCATGGCGGCGGTGCTGCGGCACGACTCGTCGCCGGGAGCTGCGCTCAGGGGCTCCGCGGGACGCAGCGCGTTGTTGGGCAGGGGAGCGCCCACTCCATAGGGCGCCACCCGCCAGCTCTAGCTGCCGCCTCGCCTGCAGCGCCCCCTGCCGGACCGGCGGGGAGGGGGGACGCAGCCACGCTCATGCGCCCCGCCGGTAGCGCGCACGCGTCAGCGCCTGCGCCGGAGCACAGCTATGGAGGGTGAGTGCGGCGGGCCGGGGGAAGAGGGGGAGGATGGAGCCGGCTGACGCCGCTCTCTGCCCGCAGGTGTGCTGTACGGCGGGCTGCCCCGCGAGGCGGCGAAGGAACTGCGCCTGCAGGTACCGCTCCCGTTTATCCCGACTGTGTCTGACCATCGCGGCTGCCGTGCCGTCCGCAGCTCGGCGGGCTGCCCGCCGGCATCCTGGCTCCGATTTCATTACAACGGCTGTTTTAGAGTGTTTTTAAAACACCTTTAGCCCCAAGGGTCAGAGGAGGCCAGAGCGTTTGTGAGCGCCTTCCTGAAGCGCAGCATGCCCAAGAAGAAGGACGAAGCCATCCAGGACGTGTTAACGCGGAAGGCCGTGGTTCTGGAGCACCGCTGCACGAGGAGGAAAAAGCCGAAGAGGAGGAAAGCAAAAACCTTCACGGCCAAGCAGAGGCGGGAGCTGCGCCTGTTTGAAATCGAGCCTGAGCAGCAGAGGTGCGAGCGTGAGCCCGCGTTCCTGTGCGGTGCCCCAGAACGTGGCACTTTGCCGCGGCACGGCCGGTACCCGGGCTGCCCGTTTGATCAGCTCAGCCCTGACCGATCCCCTTTCCTAAACACAACCACCTGTGACTTCAGTTCTAATCCCCAGACTGGCTGTAACCAGAGAACCTCCATTTTGCCTTACGTTCCTTGACCCAGTGCATGCTGAGTAAGGCCTGTGCTGCTCCTAAAATGAAATGAGGAGGAGGGAGAGGAGCAGAATGCTCATAAACACATTCCCTCCCTTCCCTTCCCCCCCCCTCCCCCGGGCTTGATAGAAGCATATTCAGCTTTTTTATAATAAAAAAAAACAACTTGTTGCTCAGACTGGTTTACCAAGTGATCAGTGCAGATGATAATATTTGTATTTGTTAGTCTTAACTCTATAGATGGTTTTAGTAAGCAATGCTTTTTATAACCAAGTTATTGTATAATGTTTGCCTTCTAACTGCAGATACGAACTCTTTCTACCACTACATGAACTCTGGAAACAATATATCAGAGACCTCTGTTATGGACTTAAACCAGATGCGTAAGTTGAGATATCTACTGATCCAACCACCACCAATTTTAAGATATTTCAAGTAGTAACTCGATTGTTTAATTAGTGTCTATTTAATAAGGACTATATACTATTTCTGTAAGCTTTGACCATTATTTCAATATCCCAGTCACACTTTATAAACACACTTTTCCATGTATTTTTCTTCTCTGATCCCACCCTTCAAGGCAACCACAGATGGTTCAGAGCAAACTGCTGAAAGCTGACCTCCATGGAGCAGTTGTTACAGGTATTGTTTGCTTTATTCTACAAAGTTATCTGAAATTCAGTGAGCACCTGAAACAAAGGAGAGCAACGAATTCCTTTCAGTATCAACTCTAGAGTCACATAACTGTGATTGTGTTGGAATCTTTATCCATTTACCAGCACAACTTAATTTTAACTGCTCTTATTGCAAAGATTAACTACAAGTCTACCAGTTATCACTATAATTGCATTACTTCAGACTACTAAAACAAGCTTCTAAAATCATGAGGCAACAGTGGAACAGTAAGCAAACTGCACCTGAATTTATTCTAACACCTGCATGCTCTTATTCTTTCAGTCACAAAGTCAAAGTGCCCATCTTATGTTGGGATAACAGGAATAATTCTACAGGAATTTAAACACGTCTTCAAAATTATTACTAAAGACAACAAATTAAAAGGTATGCAAAATCTTTTTCAGTGCTTGTTATAATGTGAGTAACTAAAAATCTATCAAATATTATACTTCTTAGCAAATGTATGAGCTGTTCTTTACCACTGCTTATATATAATTCTTTGCGTAGTGGCAAAAGCTAATGTCTTTTACCTACCACAGAAAGCCCAATAACGTACCAAAAATATATTTTAGAAGTAACTTTAAAAAAAAAAAACACACTTCCAGTGATTTCCAACATGATTATGCACATGGCTTGTTCACCTGATTCACTGTAGATTGTTCTCAGCAATACTTAATGCGTGCTTGCGAAAGAGGACTAAATTCTAGCAGTTTTGGTTTTAAATGTACAGGCTTAGGTTGTATTTCTCATTCTACAGTATGAAAACTGGAAATGTTACAAACCTGAAGCCTGGATGCAAATAGTATTCCCTGGTGCACCAGTATTTATTCAGAGTGGGGGCTTGAATTTGTCCGCTTCTTGCTAATTTCTTCTGCATTTACAGTTGTTCCCAAAATTAACAACGTATTTAGCTTGGAGACTGATGGATTCATTTCCTACATCTATGGGAGCAAGTTCCAGCTTCGAGCAAGTGAGCGGTCTGCAAAGAAGTTCAAGTTGAAAGGAACTATTGACCTATGACTTCATAGCAAATCAAAAGGAAACTTAAGATGTTTGCTGTTTTCCTGCAGTTTAATAAACAGGTTTTCTGGCAGACTGAAAATACAGTTAACTAGTAGAAATTTTTAAGTTTTTCTTCATACTGAAGAATGACCGGTTTCTCTTGTCTTTAAAGCGGCCTGTCAAACTGCTGGAGTCTTAGTTGCATCTTTTTGTAAATTGTGTGTAATGTTCTGCTTTTTATTAAACTTGTGATTAGTACTGATTACCTGGCTTGTTTCAATTTTGACTTTATACAATGAATATCTGCACTTTTTGACAGGTGTTACTAATGCCTTCTGTATGAACTGGGCTCTATCTGCCTATCTTACTGTATAAGGAGACTGCAGCTGGTAACTTTTTTCTGTAATTGTTCCTGGATTACCATCTTTGCCTGTTCAGCTACATCTGTGCTACTCTGAAAGACCTTCTACTGAGGGCATCGGATAAAAATGTCTTTCACGTGTACTAAATCAGCAACAAAGGTGTTCTGTGCTGCAAAAGGTATCATTTCCTGACAGAGCAATGAGAATGCATTTTATGAGTATCAATAATGCTTTCTGGATTGTCTTCCACTAAATACTAGGGAATGTTTTAGTATCCAACTTGCAAGGACTGATAAATACCACTGTCAGTAATGCTCTCAGTCTGGAACTGTTTGTACTTTTTTCATAGAATTGTCTACACAAATGGAAAAATACATTGTTTGGGGTAATGGTTAAAATGCTAACACACAAGAAGTGAAATGGAGGTGAAACTTTTATCTGAACACTTTGCATTTGAAGAATGGAGACATCTCTTAACCCATAGGTGCTTAAAACAGGATAATGCCTCACAGACAGAAATCATGATCTCTTCTGAGCTTGTAGTTACTCATAATTGCTAAACAAGGACTTGGATTTTGTTCACGAGTCCTTTTAAAGTTAACAGGCACTTAGTTGAGCGTTCAAGTTGTTACACCCCAGCTATCTCCCCTTTAAGCACTATTCCTCTCAAAGTTCTCTGTGAGAATCCACAAGGAAATACCAACAAATTGGCAGAAAGCTTAAGTGATAGTAGAAACTTTCCCTGCAGGACAAAGGCTTCATTTTCATTTTGCTTATAGCTATCAGTGCAATATCTAATTAAGACATCTGTTAAATGCCTATAATATTAAATTAATAGAGGGAAGCTAATGGAACTTTATTGGCATAGTCCTGTTAATTAACATTAAAGACCTTTAATAGATGTCTTAACTAGACATCGTTAATGGCAATGACATACAAATTGGAATTAGGCACAATTCTATTTCGTTGTGCTGCAAAGGACATACCGTATTCTGCCACGTGTGCACACAAACACAAAAGCATTTTCCATAGCTGTTGCTATTTACATTTTTCTAAATGTTACTTCAGTGACCAGAAGACATGCTGCTTAGCAGTCCCTTTCAATAAGCAATGGTAAGGAAATAATTATTTACAGTGAATAGTGCTGAAGAGGTGTTCAGAGGTCTCTGAGGTACTTAGATGAAACGAAGCCTAACAAGAGATCTGAACAGCCAAAGCATTCAGGAAACCTTTACTGCTGTTGCTACAAACCTGAAGAGGCGTCTTTGCCTTATTAAGGCGTTCTAAACATCCAAATGTAGGTTGTTTAATAAAAGGTTTCAGTCACCTTATTGCTCCTACTGCAGCTTCTCCCACCCTACCCTGCAGGAGGGTTTATCCCTGGCTCCTGCTATTCATAATGCTCCCTCACTACACGATAACATTTCCATAATTAATTTCTCACTGATTCTGCAGTGATCTTACCTTGGGATGCAAGTATAAGACTTCAGCAACACATTAGCTCTTCTTTTTAGCACCATCATCCCTGTAACCTTCCCCAGCCTACATGTCAGCAGAGAATGAGGTGTCCAGTGCCCACCAGCACTATGTAACAAATCTGCACAGCACAGCTGAGACCAGTGCCCAACAATTGCTCTCCTAGGCAACAAGATTTCTCAATATGGCAAACACCTGAGTGCTCTGAAAGACCAACCTTCCTCAGCCGTTCCTCTTATCCCAGCTGTATTGATTGCCTCCTGACTCCTGAGGTCAGCAAGGGAGCACAGGAGGCCTCAGTGAGTAAAGCGCAGTAGCTGACCTACGTAACAAATGTTCACCTTCATATGTTTTCTTAAGCAGAAAGAAAAACTGGATTTACAAATCTTTTCATCCTTCAGTGGTGACCAAACCACGGTCTTAAGTACCTTGCTAAGAAATACAATTCCAGATTACATGGTAGCAATGAGCAGTTCCACGGAATTTCACAGAGGTTTGATCCACCTTTGCCTCATGTTCCCCTTTGTTGATTCTGTCATTTCTATTCTGAGCCACATTTCCCAGTGTTTGATGAATAGGTATTGCTTTGTTAAGACAGAAGCCTCCCTCAGCATTCTGATTTAATTAAATTAATTAACAAATGTGAAAAATATTTTCACATGTGTGGGATCAGGCACCCACTGCAGCTGAGAGGAGCAGCCACACCTGGGCTGCAGAGCCAGCAGCACCCAGTGCTCTACTTACAGACCGTTCTGACACCTGGGCTGCACAGCTGTAGATAGGGACTGCAGCAAGAAATCTCAGCAACAATTAGCACTGAATTAAGAGCTACACCCACTAAGAAGCTCTGCTGCCTGCTATTAGATAAGGCTTGGTACCTTACAATCATTAAGAAGAGAAATGAGTATACTACTGACTAGAGTAACATGACCGAAAGTTTTGAACCAGGTCACTTGAAGGAAAAGTCACAACCTAAACATCGAGGTCTGAGCTGCCCTACTCCCCAGACAACCATTTGTTTCCAAGCCACTCATTTTTCATTCTGTTAGGACCTATTCTACTAACACTTGACCAACAAAACTGATTTAAAACGTGTCATTTTTCATCTTGGATACTGACCGATCTGATAACCACCGCCCACAGGCGGCTGATCAGCACGTTGAAGATTTGCACTATAGGTCTATCAATACAAATCTCTTCCTGGCACATTAGTTAATAAATTCAGCCTTGTTTCTTTCAGCTCTCAGAATGACCTCCTGGCTTTATGACATACATACACACTTCTGCAGGCCCATGGCCCCAGGTCTGTAATGGGATTGTTAGGGAAAGCTGCTCCTGTGCTGGGGGCCAGCTGTCAGTGAAGACCTCTCAATACAAGCTCCTCGGCTGTCTTTAACAAACCTACAGCAACAGCCCCAGAACCAATCCCACCTAACAGGATTGTGGGCTTTTTTGGGGAGGGAGAAATGAAATTAACTGTGCATTTTCTGTAAAACTTAAAATAATCCCATAAATACGAATGTTTCAATTTTTTTTCTTTTTATGAATTTTTGTGCAACACGGTGTTTCCTCTAAAGGCTTATTTTAGTATTATGGGCTCGAAGATGTTCAGCTGCATAGTTCTTGGGTGGCTGAGGTGCTCACCGAAGAATTTAAACGATGTAATAGCTATTGAACACCCCATTATATGGCTGCCTAATTAATGTAAATGATAGTTATGTCTCACTCACAGCCCATTATTTTACACGAAGGAGAATCTACCCCCTGCCACAGTAGCCATTCCACGGAGCAGTTGCATTATGACTTCATTGAGCAAAGGTAAGTAGCCATCCTAAATAATGAAGATTGAAGGTTTAATAGTCCCAATAAAGAATCCTGGAGGTTTTTTATTTCAGAAATTAGAGTTTGATTGCAAGCGTATGATAATGAGAGGAGAAAAAGCACTGGCAAGTGGGATCTTTTTGCAGCCTGGGCTCTTGGCAACTTCTATTTTTTCTGCATAGAAATATGGAGGAGGAAGGAAAGAAAATCTCAGTGCCGTGTAGGTGATGTTATGCAGACATAAACCAGCCCTGTAAACTTTTCCAGAATTGCAGCCTACCACAGCATCTCCTTTCTGGTGTCAAGGGACACGGCATTTCTGTTATGAGACCCCACTTCCAAGGTTGTATGTCAGAGATTATAACTGCTGTAAAAATTCAAATGAGATTCTAAAACTTGGCATGAGTATTCTCGCTTGGAATTCAGTATTTTTTAGGCAAGTCTTTGCAGGAAAGGCTAAAAGTGTACTTGTTCCACATGCTATTTTAGGCCTCTATTGCTGCATTATTCTTAATCTAGTATCCAAGTAATCTCTTTTCACAGCTGCATTTTCAGAGCAGCAGTTCTGAGCTAGGGTGAATGATCTGACATTTGTTTCTCCAAATAGCAAACTTCCAAGAAGGGCTTTAAAAGAACTTCTGTTCCACTCTCTTCAGCCATAAAGTACCACGTGTTTTAGCAAGTAAAAAGTGGAGGAATTAACCTGAATGACGGTAACAATGACTACAAAACGAGCTGGCTGGGGATTTGCAAACACAATCTCCAGATGTCTATGAAAGATCTGGTTTATCAAACACACTCCAGGCAGAATTTGTTGTTTTGTACTTCCCAATAAAAGAAGCTTGCAGTATTTGCTTACTTAGTTTCAGCACAAGGCGCTACTCCTACAGTATCTTTACAACAACCCCCAGACATCAACGCTTGGAGCCACCAATGAAATGAAACGGGATGAGGCTGGAAGATAAGTGCAGGGCAGGGGCACGGTTCTGAGGCGCAGGCACTTAATTTGTTAGTATGATTGTTGGGTTTTGGCTGGGTTTTGCTGCAGCTATCTTAAACACAAACCTCACCTCCCTCTAGGCCCAGAACGACGTATTTTGCTTTGCTACCAGCAGATGGAGCCAGATGCTCACAGTTTTAAAGGGATTTTTTCTCCCTCTGCTCTGAAAAACTGTCCATGAAGCACACAGTGCTCAGAAACCGCTCCCTCACCTTACATGAACTTGCGTTTTTTACTGTGCATATGTATACAGCTAACCCGGTACATTCCTTACCCTGTGACAGCTGCCTTCCTCTGATGTTTCTGTAACACCTGCTTTTTACTTATTGCAGATATGTTTCCTAAATTGCTTTCGGTGCCAAAATGTCATCAGGAAATAGAACCAAACTAAGGTAGGCATTTTCAACTGCTAAAATACCATGCCTTTCATTTCCCCCACAAAAAAAATATATTCTATGAAGAAGTCATATACATCCCAGAACCATCCATGTAAAATTCTTAACTCTTCATCTTGTTAAAGGCCAATACATGTCAATATGTTTATTGTGTCCTAAAGTTTAAAAGTGTATGCTCAGATGAGAGAACAGGTGAGGAGAGTGCTCTGCAAACCCTTCAGCTGCTGCTGCCATGCAGTGAGACGTGCAGCGTGACCAGGTGCCAGCAAGGCTGGGCACAGCTGGTTCCGCTCAGTGTAATGCAGGCCAACAGCCCTCCTGTTCTGCTACCTACTTGCAAAAAGAGAAGCAGGAGATACTGCAACAACGCTCCTCGGGTGCTGCTCCAGGGCAGCTCTCCTCTCACCCTCACTGTGGGGCTGCAGCAGTGCCTGTGGGAGCTGCTGGCCGGCAGGGCAGTACGGAGCTGGCAAAGCCCCTTAGCCAACAGTGCACCTTTGTCCCACTGCACTGAGCCACCTTCATGGTATGATAAGATGCAATGAGCATTTGTAAGTGATGTGACGCTGAGGGGACAAGAAACTCTTTGCTGAAGGTATTAAACTTATTTGGGCTTCCTGTTATTGGTACGTGCTCCATGTCAGCTGTATGAGCAGCTCTAGGCTGTCAGATCACAGCACGGTAACGGCATCCCTAATAAACCCAGGTCTGCCAGGTAAAAATGGGTGTTGTTCAAGAACACTGTCAGGCCCTCTCACATCCCTTCCTGACCCAGCACTGTCACACATTGCTGCAGATCAGATTAAATACACAGACTTTGTTACACTATGCACTGTCCTCACTAATCTCAGGCAGCAGAAGCAGCAGTAATCTTTACTTTCATTCTTTTCACCACTTCAATGCCACAACCTCTTTTTAACAAATCCTCCACCACAACGCTTAACATCTCTGTAACAAGACGTGTTCTAGCAACACGTTCACCAAATGATAAAGGTAATTATTTTCTACAAAACCTAAATACAGGACAAAGCAGGCTGCCTCTTTAGCATGAGCCCTGGATGCTGCAAACTGCTGTCAGCAAGACTTGCACAGCACGCAGCTTCAGCTCCCACCAGCCCCAGGGAACCACCGCCTGATGGGGAAAGGCAGAAAGGAGCATGCAGCACTGTGCAGAGCCCACAGCAGGTGAGACTGATCCAAGTGTCAGCCTCCATCCAGAGTTTGTGGTGCCACAAGAAGGCTTTGGCACGAGGACAACTAGAGTAATAGCTACCACTAATACTCAGCTTTTGTTCAAAACAAGTGTACTTGCAGACACATCTTCACCAATTAAAGGCACTGGGTGCTTTTTAATGAAGAAAAAGTCATACTGACACATCTGTGGCATTCACACCATCACATAAAACCTTGGACTTACTGCTTCTGCCTGTAAAACATGGACAACACTTGGAATCCTTGGGGAACGTGACATCTGGAGATCACTTTGAGGCTATGAAAGCACTTTGTAGGTGTAGGTTGAGATCCTGAAGCAGTACAAAAACGACTTTCCTGCCCTTCCACCTCTCCACCTGGCCCTCCTGCAGAGAAGACACAGCTGTAGCAGCAAGTCCAGTAAAACTGTGGGAGGTGGAGCCCTAGCAGCCTCGTGCAGTCGGAGTTCAGCTGTGCTGCAAAACCACAAGTGGCTCTACCACGTCTACTAGGCTTAACCCACAAGTGTTAAAAACCCGCTAGTGTTAAAACCCACAAAGGACATGGGGGCAGCATCTGTACAGTATGCTGGATGCATTCCAGATATGTCACCTGCACTACTCCCGCTCTCTCTGCTCAGAAAGAAACAGAAACCCCAAAGAGAAATTGGGATTCCTACTGCAGATGTGCACTGGCAGAGGACTGCGAGCTGAGGCAGCCTGCAGGAGGAGGCAGCAAAGGCCATGCTGCTGGTAGACTGCTGTGTTTGTAAGATGGACGGGAAACCAAACTGCTTTGTAAGGAGACCAAACATATCACTTAATAAAAACAAGGCATCCTACGATGAACTTCTCTTTCCATATTTATTCCTCTCTAAACGCAGCAGTGCGCAGATTATAGGAAATGGTTTTACATTTAACTTCAACCCCAAGTGGTAAAGAAAAGCACTGTATCTCACAATGTAAATTTGCATCTACCATCATTTAATGGATGTTTTATACATGCTATGTACTACTGTGTTTTTATGGAAAGGCAAAAAAATTACTTGGGAATTTGTTTTTAATTAAGCAATAAGGCTCAATGGGGTACTGCTACCATGCAATAAAACCACTCCTGGGGTGTTGTGAGGCATTTGGTCCAGATGAGTGCTTCAAATCACCCCCAGATTGTGATTAGATGATTACTCCCCGGAGTTAATATTAGATGGTTCTCTCTAGAGTTGTCTTATTGCTATTATAAAAAGTCTTCAACATGGGGAAACTAAGTAGCTTTTGTGCTTGAAGAAGATGAAGTTCACAGTTCCTACTGTTGAGTGGTGTCTGAGCCGCGTGGGTCCCATAGATCAATTCACCTCTTTAGCATGCGTGAAGAATCATCTCCGCGCATTTCTCTGACCCAAACAGTTTTACAATTAAGTGGCTTTCTTTTTTTCTAGGGGATGGAAGGATATAAAGAGGCAAACAACTCCAAAATAAAGCAATCCCAAGACAGGGCGCTAAGGAATTTGATTCTGAGATACGTATTACTGGCTTTATCTTTTTGTAGGGAATAATGAATCCTATCTGATATTATGCTAATTGTATTAATGAAGGCTAATGCATGCGGTAGTGGTAAGAGAGTCTCCCAGGTTGGGTGCAGGAGGAGCTACAGGCTGAAGCACCTGGGGGGGCTCCGAAGCTAATGAATTCAGACGGCCCAAAAGGTACAGAGCCAAACTGCATTGCCTTCCTTTGCCTCCCCTTAATTGCTTTTCAGGACTGAGGTTAGGGTCAAAGTATTTCATTCTGGAAGAACCCTCCCCCCCCCCCCCAAAAAAAAAAAAAAAAGTAAAAAAAATAAGGCCTTCTGCAGATCTCATTATACCAGAAAAAGAGACATCTCGGGAAACGTTAACTCTTGCAGGTACCCACCACTCCCAAAAAGGCAGGATGGTAGCTCATGCATATGGACAACTCCTGCACACCCCTATCACAAAAAACCCCTCTGGTTTCTCAAGTGGGCAACAACTTTCACACTTAGAGTGAGACCCTTCTCACACATCGTCCGCATTCTGGCCAGTGTCACACTTCCTACCCTGCACAACCTCATCAGCGAGACATTACCTAAAAGCAGATAAGCCTTCCATCTCATAAGAAATCCCTGGGGCTCCTCCTTCAGCTCAGCACCTTTCCACTTCAAGATCCAACATGCCAATGGGCAGAGATCCCAGCCAAGCTGAAACATGCTCTTTCCACCGTATCAGCACAACACCTTGAAAAAACACACTGCATTTCTGATTTTCCCTTTTATTTGAAGAACACAAAGAGAAACTATATTTCCTTACTTTTTCCTTCATTTTTTTTTCCTTCTCTTTTCACAGAACTCTTTGCAGTATGCACTCAGTGCACACAACTTCCTCAGACGCCCCAGGCAACCACGACAGCTCCTTTCCTGCACAAATGGCACTGATGTGGGGCAAGGCACGGATCTCTCATAAAGAGATGATTTTCTCCTTCAGAGCAACACACACACTCAGCTTGGGCAGCAGTTCCAAAGGAGTTTTCCAAAGGAAAGCGACCAAAGCACGTTCATCACATAAATAGAAGCTATATGCACTCACAAAGCAGGGTTTCTGAATTAAACTCTTTGTGTGTCTTTGACTTATCAATCATAGGTGAACACATCTACATCTTTTTAAATTAACTGATGATCATCACACTCTTGTTCCCTCTGCTTTTTCTCCATTTTAATATTTGAAATGCCTTATCTACATAAGTTTACTGTTTGAAACACCTAATTGTTCACCATGGTTTATCTTGTGCAATAAAAGCACACAGTGAATATGAGATCACTGTTCAAACAGAACAAGAATACTAGGAGAAGAGTTCAAATGGACAACGTGCACAGAATTATATTACTAAGGAAGGACAGTCAAACCCAAAAATGCAGTACTCCCTCAAAGCGTGCTGCAAAATGCTGTTTTAGACATCTCTCTTTTCTTCATCAATTTCACATGTTTCTTCTCCAATATCACACCTCTCTCCACACCAAACACCCGCTCTGTTTCATGGTTCTGGCATTTCACACTCTTACCTCACCTCTTTTTAACCCTCCTCTTTCATCCTTTTTCACACTAGAACACTAGACCTGCTCCAATCACTGGGTGAACACTACACACAAACAGCAACAGGGCAGCACGCCCAGCTTACTGCCCTCTCATTGCTGGTACTCACCCTTGCAGCTCCACAGAACAGAGCAATCTTCTCTGCTGTGAGTTCTCTTCTGGGCAGCTCCTCTGTGAAACCTGGGGACTCACAATGTCCGATCCAGCGCGCACCCTGTTAAGAGTGAAAGAAAGCACAGTTAGCAATGCAACCCCCCCAAAAAACTGAGCCTAAGTAACCTGGATAAAAGAAACTTCTCTACTGAAACAATACAACTCCTTGCTTCCTTGCTTGTTACACTCACTTCTACAGCTACAAAGTGCTCTCGCTGCTGTAAACCCAAGAACTCATTTGGAAGCAGCCAGAGGTGTCACAGGACGGGCAGGGATGGGATGCAGATCTGCGCTGTGAGTGAAGCGCACCTGGCCACTGCAGCTTCTCCATCACTGCTGCTTCTTCCCACTGAGACCCACCTGCTGCCTGCTCTGCTCCTGGCCCTGCAGGAGGATGCTGGTGCATCTGGTTTGCTCATGGCTTTAAATTTCAAGTTCCATCAGACCTCAGTACCATGCAGAACGACACACACTGATGACATCGTATAAAGAAGATTTTAAAAATAAAATACCCTCCGTATTTTACAGTCAAGAAGGTGGCTATAAATAGAATTACATATTACACGCTGATCCAAGACTCCACTGAAATCAGAACTCTTGCCAAGCTTTGGATCAGACCTTCTAACCACTTCTGTGATTACAATTACAGACTACTGCGAAGAGAGAAAGCTATTAAGCCAAAACTGGCTTAGCAGGAAGATCCTTAGCATCCTTCATTCCCACTACTTGTTTCACCACCATTATTCATCACTGAATATTAAGGAGCAAGGAAAATACCTCATAACTTCACAGCACCAAGATGTGCAGAGAATTGCCAAAGCTCAACACAAACACCAGCGTAGACAAAATGACTTTGAAACACTTCTCATCACAGTGACAACCACAGATGTCTTTCTTTCTTTTTCCTACGACCTACCAAAGAGCAATTCATTATGATGTATGTTATACACAGCATTTACATTCAGACTGTGCCACAGACCTCTTTGGTTACTTTTGGTTGTTCAGCACATCAGCTCTTCCTAAAGGCTGCATACAGCACCGCATGTGCACGATCAGAGAAACACAGCTGAAGATTGAGCAGGGAAGGACAAGGCACAGCAAATGCAAGGTCCTTTATGATGCAAACTTGATAGTTTAGAATCTGCATGGAATAGTGTTATAGTGTTTTTGTGCTCCTTGCACAGCACAGCTTTTGCTGCAGGGAGACCTGAGCTGGGCTGTACATCAGCGGCTGCTCACGTACCACACAGCCATGCTGCTGTACAAACAAAAGCACCTCTCTTGTATGTCGCTTCCCAACACAAAGGGGATGGGAGCAAGCAAGTCTCACGGCTGCTCTCAGCAATATTTTAATCGCTGGCAATCTCCTTGCAGCTGGGCCCTGAGGAACAAGCCAACAAGTGGGCACTCCTGTCCTCGGCAGAGAGGAGCCACCAGGTCCCAGCAGCCAGTTTGCTGCCAGTGCTTTCAGTGTATTTGAGCTTGTAATTTTTTGGAAATATTTTCAGTTTGGATCCGTACCGATGGAACCAAGCACGGCTCTGCAATTTGTGCACTGCCAGACTTGGAAGCACGGCATGTTTGAAGCACACAGTGCCGAGACACAGCACAGACTCACAGATGTGTACCACAGGGCTGACTGCACCTGCAGCCAGATGACACGACGCTCATCCCTCCATGCACACCGCTCGCACAGAGCGCAGCACAGAGGTAACTTTGCCGGTGTGTGATGATAACGAGGCATTTTCTCCCCCGTAGAGCTCACCTCGGGCTGACCGAGCCGAGCAGCTGCAGTTCCCTTTACTTGCTCTGAAATCACTGCACCCCAGCCGGGCACGACAGTTCTGCTACCGCTAAGCGAGCGGCTTCAGAGCAAACGGCGGAGGCGACGGATCAGATAACGACACCAAAGGCTGCTAATCCGTCCTGCCGCCGCTCCGCCCCCCCTCAGCCCGGAGGCGTTGTGACCCACAGCCGCCGCTCATCGCCTGTAGCCCCGGGCCCGGCACTGCCGCAGCATCGGCGCTTGGAGCGCGGCCGTGCGGAACGCGGCACTGCGAGCGCTTCGGCCCCGAGCTGCCGCAAGCTGCCCGTGCTACCGCTGCCTGAGAGAATGAGGATGTGGGGAAAAAAACCACATTTCTAATACTTTGACAGGTCCATCAGTGCCCATTAGAAATAGAAGAGCTATTAGAGCGAGCACCTCAGCTATATGCCAGCCTCTCTGACGGAGCCCCACGAGCCCGAAGCCGCCCGGCACAAAGAGCGCCGCCGCCGCCCCACGTGACCGCGCCCAGCCCGCGAGCTACTTCCCCCTCAGGCCGTCACGGCATGCTTGCTCTACAGCGCCTCCCGGCGGCGCTGCACTTTGCCCACCGAAAAGGCGGAGCGTGCCCCCGCGGCGCGCCGAGCTCGAGCGACGCCCATTGGCCGGCGGACCCTGAGTGGGCGGGGCGAGAGAGCGAGGCGGGGCGGCCGCCGAGCGGAGCCGCTTGGCGCGAGGGCGGCCGGGGAGCAGCGGTGCCGCGGGCGGAGGGTCGGGCGTCAGATGAGCGCGGAGGTACCGGCGCGAGGGAGGGGGCTCGTGCGAGGGGCGCGGGGTTCCGTTCCGAGAGGGACGGCGGCTCTGCGTGAAGCGGCGCGGCGCGCGGGAGCTTGCGCCTTGCCGGGGTCCTTGCGGGCGCCCTCCGGCACCTCTGCGGCGAGCGGGGCGGGCTGCAAAGGAGACGGGGGAGAAAGAAAGAGGGAAAGAACGCCCCGAGCAGCCGCGCTGCCCGTGCTGAGCGTTACGCGAACTCCGCTCGGGACACGGGCGTGCCCGGCTCACCATGCGCTGGGCCGTGGGGGTTCAGGTCTCGCTCGCGTCG
Source organism: Meleagris gallopavo (assembly GCF_905368555.1). Taxonomy (NCBI): domain Eukaryota; kingdom Metazoa; phylum Chordata; class Aves; order Galliformes; family Phasianidae; genus Meleagris; species Meleagris gallopavo. Next base: position 7,763,720 of record NC_139416.1, read on the forward strand.
GAGGCGCTCCGCTTAGCGAGAACGAGCACGGAACCGAAGGTGCTGGGACGAAGCTTGTTGCTCAGCCTGTAGGAGCGCGTTTCACACCTGCCCGTGCGTAGCGGCACTGGGAGGGTCGGAGGCCTCCGGTCCCCCGGCGAGTGACTGCTGTGTGCTCCCGTGCGCTGCTGTTCTTTTGGTGCTCGCGCAGCCCGACCCGCTGTCAGCTGGGTCTGCACCGCACTCGGGTGCCGGGGCTGTGCCGGCTGCCAGCGGGGGAGAGGAGGCGAGCTGCAACCGGGCAGAAAGAGGAGCGGAGCGGTGTTCGTTGCTCGCCCCGGGCGCTCAGCGCTGGGTGAGGAGGAGCTTCTGTCAGCCCTGTGTCCCGAGGCCGCCCAGCTGCCAGAACCGGGAGGAGGGAGAGGTCTGGAGGGAGGCGAGGCGCGGAGCCTCGGGCTGCTGCGGGTGCCGGCAGAGCTGGGCCGGCCCGGCGGTTGGTGTGCATTGCGGATACCGAGACCTGTCAGTTCAGTTTGGCTGCGGGGCTGAAGAGTCAGGTAGAACTGCTCCCAGCGTTGCTCTGCCTGCACCTTAGCTGCATACGGCCTCAAAAACATAGCCCAGACTCAGTGACCCGGGAGCTGAAGTCGAAGCACTGTCTGGCAAGCATCAGCATGACTATTTATATTCACAAGTTAACAAGCACTCATTGTTAAAACGTGGAGTTGGGTGCAGACAAAATAGTATTTTTCCTTTGAATACCAACTGTACGAACTGGATAATGTTTGATCACGTGCAAAGTCAACAGATCGTGACACAAAAAAGAAAGAAAACTTTGCCATGCTGAAAACTCTCATGTAAAGTAGGATGCCAGTAAAGCACATCTTCCCACTCTTCTACCATGTGAGGCATATGTGCATTTGCATCACTCGGTAACAAGCAGCACAATCTGAAGTCACAGAGCTAACTTGATGAAAAAGGGGAAAAAATATTTACCAGAATGACTAGAATACAATTTATACTCTGCTTTTTATACCACATCGCTGTTGTTCCTGAAGGCAAGGATGCTTCATAGTAAGGGAAACCGTATTATTCAGGAACTACCATACATAGCAGATACATTCCAAAGCAGAGCTGAGCACTATCTGCAGTGAGTCATGCTATTAACATGGAATCTGTCTGTTGTTTAGTCAAGCCATGGGCTGTGTAGAAATTCGGGGCAGGGCTGCTCTCCCTCATGGTGGGACAGGGTGAGCCACCCGTTACAGCTGGCTGCCTCCCCACAGCTGAACAGGGAGTGCAGAGTTGTACTGAAGCTGTTGTCCAAGCCTGAAGTTAAGCAATGTGAGTCCTACTCCTTTTTTTTGTTTGTTTGTTTTTACTGCTGTGCTCCAGTTATTTACTGGAACATTATTATGCCTGAGGGGATAGAAATGGAAGAAGAAAGCTTTTATTTTTCTTCCCTGTGAGAACTCCTTAGGGAAATATCCAGGCCTAGAGCAACAGATGATACTGCTAGTTGTAGCAGGGAGATTTTCCGAAGAAGGAGTTAGCTTTTCTTAGTTAACTCATGGCTTTTTACGTGTGTAACAATCCAGAGGGAAGAAGGTACTCTCTGGGTGGAAGCGTGACACTTAACGGGAACCCCTTTTTGTTTCACATTTTTCTACTACATAGCTGCTCACTTTGACTTCCTCTGAAGGTATTTTCTTATATACTTCCATCTCTCTGATGCTTTTTGTTGTAACTATTTAACTTACGGTTAGCTTTAAATTGCACATCACACTGGAGGACACACATGAGTGGGTATGTTTTACACTGTCCAGCTCCATCACATCTGAACTTCAGGACTCTGAAGATTCACATCCTTGCAGGAAGAACTGGGAGGCCTTGGCATCCTGCCTTTAATTCAAGGAGAAGATTCACCCAGGGTTGTCCTCTTTTAGTGACATGTCAGCTTGGGTTTGCCTGGCTGTGTGCATATCCAAGATCCCAGCAGCTCCTGCAAGGCAAATCTTGGGAAGGTTGTCAGGCAGCAAGCAGGGCTGGTGGAAGCCATGCCGCTATCCTGCAGACAAGCCCCATGCTGCAGAAGGTGCTGCCTTTGTGCATCAACTAGAAATCCCAATAGCTGCAGCTTCTGAGAAGCACTGGTCGCACAGCACTACTTACAAAAAGCTATTAATGCAGAGTCATTTCCTTCAGGTTCCCTCACAGGGCTGAACCAGCACGATTACTTTGTATGGGGACTGCTGGCCTGCTCTCAAAGAAAAAAATCTGGGGGCTAGAGAGAATTGAGCAGTCTGTTAAATAGCTTAGGCAATACATAAACAGTGCACAGTGACCTCGAACAGCTATTCTGCGGTTTCCCTTCTAGCATTCTGAAGGGCAAGACAAGAATGTAAATCGTCATCTCAAACACTCAGAACTCAGCGTGCTGTTCTCTTTGCCTTCCCTTTCCCCCACATTCCAACACACTGGCTATAAAGACTCAAAAATGAGAAAAATGTGGGGAGAGGTTCTATATGGGTTATGGTCTGAAATGCTCATAGAAACTAGGACTGCACAGATCCCTGTGATCTGTGGGCTACCTCGTGATTGCTGAACTACCTCTCTGTAAGAGGAAATGACTCACTTTCTCGTGGATTGTTAGGCCTGAATCGTCTTGGTGTACCATTAAACTCAGAAGGAATTAGGTGCACTGAAAAATTTAGTGTACAACATAAAGCACTTTTCTTACTGCAAACTGTGAGTAGCACAACATCAGCTTTTGCTTCAGAGCTACCTTTATGTATGTTTTAAAAAACCACAAGCACCCGGGCTGTGTGAGAACAACGGTGCAGAGGTGTAGGGAAAAATGAGCATGCTGCTATCTACTTCTCTTTCAGCAGACATCAGGCTATTTTCAGAGTAATGAGTCTTATAACTGGAAGCACAGGCAGATGAAGCACAGCTGGGGCAATGGAGGAAGGAGCTGGCTGTTTGGGTTTTTTATTCTTGTAGCTGCTGCCTTTTTGCTTTTTTTTTTTTTCTTCCTTTTTTTCTTCCTTTTGTCGTGCAGGGAGGATCAGTGGGAACAAACAGTAGAGCACTCTGTTTGGTTCCAAAAGTCTGCCTCAGCTCTGACCCAAAACAGCATTCTGGGAGGTGCGTAGCTGCAGCTAATCCTCAAGAAAATGAGCGTGCAGTCAGAAATGGGAGACTGGCTCCAGAGACCACAGATATCCTCCCTGCACTGCATCCAGCCCATCATCAGCCAGCTCACAGCACTAGGACAGTGCCTGTGCACAGCGCCTGTGCAGCTGTGCTCACTGCTGGCAGGGACAGAAATGCCTGGCCCTGGTCCCCACCAGCTGTCACAGTGCAGAAACTCCCCATGTATGAAGTATTTCAGGCCAGTTCGCTTTCTTTGTATGGGAATACAGTTATGCTGGTAAAAAGCACGGATGTAACTGAAAAGAGGGCTCTGTATTAGAGAGCTTCCATTGCTGTGAATGGAACCACCCCAATGCAGACCGGATTGTTGCAAAGTGGGGTCAGAAACTTTGAAAAAATAATTCTAAAAGGTCATAAACTGATGCGAAGAGTGGAAAAGAGATTATTTTAACCTCCACTGACGTGAGAAGCTTATCACTTGCACGCAGGCTTGCTGCTCGGCCTCATCCTGGTGGTCTGCCAAGTGCAGCTTCACCACTTCTTTATTTTCCTCTCTTCAAGGTGAGCTGGAGATGGTGGACCACCTCGCAAACACCGAGATCAACAGCCAGCGCATTGCTGCTGTGGAAAACTGCTTTGGGGCTTCTGGACAACCCTTAGCTGTGCCAGGAAGAGTCCTTTTGGGAGAAGGGATTTTAACCAAAGAATGCCGCAAGAAACCAAAGCCTCGCATATTCTTCCTGTTCAATGACATCCTCGTGTATGGGAGCATAGTGATTAACAAAAGGAAGTACAATTCCCAGCACATCATTCCCCTTGAAGATGTCACTTTGGAGACGCTGCCAGACACCTTGCAGATGAAGAACCGCTGGATGATCAAAACCTCGAAGAAGTCCTTTGTGGTTTCTGCGGCCTCCCTGACGGAGCGGAAGGAGTGGATCAGCCATCTGGAGGAGTGCATCAGGCACCTGCTGACAAAGACGGGCAGGCAGCCCTCCACAGAGCACGCGGCCCCCTGGATCCCCGACAAGGCGACAGACATCTGCATGCGCTGCACGCAGACCAAGTTCTCCACGCTCACTCGAAGGCACCACTGCCGCAAGTGTGGCTTTGTGGTGTGTGGAGACTGCTCCAGGCAGAGGTTTTTGATGCCCCGGCTGTCCCCCAAGCCCCTGAGAGTCTGCAACCTGTGCTACAGGCAGCTGCTGGCAGAACAGAAGAAGGAAGAGGAGGCTGACTGTCGGCAGCCGGAGCAGTACCGTTCTGCCATCCCAGGCTATGAACCCTCCAGTGGTGATGACAGTGACAAGTCTGATGATTACAAAGTTGACCAGTGGCCAGCAGACACAGAGTTTTATACCTCAGAGGTATCTTGGTCATCTTTCCATAGCTGACCTCCTTGAGAACCGGTGGTGTTTCAATACTGGGAAGCCAACTTCTGGCCTCCAGTGCATGTCCTTCTTGGTGTGTTCTGTGGGGGCCATGCCTGGGAAGGTGGATATTGGCCCCTGTTTGTGCTGTCTGCAAGGAGAACAAAGGTCATGGACTAGCCCAGGTCATTCTGAGAACATCTTACATACACAAGCAGAGTGACAGCTTAGAGAAGAGTACGGACCAGAGATCAGTCTTGATCCAAGTGAGTTCACCCTTCTGTGCCTTAGTCTTCCTGTCTGCAAAAATGGAGCAATAATACTCTTGGGAGAAAAAAGGAGCTAGCAATCCTTGGCTGAAATATGCTTGCCTGCTTGTGTTGAATTCCTCCTTCAGAGGTGGCGGGACCATCAGATGGGGCTCTGCAGAAAACTGGTGCTTTTGCTTCCCATGAGGCATTCTCTCTGCAAAGAACAGAGAACTTCTAGGCAGGCTCTTTTCACAGGTATTACATCTACTTCAGAGACTGTTGTTGCAGCTGTGCAAACCTGCCTCTCCTCAGTGGGTGGTGAGATAGATATGGACTTTGACTTCTACACCAGGAATTCTGAACTTTGGAAACACTAAGGAAATGGCACTGTGAATGCATATGAGGCTTATCAGAGGGCTGGGGCTCTCATATGGAAAGAAATCACGATATCAGATATCTGTGATATCAGACAAGGAAGGGAGGGATGGGAAGAGGGACAGGTACATTTATACAAAGGAGAGAAGGAAAAGATTTACTGCAGCTGACTCAAAAGCAGAGCTCCAGATCTCAAAACCAGGCAGTTTCACCAGATTGCTAGAGTTGATGACCTCAAGCCTATCAGGTAAAAGAGTTGCCCAGGGAAGACTTTTAGCAAGTCTTAATCTGGGGCATTTTTCTAGAATTTTTAAAATCAAAGAGGTTCAGCATTTTGATTCCCACTCCCTTCCTGAAAAAGACCTCAAGGAACTGAACAGTCCTGTGCTCACTCACTTGTATCAGTTACACAAGTCCAAAGTTAATGTCCTTAATGCATCTTCAGGGTTGAAGCACAAGAAAATTAATTTGAGATGAACTTAAAAGTTCAAAATAAATTTGAATATTTGAATAAACACAGTTTATTTCTGTCATAATGTAGCGCTGGAGTAAATATGCTGATAATTAGACAACAGCAATTATATTGCAGCAGACATTTCCACCAACTCAGTTAATAATTTTAGTATATTTTTGTATGGTGTAGTTTATTTTCTGGGAAAGGAACACGGCTGAGAATACACTGTCAACGTTATAAACCATTTCCTTACCAGTTTCTGGTCTAAATATGGCATTGAATGCCACGTGGCCAGATTTAGATTTTTTAAATTTAAGCTCAGAATAATCATTCTTACTTTCTTTTGTAAACTGCCACTGTCCAATCAATTTGTATTACTTGACTGTGTGGGAATAAAGATATGGCCACCAGAAAGAAGCCAGAAAAATATGTCAGTGATGTGTGTTGTTATTTTACATGAGCCTTATAGAAAGGAATGGGACAGATGCTGTGATTCAGGCATGGGCAGCCAGCATGAAATCCAGCTCTTAGCAACTCTTCAGCCATGAGATGAACGTTCTAGTCTTGTATTTGCTACCAGAAGGTGAGTATTTTGGAAGAAATTGCCAAACCTGATGCTTCCTTTCTGTTTATACTCTGTCCGAGTTTTCCCAAGTCTTTTGCAATCCCCTGTGGTAGTCTATGTTAATTGGAATGGGATTTTTCCGGTGGGGCCACAGCTTGGAACGGGTCAACAAACCTTCTGACCGAAACAGATGTTTTTTAAAGTAGTAAGTACACCAAGTTCTGTTTTTTTGCCATCCCTCTTCCAGTTTAGTTCATAATTCTGAGCAGCAGTGATTGTTTTTATAATGCCTGCCACCCACCAGAAGGGTGTATATGCTATGCAAACAGAAAATGACCTTAAAAATAAACAGCCATTAGAACAGTTCACAAGCCAAAAATAGCACAGTTGTTGAATCAGTGTGCATAACTTAAGTTCCAATTCTGTACTCCTTAGGCAAAACTCTCAGTTTCTTCCCAGTAATTGGCTTCAGAAATACATTCCAGTTTTGAACCTATTCCTCAGTCCTCTTATAGATCAGTTTTTCTTCTATATCCAAAGGTCTTACAGATCAGTTTTTCTTCTATATCCAAAGGTCTTACTATTATCAATTCCCAAGAGATCTATGAACTTTTTACCCACTAATGGAGGACAGTCACACCTCTAATAATTACAGAATCATTTAGGTGGGAAAAGACCTCTAAGATAATTTAGTCCAGCAGTCCATCAGAATTACCCACTCTGTGTCCCTGAGTACCACCTCTACCCTTTCCTTAAACACCTCTGGGAACAGTGACTCCATCACCTCCCCAGGCACCCTGCTCCAGTACCTCCCCACTTCTTCTGCATGGAAAAACAGTCAAGCACAGAAAAGCTGTGACACCCGTGAGACTAAGGACAACGAGCAAGATACACACCACTACTTTAAGTATCAGTCTGAATGTTGCTTTAGACCCAAGGTGCATACTGGCACTTGCACTTACATAAACTTCAGACGGATGCACTGACTTCCTGTAACTTCACATTCTTTCTCACAGTTTTCATTCTTGCAAGACAGTCTGTGCTGCTCTCAGTGTTGCAGCCACACAGACAGCTTCAGGGCATTGCTCAGCAGCTGCTCCTGCAAATGCTGGCTGTGCTGGTGCTGATGTGCAGGGAGACCCGGAAAGTCTGGGGCTGCCACAGGTTGGAGAACACGCTTCGCCTGAAAGAACTTAGATACAGAGAGGTATCTGGCCTCTTCAACATACGGGTTTTACATTATGGTCAGTGCTATTACAGTCTATCTTGAGTTTTCCAGCCTGATTCTATCTCCAGTGCATTAATGGGGCATTTCCTTTTTTCCTTTTTTTTTTTCCTTTTTTTTTTTTTTTTTAGCTAAGTACTTCTGTCGCCAAGGACTCATCAAAATTTGAAAAAAAAAACCAGCAGAAAGAGCAGCAGTCTGAATGCTCACTTGGAAAAAACACATGCAGGCAGGGGAGTTTGTGGGGTCACAGCCACTCCCTAAAGAACTCCCAAACACGATGTGTGGGGGTTAGTTGCCAGAAAGGTTTCCTTGCACAGGTTCCTGCCTGAAGGTGTCGAGACCCGAACACAGCAGCACTGTGTGGCCATTCCAGCAGGGGTGGTTGGTTCAGGAAATCCAGCTGGCTGAAATTGGGTCTTTCTGCTCCTTCGAGCAGAACCTGGAACCCAGTCACTGTAAGAGAAACGCAAGAACTTTTTGGCACTCAGCAAAATCTCTGCTTTGCAGCTGGGCACATGAGTCAGAGGACGGTCCCCATAGCTGTTAGGAGTGAGAAGAACGTGCGTGCGTGGAACAAGAGAAACAAAACTGGAATGTTACCAGACCTACTCAAGCTGCTGGGGTTTCTCCATCAAAGGCAAACAGAGATGAAGGCATTTCTGTGATGAAATCCACATTAGCCCTCCACAATCCATGGGAAGGAAGAAGAGACACTGCCACAGCAGCCAGTCACAAAAGCAAAATAAAAGTTAGCAGGGAAATGTGATCTGTGAGTAAACTGAAAAGAAAGGATGGAAGGGCTCCAGTGGAAATGCGTGCTCCTGCCTGAGGCACAGCCAAGGAACACCACAAGCTGTGGAGCACACTGCTGACTCAGCACAACGTCCAGCCATCTGAAGGCAGCACAGTGAAGTGAGCCAGCTCCACAGTTCCAAGTTACTCAAATAGTTTTTATCCCAAGCAGAAGTTCTGGCTCTGCCACAGCCCAGGGCCTCTTCCATCTCACTACAACTGCAAAGCAGTTTTCCCTCAGCTTGGGATTTTTGGTTAACAAAGGAATGACAAGCACAGATGGACACAACCACAGCAGAGCTTTAAAGAGACACGTCTCAAACTAAAATCAGAGGCTCCTACTTCTGGCTGTTTCTGCTCCAAGCCTTGGATTTTTAACATCACTCTATGCTTACTGTTATTTCCACAGTGGACACAGAATGTAATTCCAAGAAACTCTTGCCCAGCCACCCCAGATGGGAGCACCGGAGGGGCTCTCCCAGTAACGCTGTGCACCTGGTGCAGCAAACAGCCAGGGCTGCTCTACACCGTACATCACACACAGAAATCATGGTGCAGCACACTGTATGAGAAAGAGCCTTTCCTGCCTCTGCACTTGCTCATAAAACCTCAGAGCAGCACTCAGTGCTGCATTCTTGAGACAGCAGCTGAAGGAGAGGCATGCAGGGAAACGGTACCAAACACTCAGTAGCACTGAGCAGCTCCCTTTGAAGGCGGTGCTGGGCTTCCTTTCCAGCAAGACCTGGCAGTGACAATGAACCATAAGCAGGTTCTTTGTTAACCTCTCAGACTCTCACAGCCCACAGCATGTTACACAATCTCCCTGTCGCTGTTCCATCAGCCAGAGCTTTCACAGCACTTCTGTGCAGCCCAGCACTGGGCTGGGCAATGGGCACAGTGCTGCTGGTGCTAGCTGTGTGTGGCTGCTGGGCACTGAGGGAAGCTTTGGTTCCTATTTCGTCAGAGCAGACTTGGTCTCCAGATAGTTGTCCTAAAAACAATCTGAGTGTTTTGGTGAGACGCTAAGAAAAACAGGATTTGAGAAAGGAAAAGCATTAACTCAAGACCAGATGGGCCTCTTCCTCTAACAGAAGAAGAAAAGGTCACACATGGCTTTTGTCATAGATGCAACACATAAGGTAAAAGCAGATGCCTTAGTGGTTTCATACATGAAGGCTCCTCCAGAGATACAAGACAGAAAGTAAGAGTGGCACCATGGCCTCTCAGCAGATCTGTTCCTTCCCCCATGAAAGCCCACAGAGGGACCATCTTCATGGCACATCCCCACAGCCTGCCTTCAGGCACGTGGCTGAGCTGCAGCCTGGCTGAGATCAGCTGGGGTGAGTGCGAGCTGCCAGAGCCTGCTTCCTGCCAGCCCCACAGTAACAGGCCATATGTGACACCTCCATATGCTGCCTCCAGCACTGCCCCAGGTGCCTGAGCACCACTGACAGCAGCATCCAGCGACTGTCCAGACCACCTGAATGGCTTGGCTGCAGTGCAAGCTGGCAACGCAGAAACACAGAAACACACACCAGAATAACCAGCGCTCAGCTCACTGCACCCAAGTCACTATTTTGTTTTCATCAGAGTTTCTGCCTTGAAGAATGTTTACTCAGCAGCAGGTTTCAGATAAACCAGTTTCTAGCACCTCAAAATGGGCTCAAGCAATCTTGTTTACTGACCAGCCTGTAGAAAGCAAGCAGCCCGGCTAGATTTCACACAATGCATGGCTTTCTTAGCCTGCAGGTCTTTGCTCGTTCACCCCCAACCCCAGACAGTGTCAGTGGCACTGGTGCTGTGGCTGGGGAAGGGCTTGGCCTACAGGGTATCAGGCAGCCTCCATGTTTGTTCTTTCTCTTAGAACCACCTTCCACATAAGTGCAAGACGTGCATGCCAGCAGGCTGAGCAAACCCATGCAACTGTCCCAACAGGTCTGTATAGATCCCAGGAGGCACTTCAGCAGGGACACCACACAATGTGGCCATCTGTTTGCAAGGATGGAGCTTTAATGATGAGAGATTCTCCAAAACCCAGATGGTAAAGAGCTACAGTGTTGATTAGTGAAGGGTGACAGATAGAGGCTGTCACACTTTGCTGTTTCAAAACTTCAGAAGTACTTCTGCTGCTATAATACAGCAGGTAATGCTATGATAGAATAACACTACCAGTAAATGTACAGCATGAATTTTCCTAATATTGCCATCTTTTCCACAGAAAAAAGATGAATTCTTTGTTCCATAGTGGAATAAAATTGGTTCAAAGCAGACACTAGAAATGCCAGTTTCATAACCCCAGGTTGTTACAGATACTCCCACCAAATCACAGAGCTTCTATATCTGCTTATTATTTGCCTGATTTGTAGAGCCGCACAGGCTCTTTTCTGTCATGCTCCCTTGCAATAAAGACAAAGCAGGTACAAAGAGAGATGCAAAATTTTATAGCAAGAGCCCAGTCCATGAAGCCAGACAGGAGCAGGAGGCCTGCAGGACTCCAACACACCCATGGAGTTTGTTTCCTGTCATGGAACTGTCAGAAGTGAGGCGATGATTTCCAAAATGGCATTTACATAACTCATATATATGGCAGAGCCACTGAGTTACAGGCTTCTAATATGTGACCACAGCAGGTTTATTCTATTTATATTCCCTAGGCATATTACCCTCATTAGAGTGGGATTTGTAATAGCTAGTGTAACCACCAGAGCAGGGCAGTCTTGCATAGTGTGGCCCTGTTGCTGAAAACCCACTCCTTCCATGAGCTTCAGCTTTTCAAGCATGCTGGCAATCACTAACAAAGCATTCAACATTTTAGCTGACATTCTGTTTCTCTCCTCAGGGACACGCAATAACCAAAATCTAGCAAACGACTGTATCACAGCAGCAATTCTAAAATACATGCTTGTTATTTTACATATTACAATTTAGAGACAGACCCTGGTAAAACAGTGTTAATCCTCAACCAGTTTCAGCATCCTCACCGCCCTGGAGAATCGTCTGGGAAATTCATGAATCATGCAGGGAATCCATGAGGACTGCAGCTCCTCTTCCACGTGGGTGATGGGGAGGAGACCTATCTTGGAAGCAAGCAGAGAATCCAGTCATTAAAGTGAGCGTGAGCCACAAAGCTCCCAAGAGACACACTTCCAAAGGCAGTTCAAGAGCCAGATGTGGTCATAGCAGCTGTTTTGACCAGACCAGACTGATCCACCTCCAGTAAAGCTCTGCCTCCCATCCAGCAGCACTTGAACTTCTCCCTCCCACTCCCCCAACAGAATGTCTCTCTTGTGTTTTGGAGGCTGAACTTTCCTGGAGCCAAACTCTGCAAAGCTACGATCGCTGGAATGTGTGCTGGAATGTGGAGAATACACTGTGCTCTAGGAAATCAGCATCTGGCAGAATGCTGAACTGAACAAACCTCACGCAATTGTATCTGCGAACTGACAGTTTGCTACAGTTTCGAGAAAAATAACATGACACACTTACATCAACTTTAGTTCTGTGACAACAGTTAAACATTCAAAGAGAAGCACAGGTCTGTTCAATCAGTATAGGGCTCACGTAATCTCTCTGAGTAAAACCACTTTCCCTTCTGCAGAACCGAACAATGGCATGACAGTATTTTAATGTAAGTTCTACTGAACCCGAGTATGAGTGAGCTTTGTTTCTTGATAAATATTGTCTGTTTTTAGATTCTAGTGCCACGGATGCATTTTCTTATTGGTGCAAAGAATAAAAACATTTGGATTAATTCTGAAGTTGATACTGTAATTCTGAGAAAATGAAATATCCGGTTGCAACCAAGCAAGAGAGGTCAGGTTTTCCTCTGGTTTGCTTATGTGCTTATTTACACACTGGAAATTTTCAGGGAGGAAGGCTCCACTCCTGAAAAGGGATAACAGGCACAAAGGCAAGTGGGCAGGTCTTCCCCTCTTAAAGGAAAAAGATTTCATGCAGTGTGAAGTGTGCTGCACTGTTCTCAGAATGTGCTTTGGCAGCACATATGTCATGTTTTACTTGAGTAGCACATATATTGGCACAACACTACAGAAACTGTATGTTAGACTGTGTTTGGCATAACACATATAAATAGCCTTAATAAAACAGAGCCACAAGTCACCTACCTGAAAATTGCTAGGGAAAGTGTAACAAGCACCCATAGACTGATATTTCTCTCTTTTAGTCTCTTGCAAACCAACTGTTGATTCTGGGGTAGTGTGTTTAATAGTCCTTGCTGGCCCTACCATTAATCTGCCTAATCACTTTTTGAACACATTTCTGTTTTGGCATCCAGAACATCCGGTGCCAATTTGCTCCACAATTCACTAGTGAAAAAGCACTTCCTTTTACCTCAATTGTTTCAATGGCTACACCCTGACTTTTATGCAGTGTTATTGCTCTTGCTGTTCTTCTGCGTGCTGTTCGTAACCTTTACTAAAGTTCCCTCAATTGGTATCTTTTCCAGGTTGAACTATTTTATCAGTCTCTCTTTATACAGATGCACCTCTATACCACATCACCCTCTGAATCTTTTCTAGCACTACAATTGCTCTTTTGGGCTCAAAAAGGACTGATGAGAATGGGACAAGCAGACTTAAGATGTGGTTGTAAACTGGATCCATTCAGTGACATAGCAAGTTAACAGCTTTGTCCTTGGTTTCTTTCCTCGTCCATTCCAACCCTTCTATCTGTCTTCTGATCTGCTGATAATACAGCACTGAGCTTGTATTTTCAGAAATCTGTCCACAGTGACCTCAAACCCTTTCCTGGAAGGAAATAGGTCTTTCAGAGCTCAGCATTAGGACTATACAGTCAGGGTGATCTTTCTTCTCTGGGTGCTTTTCAATACTAAGCAGTATCCACCTTTCTACTGATGACTTGCTCAAGTTCAAGCTGGCAGTAGATGCAGACAGAAGACAGCAGACACTGGAGTACTGGGAGCAGATGATTTAACTGCACAGAAAGGCATTGAAATCCTACAGTTGTAACAGAGCTTATGTGTTCTTCCTTGACATGCCAGCACTGCACCTACACACAGCACGACTTTGTTTTCTGCTGTGGCAGTGTACACATACAATATACTTAGGACAGGGGGGCACCAGCAGCACACAAACTCAGGCTCTTCAATTAAGACCAGCACAGCGCCCAGGTTTAACTTTGGTTCCAGTGGCACTGGGACCACATCCCCTGTGTTGGGTTAAGAAATGGTGGAAGCCATATACACTGGTGGATATAAATGGAAACAAACTATTGCATAACACTGGGGCCACTCTGTTGAATGCTTGACACGATGGTGCTTTGCACGAATACTTGAGGTTCCCAAAAGTGTGCTAAAGCTAACCAAAAGAAGCGAGACAGCTTTGAAGTTCGCCTTAATTGTTGAGGTTGGTTAACTGATTTCCTGATTTTTATCTGAAGAAGCATCCAGTTTTGTTTTATTGCAGAACAATATAGAAGAGTTAAATCGCATATAGTACAAACACGTACCTTTGTCACAAGGCTACTTTGGCAGATTAATTAGTATCAGTGGAGCACTTTGAAGATGTAAAGAGCTACAGGAGTACTCCATTTTATCCTCATTGCTACTTATCATTAGCACTACAATACTGAGGCTCATCTTTGCCCTTTACTCAAGTGAGACATGCTGCAGCCGCTTTCAACAGTCCAAGTTCCAAAGAACCTGGGCTAGGGACACAAAAGACCGAAAGAAAGATCCAACTCAGCAGCAGCACAAGCTCCTGCAGAGTTAAACTTCAGAGAGGGAAGGAAGCCTCAAGTATGCAAACGGCTGCCAGGCAATTGAAGGCTGTTCGCTGCGGTTATGGAAAAAATATTTTCTATATAAATTCTTGGAGAGAATGCCAGGAAAAAGCAAGCAAAGCCCCTTTTATGGGAACCAACAAAAAAAGATTCAAGGTCCTGCTTTACCATCTCCCTCTTTAGTATTTTATTACAGATTTTGCTCCTGCACAAGCAATTAATAAACTGCAGTTTGGTAAAAAGTATGCTCTACTTTGGCATTCCTATAGATACTTCAGCAAGTCTTTAGTTCTAACACAATATTTGCTAAAGAGCTTTGTCCAGTCCCCTCCCTTCTGAACTAACCTGGAGCATTTGCTCTTGCACGCCATCTATACCAAGCCCAACTACCACATTCAGCTGTTGCATCTTTTCTTCACTGCTCTATACGGAGCAAGTCTTCAATTTATGACTTTGGAAAATCTGTTAATACTGGGCTTAAAATTAACCTGGAAGGGCAAGGAAGAAAAATTAGATCCCCTCTAATTTTGGCCTAAAGATTCTTAGAGCTCGAAAGATTTGAGTAAATGCAAACAGAAGTCTAAACTCAAAGGTGCCTGTCTTCATGCAGAAAACTTCCATCAGTATCTGAGATGCCAAAAATATTTCCCTCAGAGTGTTACTGTACACTGGCACAGTTAGCTGAGTGAGAACAATTTAAGCAGGAAATACACACAAATATCAGAAGAATGTGCTTACCTGGAATTCTAAAACCAAAATAGGTTTTATCCACTGACTCACATACTGCATCATGGCAGACGCCCATCTCCTGCAGCTCCAAAGGAATGTTGATCTGAGGGAGGCTGATTCTGCCTGCACTGGTTGATTCTCTGGCTAGAACATTATCTTTGCTGAAAGATCAGCAGCAAAATTAGATGAAATCACACCACTTTGAGAGGATCACAAAAGTACAGATACTGAAATGCCATGTCCTTACCAAATGTTCGTGTTTGCCTAAATCATTCTTGCTGCACAATCATCCAAAGAAATGAATGCTTTCATTTTTGCAGACTTCAGAATAATTTTTATGTATTTACCTCCTAGGCTCTTTTGGAATTCATAAATCATACTTAATGAGAAGTATTAGCTCAGACTTACTGCAATTATGTAATGAATGTTTGATTTCTGGCTTCCAGCCTGAAAAATACATAGATTTCTGTGATCTCTAGAAAGGTAAAGATGAAACCCCATGTGTTACTTAGGGGCTAATAGCTTTAGTTCACTGTAATATAAAGACTTTTTTTTTTTTAAAGCTTTCCAACTCTGATGAAGGTCTGCAATTCAATTAGTCTTGAGTAATATACATCAACTGGCCAAGCAGTGACAGCCTAAGAAGCTATTGCTTTCTCCACCAGATCTTTTACTCTGGGGCAAAAATGCATTGCTTTTATATTACCAGTAGCCACCATCTGGCTGTGCTGTTGCTTCTAACCTGCTAGTATAGACAGAGTTTAGTGAGTCCTACCACTGCATCTGTGTAGCATAAACCCCACAGATCTGCCCATATTTCACTAATTATTGCTACTGAAGCTGCTGCAATACAAAAATGGAAAGACAGAAAAATTTGGCATAATTTTTGACTAAATTATTTGAATTGGTATACATTATATATGGCTGGAAATAGGTACGTGAAAGCACCAAAACAGTAATCAAAAAAGAAGCCTACATTGATAATGAGGGATCCCATTTCATCAAGTTGAGGAATGTGCAGTTCCTACTGAGCCCAACAGAAGACCCTACTCTGATAAGATCACAGCACAAGCATCTTGTTCAGATGAAACACTGCATTCTGACACAAGGACAATGGCAGAGGTTATAGCAAATCACGCATGCCATTCCTTCTTCTGTTAGCCCCTCAGAGTAACAGGATAACAGGAAAGCTAACAGAAAGACAAAAGCTAGCAGTGAATCATTATCAAAGATATTCTAAGGGATATAAAAAAAATAATTCATCTTTGGGCAATCAAGAAGAATCCAAGAGATGAATTGAGGACTTGACTTATCTTTCATGTTAAATGCAAGCAATCCCAGTCAGATCATTTGAACAGATTTGTCATGAGAGTATGACTGTCTAAAATCAATTTGCTTAGTGACTTTGAATAATACAATCACCATTCCCTTCCACAAGATCTTTCTCTGAGTTTATAACAAATTTCCTATACACCAACTAAAAAGAAGAAAAGATATATTAACCATCATCAACTAGTCAATGATGATGTTTAGTCACCAAATTGCTGTTATCTGAAATACAAACTCAGTAACTTTTTATATTACGTGTATTTAATAGAATGTGTCTTCCAAAGAAGAGCTAACCTAGCACACCTGAGTCCTCTGGAGCATGAGCTTTTCTTCCTAAGAAAGAGATGGGTGTTATCAGGAGTAGGAGAATGCAGCCATTCCAACTCACCCATGTCATGATGTACTGAAGCACATATGGAAGGAACACTGGGGTGTAAACTGTAAAAGGGAAATGCAGTTCTGCTAGAGCACAGTGGCCTATAATCAGACTATGGTAGATGGTATCACACCACTAGAAAAATTTCAAACAACATGCTAAGAAATAGTCAAATAATAATAAATAATAACTCAGTGCTGATACTATCACACCCCATTTTTTCTGTAAGTAATTGTCATGTCTCACAGCCCTCCACCAGGAACTTGGTATTGTCACTGCCATCTCACCTTGAAGCATCTCACTGGGGGAGCTGAATTACTGATCAAATCATCCAGCAAATTATTGCCGTAGCAGATTAATCAGCTTTCTTAAGCTGCTCTAAGTCAACCTCTCCAAACCACTCTGTTGTTCAAAGTGAGAAGGTAATTACAGCACAGGCAGGGAAGAACCTTGCATCTAGAGGAAGTACAGCTACTATTTTTCCCTCCAGGTCAGAAACTCTATACAGACAGATATTCAGCACTCCTTCCTGTCAGCAGCTCACAAGTTGCATTTCAAAGAAAGATGGAGACTCAGGTTTGTGCACATCTTTCACCAGCAAAGCCCCACACAGCTGCAGGTGTGCAATCCTGGAAGAACAGGGACCTGTCCTTAGGAAACTGCCAATGTAATGCTCATCTGTGTTACTTTGCATACCAGAGTAAAAGGTTATTGCTGACGTGGCAACTAAACAATCAGAGCTAAGAGCCACCAGACCCCACTCTGTGAGGACACACATACCCTGCAGAACCTCAAGTTTGAGGTTCAAAATAGCTTTACCTTGTGCGCAGACTGAAATTGCTGTCTAGGTTCTCATTTCCAGCTGTAAACTCAAGATCAGTAAATTAGCATCTTGTCTCCTAAGTTACTGAGTCATAGGGTCATAGAACAGTTTGGGTTCTATTTGTTCTTCGTTAACTAGGTAGTAGGGTAATAAACTTTATGGTGTGTCAGCTTTTGGGGACTGGAATCTGCTTTGGCTAGAACAAAAAATATGACACGTTTATGATAAATTAAATGTTGAACTTTAGTCATTGTACCTACTGAAGATTAAGTGAAGATGATACTCCAATGTCCTTGTGATGTGAAAAACACAAGTCATTTTAAACAAAGGGATTAGAGCACCCTGAGTTTACTGGGTGCTGTCACATTTTCCATATGTTATTAACCAACTAATACATAAATTAGCTCATTCAGAGTTAGAGGAAGTTAGTGAATATTTAAGCAGTTCTCCAGCACACAACTTAATGCCTGTCATTCATCTAGCTCCTGCCATCCCTGTTTGTTAAATTTGTTGCCTGTTTGAACTGATTTTGATTTTAGCAATAAAAGGAGCTTGGTTTTTTGCTTTTTTGCTGTGCAAACACAGATTCTATCAGTAAATTTTATGTGATTTTTTAGAGGACCAAACTGAACAAATTTAGCAAACCTAGACAAGACACTGCAATCTGCTGTGAGCTATTCTAGAATTCATAAAGGGAAAAACTAACACAAGTCTCACAACATTGATGCACAAAAGAGGGCTGCACCACAAGCCTTTCCCAAAGCAGCATTCAGTCAAGGGAGGCTCTCAGTGTAAAACAGTTTTTTAGTACCACTGTTCCTGTTTGATGACTCACCTGGCAATGTAGCAGCATAGAAGTTTTGGGAAGTTCTCATAGTCTGCCCAGCCTTCGGTATCTCTACATTGCTTTGCAACTTATTTGGATTTCACAGCAAATACTTGCCTTGCAATGCAAATCTATGAAGCACTGCCACAACAAAAAACACAAACTGTCCTCCTTCTGCTGACTACATATTTTCTTCTACAGTGAAAACTGTCATGCAGCTGCAGCAAAAACTTGTGCAGTCACAGCCCACTTATGATAATGATCATTTAAAAAAGCCTCTTTGCAGGGGAATGTACATGAGTTATAGTCATAGGTGGATTGATATTTGTAATCTAACACAATTTCATTTACCCCGACTTTTCACAGAAAAACATAGCTGTGTTATCCACAGAGGCAGCCCTGATGGCTGAATTTAAGAATTAATCTACTTGCCACTAGATGGCAGATCTCAATTACTAATCTATGTTGGAATTCATGGTTGCCATTAAATAATAAAGCAAGTAAATAAAAATAGTCTCTCTTTGCTAACATAACTATTTATAATCATGTTTGCTTTCCATTTTTAAACCAGACAGTTAGAAAAAAAAATCTAAAAATACACTATCTGCCAGTGAAAATCTAGCTTGATTCTGTCACATCTACAACCAAACCAAATTAATAATAAAATCCATCACAGATGGATTATTTATGTAAGTATGTACATCTCCCCGCAGTGACAATTCTAGTTGCTTCCTAAAACTGCTGGCAACTGCTTTACTTTGTTTCCCAGGTGATGGCTCTATCTCATACTTATCCTGGACACTGCAACTGGATGGATTTCATTAGATACTATCCCCTGCCTGTAGCTGTTTCCAGTAACATGGGATACAGTGGCAGACAGCCACATTGGTACCAAAGAAGAGTAACAGAGGGATATTAATACATTCTTGAGCAGTTCTTTACGATCAAATCTGCTGAAAAGTTATTTAATGCCCAAATCCTCTGATAAACCTAAAAGACAAATATTGTGGTGATCTTAACACAACAGAACAGGGCTGCACTCAACTGCTTCAAAACAGTGTGCAAACCTTGTCACAACCATGTTGCTACCACTCTGAAAATAGGGACATGCCTCCACCCAAGAAGGTCCGTGTACATCAAACCTAATAAATAGTTTCCTGATTGCCTTGAAATAAAGAGTGAAAAATTGGCTGAGATACTAAGTGCCCACTTCTTCAATCAATTCCTTTCCTCTAAAACAAAACAGAGACTACTGTGATGATTTTTAGGATTTTTTTTTTAAATGGAAACAGAATATTCAGAATCAGATGAGAAATGAAAGCTACAGTGACAATCCTAATCCTACTAATTGCTGCATCAGAGAATCACAGTTGTCAAAGTAAAAGTCAACAAAATCTAGAAACCAGGCCCCAAAAGGTTTACTCTTCATACTTTATCTCTGCACTTAGCTCTCTGACTAAGAACCTTTCGACAGCTCTTGCCAGCAGAAACTTAAGGTCACCACTTCCCATGACAAGTACAGTCAGCTGAAAAATATCAATCCAGTCTAGATTCCTGACTATTGCGATGGCTTCATTGCAGAGTTTCTGCTGCTCGGCAGGAGGTAGCTCCATTAAAATCTCAGGGACTGGCTTGAACTGTCCACTGGTCATCCAGGCACCAAGCAGTCCACCAAGCGCTCCTCCTAGAAAATGAAGAGAGATGTTACTCCCTACTATTCGACCAGAAATTCTAGAGGGACTTTCATCAATAGAGTTCACCTCCTCATTAGAAATCAACGCAGAGTTGAGTGAACAAGGCATATCTATTTTCAGTGGGGTGATGCAACATGTGACTTCAGTGACAGGGCACCTTTTAAACCATACATACAACACTGCTTAGTTCAACAGATACAGAGGATACAAGTCTTTGCTATGGGACTCTGGCTTCTCTCTAATGTTTAGAAAGAATTCAGTGTGGGGAGGAAAGACATTTAAGGAGTTCACCAAGACATGGATAGAGAGCAGCCTTAAAATACAGAAATAAACATCGTTTTGCTGCTCTTCTCCATCCCGTGCGTCTGCAAACATTGCCTCACATTCCTGACACTGCCTCAAGTCCTCCCATCTCCACTCCTTTCCACCATGATGGAGCAAAGCTCTCAGCCTGAGACTTTCTCTCAGTTATGTGCCACACATCTGGCACTGGCATGCCTTAGCAGATGGGAACCAGCACTCTGCCCACCTAAAGCAAACGAACATCTAACAGCTGGTTTGAAGGGCTCCAAGGAGTCAACACCTAAGCCACTAATGTGCATACGGCTTCTTCTCAGAAAAAGCAGTTTTAAGTCACCAAGGTCACTGTCATTCTAAAAGGGAACACTGACACAGGCATTATGATGCACCACTTGTTCAAAACACTCTTCTGAAAGAACAAAATGCAAAACAGCATCTTGTTAAAGCTCACTTGAATGAAATCTTGCCAATACACTGACACTCACTAAGTACACTTGCTGGTTTCTTCACTCAGTGAGCTAACCACAAGTCTTATCCTAAAGCAAACACTTACCTACAGCGATGCCACGCGGACCTCCAAGCAAACCCCCAACAAACGTGGTTAAGCCCACCAGGAGTGCTCCTCTACCAGAGTGTTTGACAGCAGCTTTCATTCCCTTCTCCCGAGCAACACGGCAAAGCAGTTGCGTCATTTGATCCACACGGATGGGCATCTTGGCTGGTTAAGGATCTGAGAAATATATTTAAGGTAAGTTTGATTGCTGCAAGAGGAATCTTGCTGCTTACAGCTCAAGAGCCAGCGAGACTGACACAGTACACTGCCAGAGCCACTGTGGATAAACAAAAAATTACTTTCTCTTTCATTTCTGAGAAATCTTGACGTAAAGACCTCCCATAAATGATTTTTTTTTTTTTTTCAGGCGAAAAGATAATATTCATTCCAACTGTAAATGAAGTCACAGGACAGAAGGGGTCTCTGTTGTTAAGACTAAGTCAGGAGAATGAAAAAGGGCAAATTAAAGCAATGAAAAACATAAGGATGTTTCCATCCAGTTCTACAGACACACGTATCTAGGAGAGGTTATTTCTTGACAATAATGACTAAATTCAAATGCAGCTCTGATTAAACACAGCTTTTCACATTACCAGGCAATGAAAAACGCAGCTTTGGCTTTGAGAGCACTACAGCCAAAGGATACTTTCCACTTTTGCAACTATTCTAAATGGCAGGAACACAGAGATAACAAAAATAATACCCTCCCCTCACATTGTGAAAGTCATCCCAACATCAATGAAATACCAATTCAGAACACTGAGATCAGAGAAACTGCCATGAACAGAAATTAAGACTTTCAGCCCAAACAGCAGAGCTTATGAAGTGTTCAGTGTGAGAGCTGAAAGCACTCAGCACAGAACAACAGCACGCTTGTTTGTGACACAAATACCTTCAATGCCTTTCATTCTGCACAACAAAGAAGGAAAGGTGTTGCTGGAAAAAATAAAACAATACACACAACATGACTAAAAATATAATCACAAATATACGGGAGGCACAGAGTTATTACTGTACTTGTAACTTTGATACTACACAGTAGCTGAGTGTCTGATTTTTCAATCTCAAATACAGTTTTGATAATAGCTTGGCAGCTCAAACCAAGTCATTTTCAAGCCTTCCTACTACACACCTCCTCTCTGCAAAGTTAAAATGAAGCAATAGCAAAACAACTTTCAAGTTAAAAATATCTATTGCAAACATGAAAGGTTACTTCTGCACTAAAATGGCTGACTCCAAGCCATCTCTGTCTTTGTGGTATCCAAGCACAGTTAACTCTGAACAAAACTGTGCTCTTTGGGAAAGGCACCAAGAATGACCCACAGCTCCAGAGATACACACTCAGAAATCCTTCAGACTGTCACCTCCTCTCGCTGCTTCATTCATCTTCCTAAAGCCAGCCTAAAGCAAACACCTCAGTTCTTCATTGTACCATAGGTGACTGGGGTGCTCTCAGGCTTCGGACACAGCAGTGCATGACAGTAACAGTGCGTGCTGGTTGGTGACACACTGCATCCGTTGCTTCATTCACAGAAGTTCAAGCTCAAAGAACTAAAATACAGCTGTTCTGTTCTTCCTTGAGCACTAAGAAAACAAATAGGAAGAGTCAAAATTTGTTATCCCCTTGACACTGTAGCACAGGACAGTAGTCAGAGGCAAAAGACAATAACCATTTCTTTTTGCAGCATTCAACAGAATGAACTGCCATATATCGCTAGCGTACAGACAACCAATACTGTGGTGTCCCATGCTAATTCCCCTACAGTAGACAGCTGCCAGAGTCTCCTTAATGTCAAGTGGTTGTTTCCTCCCTGTTGTACGCCCAAACTCACTTGAAATTAATAGCCAACTTAGTTTCTGTTCTTCTATCACCAGCAATGATAGATTGTGTTTTAGACCAAACTGCACACCTTGCTGCAAACTTACTGCTACCACTCTGAAGATAGCTACTTGTTACCATTTGAGAAGTTCCACATACATCATACTTTATAAATAGTGATACAAACAACCCATTTCTTTCTGGTTTTACATCAGCTACCTGAAAACATGGGTACATTCAATTACATTGGCTAATAGCATGCTACTGTGCAACTCACAGTACAAAGCTGCTCGTGAGCTCAGCAGCAGTAGTGTTTAACATAAGCTAGATGGGCCCACACAGCCCTCTGAACCACTCTGACCAGTCTCCCCCTGGTACACATGTATCTCATACTCACACTACAGCAAATGCCAAAAAGTTGCCATTAGAAGTAGTTTCTCATTGCCGTGTATATAATGAAAAGTATTTGAAAGAATAAGAAACAGAGTAACATATGACAGCACAGGACTGACGTTCTTATAAATTAAGCTCAATTCAAGGCTGTGACACTGCCATAAGCACCATAAATTAATTCAATATCTACCTTCGGTCCTCAATTTGTTAATGTGTTACACTGGAGTCACACTGATATCCGCAACTACCCTAAAATCTGCCAGCAATCAGTTTAAATAACGACTGCTATTATAAATTAACTGAAACCAGAATCTTTCCTGTGACCTACTTCACAACCACATGCCAAGTTTTTTCAAGTCCATCTTTGAACGGCTGATTCTAAGGGGGACAGGCTCTCTCCTCCTGTTTCACACACGTATCTGCTTCTAGTTGCAGCATACTCTTCCAGAAGAGTCAATTCGGTTTGTGAAATAATCATAAAATTGCAAATAGAAGTGTATGAGTTTTAAAAAATAATACTTTAAAACACCTATAGAGTATGTATGGACTTAAAAGAGAATTGTACTGTGTGTAATCTGTCAAACTGAAAAAACACTGACTTCAGGGATGTATTATGAAACTGCAGCAAGATCAGAAGTGCTCGCCGCCATTTGCTGCTGGCTTTCATCTCACTGAAAAAACACTTTCAAACAACAGTCATTGTCCTGCACTCCAGGAAAGAAAGTAAACTGTATTTATTAACAACAAAGTATTCTTGCAGAACTGAATTAATCAAATCTAAACAACAGCAAATTTTGAGTTGAAACTTCCACATTCAAAACTCAACTATGAGAAATGTCACCACTCAAAAATGGAGAGATCCTTATTACAAGACTAAAATTATCAGAGCAGTATCACTTGTTCCTAAATATTAAAAAAAAAAAAAAAAAAAAGCACATCTACTCATTTTTCAATTTTTAACCTTGTTTCCTGTGTGCCTTGCAACAAATGCTGAACAATTGGTTGGAAAATGAAGTACCCAGTTCTTAAAACAGTTCATCTACTGTAAAGCAAAACAGAGACCGTTGTGATGCTTCTAAGGAATATTTTAATGAAGACAGAAGATATTCAGAATCAGTTCAGAAACAAAAGCTACAATGACAGTACTAATGCTAATAATTAACACACTGAAGAATCACAATTGTCAGAGTAAAATTCACTACAACCTACAAATCTGCTCTGAAAAGCTTTATGCTCCATACTTTATCACTGCACTTAGCTTTCTGGTAAAGTAATTTTCCAGTAGTTTAGCCAACTGCAGCTGCAGAAGATCACTATTCATTACAACAGCAGTTAGTCGAGCAAAATCAGACCAGTCTAAGCTCTTGAGTACCACAATGGCTTCAATGTAGAGTTCCTGCTGCTCGGCAGGAGGTAGCTCCATTAAAATCTCAGGGACTGGCTTGAATTTTGCACTGTTCATCCAGGCACCAAACAATCCACCAAGCACTCCACCTAGAAAAGAGATGTTACTCAATACTGCTAGACCTGAAATTCCAAAACGATGTTTCTTCAATACTGTTCACCTCCTCAAATGATGATCAAAGAATCAAGGATTGTTACAGCTTTTTACATCAACAGAGGAACTCAACACAATCAAAGATAACAGTTTCAAATTCAGAATCAGAAATCAAACAACATTCCTTATGGTACTGGCCTCTTTAAGGCAAGCTCTGCTATTACATGAATCCCACCCCATGGAAAACACAGTTAACAACTGCCTTACCAGTGACCATTATCACAGAATCTTTTACTACAGATCCCTGGTATGATCCAAGCTTCCTGCTTCAGCAAAGACGCAGGATGCACCTTCCTACACCCATGATGTCCACGCTTCAGAAGATGCTTATGGAGGCCAAGATCATCAACTTTCTTGGATTATTCAGACACATTCAATCTTTTTCCTACCAAAATTAACATCCCACCAGACTTGGAGAAGAATCTCTCTGCCACACAGTGTGGTTCCAGGCCATCAAGTGCAGAGCAGAGGGATCACATATAGATAATGTGGGTAGGACTGCTATAGCCAAGAAATTAGGATCATGGCCCTACACTGATGTGCAGTATCTAATGGCTACCAGCCATACAGAACAGTGCTTTTCAGTGATTTACAATGCTGCAAAGAAACTGCAATTTACTTCAGTACCAGTAAGCCCTTCAGGTTTATGGAACTGCTCCTAAGAGTAAAGTGTACTCAAGAACTGATGCAATGTGACTTCAGTGACAGGGCACCTTTTAAACCATACATACAACACTGCTTAGTTCAACAGATACAGAGGATACAAGTCTTTGCTATGGGACTCTGGCTTCTCTCTAATGTTTAGAAAGAATTCAGTGTGGGGAGGAAAGACATTTAAGGAGTTCACCAAGACATGGATAGAGAGCAGCCTTAAAATACAGAAATAAACATCGTTTTGCTGCTCTTCTCCATCCCGTGCGTCTGCAAACACTGCCTCACATTCCTGACACTGCCTCAAGTCCTCCCATCTCCACTCCTTTCCACCATGATGGAGCAAAGCTCTCAGCCTGAGACTTTCTCTCAGTTATGTGCCACACATCTGGCACTGGCATGCCTTAGCAGATGGGAACCAGCACTCTGCCCACCTAAAGCAAACGAACATCTAACAGCTGGTTTGAAGGGCTCCAAGGAGTCAACACCTAAGCCACTAATGTGCATACGGCTTCTTCTCAGAAAAAGCAGTTTTAAGTCACCAAGGTCACTGTCATTCTAAAAGGGAACACTGACACAGGCATTATGATGCACCACTTGTTCAAAACACTCTTCTGAAAGAACAAAATGCAAAACAGCATCTTGTTAAAGCTCACTTGAATGAAATCTTGCCAATACTCACCCCTTCACTTCAAATCATCCCAACTAAATAAACTTCTGCTGCTTTTTTTTTTACAGTCAGTGAGTCAACCACACTTCATACGCCCAAAGCAAAGACACTTACCTACAGCAAGCCCAGGTGGACCTCCAAGCAAACCCCCAACAAAGGCGGTTGTAATGGTCACTATCCCTCCTCGAAAAGTGTGCTTCACAGCAGCTTTCATTTCCTTCTCCCGAGCAACACGGCAAAGCAGTTGCATCATTTGATCCACACGGATGGGCATCTTGGCTGGTTAAGGTCCTGAAAAAGATGTTTGACTACTGCAACAGGAATAAAACCTGTTGCTTACAGCTCTGGAGTCAGTGAGACTGAAAATACACTGCCACAGTCACTGTGGATCAAAAAGAAATTACTTTCTCTTTCATTTCTGGGAAATCATAAGCTAACAGTTTCCCAGATTTTTTTGCTGGCAAAAGATGATGTTTATGGCAATTGTAAGCGAAGCCACACAATAGAGCAGAGGACTCTGTAGTTTGGATGAACTCAGAAAAATGCGCAAGGGTAAACTACAGCAGTGAAAAATGTAAGAAAGTCTCCATCCAGTTCTATAGTACATCCCTTTGCCTCAAGAAATTGCTGGTGTTATTCAGCCTTGGGTACGGCTCCGGGACAGAGACCACACAGAACCTCAATCAAACATATCTGGTGGATTGTAGTTTACATACCTGCTATATATCTTCTCTATGTCCTACCTCTTGCCATAAATTAGGTACTTCTCACAACTTGTTTCTTTTCCACATCTTCTTCCATGCTTAAAACAGTTCATGCACTCTAAAGCCAAACACAGACCATTGTGATGCTTCTTAGGAATATTTTAATGAAAACAAAGGACCAGATGTTCAGAATCAGTTGAGAAACAAATGCTAAAATGACTATCCTAAACATATAAAAATGTCAGACTTGCCCTTCTTCCTCACTCCCCTTTTTTAACCAGTCTCCTTGCCACACATTCCAGTTCTAGAATATCAGGAACTACTAATTCTGTAGGCTCTATTATACCTGTTCTTCTAAGTTCCTCCAAACAGGTATTGGCTTCTCTTCTTACAGAAACGAATTCCCAAGAATTACAATAAAAACGTGACAAAAAAAATCAAGAAAGGCTTGAGGTTTGTGAGTTCACAGTAGAAATAATTTCTTGCAATTTTCCCTTGTAATACTCAGATGCCAGGTAAAATCCTTCAAAGTGCCCTCGACACTTCGGCATTCATGCCATACACAGAAGAAATTTAAAGCACTTCAACAAACAGGATTACATCTCCTAAATAAAATACAAGGGCTTTGAAAATTTTACCTAGTGCTACATTATATGGCAAGAGAACCAGAATTCCCTTCAGTGATCTTGAATTCAATCCCACTACACAGTACTTCAAATAACACAGCAAGGCAGTGACAGGATAATACAATAAACCAATAATAACTTCTGTTAAAAAAAAAAAAAAGAAAGAAAAGCAAGGTAATACTTAGATCTGCCTACATTTGTAACTAGTAAAGCTAACTAACAATTGATACATTGAAGAATCACAACTGTCAGAGTAAAATTCACTACAATCTAAAAACACTCTCTGGGAAGATTTATTCCCCATACTTTATCTCTGCACTTAGCTCTCTGGTGAGGTAATTTATCACCACTCCTGCCAACTGCTGCTGGAGATGACCACTTCCCATGACAAGTGCAGTCAGCTGAGCGATATCAGTCCAGTCTAGATTCCTGACTATTGCGATGGCTTCATCGAAGAGTTTCTGCTGCTCGGCAGGAGGTAGCTCCATTAAAATCTGAGGGACCGGCTTGAACTGTCCACTGGTCATCCAGGCACCAAGCAGTCCACCAAGCGCTCCTCCTAGAAAATGAAGAGAGATGTTACTCCCTATAGTTAGACCCAAAATTCTAGAGAGATGTTCATCATTAGTGTCTACCTCCTCATTAGAAATCAGTGCAGAGTTGAATGAACAAGGCATATCCTCTTTCAATTGGTGAATGACGATCAAGTACCAAGAAGAGTTTTTACAGCTTTTTACATCAACAAAGGAACTCAACACAATGAAAGCTAACAGTTTCAAACTCAAAGTCAGAAATCAAACAACATTCCTTATGGTACTGGTCTCTTTAGGACAAGCTCTGCTGTTATATGAATTCCACACTATGGAAAACACACTGTTAACAACTGCCTTGTCAGGGACCATTAACACAGAATCTTTTACTCCAGACCCCCAGTATGACTCCAGCATACAGCTTCTGTAGAGATGCACGTTGCAGCTTCCTACACCCATGAAGACCAAACTTCAGAAGGTGTTCACAGAGACTAAGTTCATCAACTTATAACAGCTAGTTCAAAAGACTCCAAAGAGTATATACCTAAGCCTCTAATCTGTGTATGGTTTCCTGTTCTCAGAAAAAGGAGTTTTAAGTCACTGAGGTCACCATCATCTTAAAAGGGAACACCAACACAATAATTATCAGAGAATCACAGAATTCTAGGGGCTAAAAGGGACCTCTAGAGATCATCAAGTCCAACCCCTCTGCCAAAGCAGGCTCCCTACAGCAGGTTACACAGGTAGGTTTCCAGGCAGGTCCTTAATATGTCCAGAGAAGGAGACTCTACAGCCTCTCTGTGCAGCCTGTTCCAGTGCTCCGTCACCCCTGCCGTGAAGAAGTTCTTACGCATATTGGCATGCAACTTCCTATGCTCCAGTTTATAGGCATTTCCCCTTGTTCTGTCCCCATAGACTGCTGAAAAGAGGTTGGCCATGTCCATTGACTCCCACACTTAAGATATTTATAAACATTAATCAGATCCCCCCTCAGTCTTCTTTTCTCAAGGCTGAACAGACCCAGCTTGCTCAGCCTTCAGTACTTGCTGAGGGTGGACACTATCCTCTCCTCAAGGCCGTCAGTGAAGATATGGAACAAGACTGGACACAGCACCAACCCCTGGGGAGCACCACTAGTCAAAGATCTCCAACTGGACTCTGAGCTGCTGATCATCACCCTCTGAACTCAGAGGAGTGAGCACCATTACGATGCACCACTTCTTATAAACACTCTTCTGAAAGACTGAAATGCAAAATGGCATGTTATTAAAGCTCACTTGAATGAAATCTTGCCAATACACTCAACCCCACTAAGCAGACCTGCTGCTTTCTTCACTCGATGAGCTAACCACAAGTCTTACCCTAAAGCAAACACACTTACCTACAGCGATGCCAGGTGGACCTCCAACCAAACCCCCAACAAATGCAGTTGCACCTGCCAGGAGTGCTCCTCTACCAGAGTGTTTGACAGCTGCTGTCATTCCCTTCTCCTGAGAAACACTGCAAAGCAGTTGCACCATTTGATCCACACGGATGGGCATCTTGGCTGGTTAAGGACCTGAAAAAGATGTTTAAGTTGGGTACTGCAGTGGGGACGAAATCTTGCTGCTTATAGCTCTGCAGCTGGTAAGACAAATAAGGCACAGTCATTATGGAAAAACAAAAAATTATCTTCTAATTTTTCTCTAGAAAACCAAAAAGTTTATGGTCAACAAACCTAAATGAAACCATAGAATAGAGCAGAGGACTTTGTTGTTTGGATGAGCTCAGAAGAACGAGCAAGGGCAAATTACAGCAATGAAAAATGTAAGAAAGTTTCCATCCAGTTCTGGAGTACATTCCCCTTGCCTCAAGCAATTGCTGGCCTTATTCTGCCTTGGGTATGGCCCCAGGACAAAGATCAAGCAGAACTTCATCTAAACATAACCTGTAGACTGTAGTTTGCATATCTGCTATATACCTTCTCTTTGTCCTAGTTTTTGCAGTAAATTAGTTACTTCTTGTTACATCTCACTTCTTTTCCTAATTTTCTTCCATGTTAAAGAACTTCGACGCCAGCTTCAGATGGCTGAAGACTGGGATGCTTAAACCAAAGGTTGTCCACAGTGGGCAGGAAGATCCAGGAGGAGGGAAACAGACTTCAAAAAGGCTTGGAGGTGACAGCTGAGATTGGGAACCTATGGGAGGCTCTGGAGGTACAGAATCAGAAACACAGGGTGTCTGTGAATGGCAGGATGGGACTTCAACCAGACAAGAAACACAACTCTCATTTGTAGAAGAGGCAGAGGTGGGAAAGGAACAATAGGAAAGAACAGACATGGCAGGAGGATTTCTTCCTCGGAAAATCTCGTCCAGCAGGGCATGAGCTGACAACTTTACAGGGCATTTTCTTTTCCCAGCTGAAATAACTGCATACTAAATATTAAAGAATAACCGTGTCTCTGTACAGTTGGTGACAGCAAGTGTAGTGAGCGAGGCGAGAAGCTACAGGAAATGGCAGAATAGCTTTGAGTATTAAAAAAAAAAAAAAAAAAAAAAATTACTGAAGGCTGCCCTGAAAAAGATCGTATTCCTATTTCTGCACCCAATGTTTACATACTATTGAGCCAGGAACAAAAAGCACACCTTTTGGTAACTACTTCAACTTTTCCAGAAATCCATATATTCCCATCTAGGAGAGGTTATTTGCAAAAATCCTGACCTCCAACAAATGCAGCTCTGATTAAACACAGCTTTTCACATTACCAGGCAATGAAAAGCACAGCTTTGGCTTTGAGAGCACTACAGCCAAAGGATACTTTCCACTTTTGCAACTATTCTAAATGGCAGGAACACAGAGATAACAAAAATAATACCCTCCCCTCACATTGTGAAAGTCATCCCGACAACAGTGAAATACCAATTCAGAACACTGAGATCAGAGAAACTGCCATGAACAGAAATTAAGACTTTCAGCCCAAACAAGCTCATGAAGTGTTCAGTGTGAGAGCTGAAAGGACTCAGCACAGAACAACAGCACGCTTGTTTGTGACACAAATACCTTCAATGCCTTTCATTCTGCACAACAAAGAAGGAAAGGTGTTGCTGGAAAAAATAAAACAATGCACACAACATGACTAAAAATATAATCACAAATACACAGGAGGCACAGAGTTATTGCTGTACTTGTAACTTTGATACTACACAGTAGCTGAGTGTCTGATTTTTCAGTCTCAAAACAGCACAGCACGTATCATACCTTGGCAGCTCAAACCAAGTCATTTTCAAGCATTCCTACAACACATCTCCTCTCTGCAAAGTGAAAGTGAAGCATTTCACAATAAAAATTATCTACTGTGAAAATGAAACAGAAATAAAATGGCTGACTCCAAGCCATCTCTGTCTTTGTGGTATCCAAGCATGGTTAACTCTGAACAAAACTGTGCTCTTTGAGAAAGGCACCAAGAATGATCCACAGCTCCAGAGATACACACTCAGAAATCCTTCAGACAGTCACCTCCTCTCGCTGCTTCATTCATCTTCCTAAAGCCAGCCTAAAGCAAACACCTCAGTTCTTCATTGTACCATAGGTGAGTGGGGGTGCTCTCAGGCTTCGGACACAGCAGCGCATGACAGTAACAGTGCGTGCTGGTTGGTGACACACTGATCCGCTGCTTCATTCACAGAAGTTCAAGCTCAAAGCATTAAAAAACAGCTGTACTGTTCTTCCTTGAGCGGTAAGGAAACAAAGACCAAAATGTGCCAATGGTACAACTCATCCTACTAATCTTGGCAATGGTGATGTTGAAAACTGAGAAGAATAAGCATTTGTATTTAGTTTGCTTAAGAATAGGTGAGCTGCTTTCCATTTAGAATGACACTGACATGAGAAATGAGAGGACAACTGCTGCAGAACACAGTTCTTGCTCTCTAGGAGAAGAAAATGAATGCGTGAACACCCTGCTCCACCTTAGCAGGATCTCAGGCTAAACCAACAGCCTGCATGCTGAAACACATTTACTTCTTCTCTTTGGGCTAAATCTAGGGAACTCTTGTGAAGATAAGGAGGGCAGAGCTGCCGTTGCAGCATAATGCAACCCCCCTAGAAGTTACAAGGTCACAGCGAGGAAGGCTTCGAGCCTTCCCAAGGATGACTGCTAGCCTTCATCCAACGACCACTAGACAGAGTCCAGAGAGCCCTTCCATCATTTTGGAGTGCACATGCAAGAGGGTGGAGCAATATAAGCTCCCGGGAACTCAATGCCTATGTAACCCATTTTGGGGAAATGTGCTGAAAATGCAGACAGCTGCGTGCCCTGCTCGCTGTGTATGGCTGAGTCCCCATGCACCAGGCACTGTGTTGAAGGAATACCTGCCTGACACAGCTCATGGCATGTCAAGTTATTCTGTCGGATTTCTTGGCTTCAACGCGAAATGCTGCTTAGTGAGCAAACAAACCCAGAGCTGAATTCTGTAGTATGCAGAAGCTGGCTAAGCTCATAAGACTCTGTGAAAGCCCAGCCACGAGCACTTCATATCTTAAAAACAAGTCGGATCCACCCAATTTCTCTTTCAATTTATAAACCGCACGGATCCTTCTTTCGATCCCCGGCAAGGAGCGGCCCATCGGACACCACACCCGCACGGCTGCAGCCAGGCGCAGCGGCCGCTCCTCCCGGCCCCACGCTCCGCTCCCGCCACACCGCGGCTCCCGGCCGAGCCCTCCCGTGCCGTCAGCGCCTCCCCGCCGGGCCCGGAGCCCGCGCCGCCGCCCCCATCACCTTCCAGACGTTCCTGACCGCCCCTTTCCGGAGCGCCGCCGGCACGCAGGGACACCCGGCTGAGCGACGCGGGCTCCACGCGGCCCTTCCCTCCCTCACCCCTCCCGGCCGCGACTCCTCCCTCGATCCCGCTTATCCCCGCCGCGGCCTGCTACCTGAGCCCGCGGCACGCTCAGCGCCCGCCTCCGCCCAGCAGCCCGGGGCCGGCTGCCGCGGGGCCGGCAGGAAGCGGCTGCGGCGCGGCCGGCGCCGGGGGAGGAGCGCGGAACTGGGGGTGACCCCGCGCGGCGCGGCCGCGGAAGGGGAAGGCGGCGAAGGAGGAAGGGAGCTGCGGCCGGGAATGGGCTCGGCCCTGCTTTCCCCGAGGTGAAATGCTTAGCCCGGGGTAGGCAATAGGAATCGAGGAACCCTGCCGGCGGCCGCGGGGAACCGCGCAGGAGCGTAGTAAAGGCCCTCTGGATATTACAAGAATGGCAGCGTTTCCTGCGGTGTTCTCAGCTCCCGGTCCCAGCCGGACTATTAGAAAAAAGAGGAAGGAAGGCTCTGTGCCACAGAATACGATTAAATCATAGAATCACGGAATTGTGTCAGTTGGAAGGGACTATTAAAGGCCGGCTAGTCCAATCTGCCGGCACTGAACAGGGATACCTGCCACATCGGGTACTCAGAGCTGGTCCAGCCTGACCTGGGGTGTCTTCAAGGATGGGGCATCCACCTCTCTGGGCAACCTGTGCCAGTGCCTCACCACTCTTACTGTAAATAACTTCCTCATGTCCAATCTAAATCTCCCCTCTTTCAGACAATTTCCCCTTGTCCTGTCACAGCAGACTCTGCTAGAGTCCGTCACCTTCTTTCTTACAGCCCCCCTTTAGACAGTGAAAGGCTGCTCTCAGATCTCCCCAGAGCCTTCTCTCCTCCAAGCTGAACAGCCCTAGCCTGTCCTTGTAAGGTGGTGTTCCATCCTTTGGGTCATTTTTGTGGCCTTCCTCTGGACATTCTCCAACCAGGTCCACATCCATACTGAGGACTCCACATCTGGATGCAGTACTCCAGATGAGGTGTCAGCAGCACAGAGCACAGATGCAGGGTCAGCTCCCTTGCCCTTGCTTTGGATGCAGCCCAGGATACAATTATCTTTCTGGGCTGTGCGTTCTGACCCCTGAGGGACACCACTTGTCACTGATTTACATCGGGGCATTGAACCATTGACCACCACTCTCTGGATAAGATCTCACAGCCAGGTCATCCGTCAAATAGTCCACCTGTTAGGACTGGTCCAACTAGCTGCATCTAAGAGCAACTCCGCATCCTCTTAATCTATGTTTATTTCAGTCATTGGTTCACTAAAGTGCAGCATGCTAGTCTGATATAGCACCATATGTAATGAAACAAGTGATGAGCTGAAGCAGTGCTAAACAGCTGTGTCACATATGGCTCTAGAAATATCACACTGTTTCTTAACGCCAGCACAGTCTTTAAAAAGTTGCTGCCTAATGTTAAAAAAGCTGTTGTTTTCCAAAGATGGATTATTGTGAGGCTTTTGTTTCCCTGTCAACTAAGTCTTTATTATGATTTCATCTCTGATTTAAAGTAAACCATTCCCCCCCAACCACTCCCCCAGTTCCTTGTTGAGAAGATGAAAATTCAGAATGAGGAAAAGAAAACATAACTTGCAATTTTTGTCTCTTTCCTGTTGTTGCACCGGGGACTTTTTAACCTCCCTGTGCTTTATATGATCACATAAAATAACTCTCTGTTTAACAACTCAAAATGTTACAGGTCTATCGGTACTCTTGATTTTTATGATTTGAATGTAAAAATCAAATGTAATTCCTAAAATGAAAAGAACCAAAATGTCACATACATTTTAAAAAGTAACACCCCAAAATAGCAGCTGTAAGCAGCTTTCCAAGGAGCAAAATGAAGAGCAATGAAGCATGCAGGACATGAAAAAGGGCATTTTTATCAATCCATTCTGAACTGAATAATTAACTCAGAACTCCAGTTAAGGACAAATACTAGTAATTTATTAGGGCTGCATCATCTAGCCTACTAGATCTACATTTTCCCTAAAAGTTACTATACTGAAAATGTGGGAGAACAGTGACAAATGTATCTCTAAGGCTATAAGTGCTGCTCTAAGACACACTACACTCTCCAAGAATTTCTGGCTGTTGAAATTGATGGACGTTGGCCATTGTAATCACTTGGGTCCAGATTTCTTCCTGCATGTAGTTACTAGTCAGTACCTGTTTTCCTTACCGAGCATCAGCCTCTACACATAAATCAGCACATCACACAGTCCACCAAACATCCTGTGAGTTTTGGTGTAATAACTATGTTTATAGAAGCCCTATTTTCAGTCTTAGCGATGTAGGAAGACCCACCGCAGTTCCTCCTGCCCACGTTTACTGCCCGGCTGGCTCCATCTGGTGGCTGTCCGACCACCTAGCCACGGGTCCGCAATCACAGTGTGCCAAATGGGAAAAAGTTATCTCGAGTGACAGAAGGGATAGCTCTGTTGGCTGAATTCTCTCTTACAGGATTGTGTATTGTGGAATCATTAATTTTTGCATGTATTTATCCCAATTTCAACATCCAGACTTAATAAATAATTAGTATATGGGATA
The DNA here is from genome assembly GCF_905368555.1 of Meleagris gallopavo. Lineage (NCBI taxonomy): Eukaryota > Metazoa > Chordata > Aves > Galliformes > Phasianidae > Meleagris > Meleagris gallopavo. The sequence goes on from NC_139416.1 coordinate 7,798,621, forward strand.
AACATTCATATGTGTTTTGTATTCTAGGAATTGGTGGGGTGAGAGCAATTCAAGGTAGTCCTGCTGTGACTCAGATCCCACCATGAATGTCACTGTATTCACCACACTATGCTAGGCTCTTAAAAGTAGTGATGGCATTGCTGTTCCTATGTAGCAGTTCTCTTTGTTTCTTTATCAGCGTTCACTGACTATCTAACTTCCTTCAGTGGGATGTTTTGTGCCTTTTTCCTCTTTAGGTTACTAGGAGTTTTGAAAGCAATCAGGAAAAAAATATTCCCTTTCACCCCCCTCAAAGTCTTCAAACACCCATATAAATTGTCTGTCAAAAGCATACCTCAGAAACCAACTACAGTAGCAGTGCACAGGCAATTCTGTTTTAGTGAGCCACTTAGCAGATTCCTGCCAGAAGTCCTTCCCTAGCATATGGCAGAACCCAAAATAACTAGAGACAAGTCCAACATGTCTTCAAAGTGTTCACTGTGTATTTTCACAGCTTTTGACATACTAGGAGATAGGCCAAGGGGGGCCAGGAATGATTTCATCTGGAAGTTGGCTGTTGCTGCCAACAGACTGATTCATTCTGGCTTCCAGCCTGCTCTGTACAGGGTCTAGAGAAAGTGTCCAGCAGGAGCAAGCTCAGTGCTGGAGGAACGGTCCCAAATACCTGATGCAATTATCTGAAATCCCTACTACCTCCACAGGAAGCCATGGCAGATTTAAGATAAGGCACTTAATCTTGTTGGACCAAAAAAAAGCTGAAGCCACTTCTCTAAATTTTCTTCAATGCCTGAGTTTCCCTTGGGAAACACAAGCATTAGGCAACCATACATGGCAGACTTTTATTTTCAGCTAGTTGAGCTTTTTTTTCTTTTCTCTGCAATCTTTGTATTTATCACTATTACAGTATCAGGACAAAGACTTGAGGCATGTGCAAGTAATACAGATCCACCTGTGGAAGTTTGTAAAGCAACTTAAAGTACCAATTAAGTTTTCACTTTCGTGTCAGTGTTAGCTTGGATACTGGAGAGGATGGTTTAATTCAAAATATTATTCAAAGCAAACAGAAAAATAAAAAAGGAAGAAATATCATATGTTTCCCAGAATATGTGATGGGAATGGTCACAAAGAAAGGGAACAGATGATGCAACAAAAGAGGTTTCTAATCATATCCAGGTCTAAGAGGGTAAGAGGCTTGTATCAGTTCCCTCAGCTCAGCTGTTTAATGTCTGGGTTCTGTACCTCTCTCTCTCTAAGTGCTATAAACCCACCATATGAGTGCTCTGAAGGGTCACAGGAAGAAGCGTCTGTTCTGAAAGAGTCTGCCACTTCTGCTTCATATTATAATTTGAATTTTTCCTTCTTGAAAACAACACATTTAAAATGTCCAAGTTCCTTACATTACTTTCCAGATTACCTAGCAAATTCTGAAATTCACAAAGCAGGCACAACCTACGCTGAAAAAGAAAATGAATATGAAAGTAATTCTATAGCACATAAGCCCTTGAACAGAGCCAGGCTTTTCCAGTAAGGGAAAATCTTCAACTACAGACTGGCTGTTTAAAAGGAGCCGTGCTTTCTGCAGAACTCTGTGTAGTGACATAAGTAAAAGAAATCCTAAAACCAGTAACCTAGCAACTTTTACCTTATTAGGTAATCTTATTAGGTACTCTTCACCTTGGAAATAAGGGTGTAAATAACATAGTGAAAATGACAGTTCTTACCCAATTCACTACGGGAAGACATGATAGCAGGCTAGAGATCCACTACGAGCAAAGCATATGCTCAATGGCAAATCTTTTCCCCATTTCCTGCATTAGATATTCATCAGGGTCTGACTTCTAATTGAATGCAAATAAACGATATAACAGGTTTTTGCATATGAAGTGAAGTTCTATAACATCTGTCTCTTCACAGCCTTTCAACGTACCTTGTGTGACATTAAGCAAAGAAGAGGTTTGCCTCATCAGCTTGTAGGAAAGGGGACGAATTCGAAGAACAGTGTGAGTGAACTAAATCATTCTACTGCACATTTAAGAAGTGCTTCTTTGGTCTCTCTGCACACACTCCCAAGTGATGAAGTGACAAGTTTGCCGTAATCAGTTTCAATGCCAAAATGATGGACTACTGGTAAAGAAGGTCACAAAACATTATTAGTTACCTCGTATCATCTCATTTTTGAAGGATGATCTAAAAATATAGACTACTTGTTTGGAATATAGTATATATTCATAGTTAGCATTATCCAAGCAAGCTGTTAAATATATTTAAAGCATATCCTTAACTACAAACAGCATACGTATCTTCTGATCCTTTAGAATCACTATAATAATCATTCATGCTGTGTTTTTTGTTTCCTCAGCAGTCTAATTCAATAATTATACTTACTGGCACAGAATAGCCCTTCTGTGACCTTTTCAGAAAAAAAAAAAAATTACAATAAATCTAAACGTTAAAGTTAGTATCCTAGAATTAGTCTGTATATTTATGTTGTAGCACATCTGAACATGGAAGGAAAGTCCTAGTAAAAAAAGCTACATAAAATATCTTGTGAGGCTTCCAGAGAGGAACTAAAAAAAGAATCCCCTACCACTTCCTCTCTCCACTGACAGATCACTCCTTCACAGAATGTATGCATCTGACGTTTCTCCAAATCTCTCATTAAAGAGCACACAAAACAGACAAAGTTCGAAATCCGATCTAAAACGTGTGCAGTAAATTCAATTAAGGAACAAAGTACTCTAGTAACAAGGATGAAAGGATGATTTTCAAAAATGTCTGAAACGACTTCAGTGAAATTTCCACACTCAGTATGATTCAGTGGTTCAGAAATCCATACTGTAGCCCAGTGCTTGCAGAGCCTGAGAGCAGTAAGTTCAGCTACATAAAATTCTGACCACAAATATACAGTACTTTGGGGACACGAAGACTGGGCTGATTATAAGTCCCATCAAAGTCAAGGGTCCATGGCCAACCACACTTCCAAATTTACATCATCACTGGTGATGAAAGAGAGTGACTTTTACATAGCTTCCTGTTCTTCTGGGCACAGAGAACAATTCTCTTTAGTCTTCTGGTTTGAATTCTGACAATTTGCAGACAGAGGGATGCTCAGATTCACCAAGGTGGTACAGAGGGAAGGGAGGAAGCCAACAGGCACAGACTGCACTGCCCCATTTTCTCATGTCACGTGCTGGAGGCAGCACGATGGAAAGGTGAATCTGAATCACTCTGTGTAATGACAGACCAGATTCAAAGCTTCCAGAAGCCACTGAAAATACTCAAATAGGTTATAGTGGGATTTTCAGACTTACACAATTTAGCATGCCATGTTTCAATACCATCTCCTGAGCTACCTCTCTCCTTTACTTGCAATCACCAAGTGTTGCCTCTGTGACTACAACAACGTTGTCTAAAGAGTTACTGCTAAGCTCAATGAAGCACAGCAGTGTTTACACCACATTTACAGTTGTTCTATGACATGATCTAGACTTAGGGAAAAAAAAAAACAAAAACCTGGAATAAGCCCACTCTTTACAATCTTCAAAGAAGCCTTTGCACGCTTTCTGCAGGCTTCATTTTGGGAGCCACTGTCTTAAAAATCCAACAAATAGTTATTTCTGCAGTAAATGATATGCATTCAAAACCTGTAATGAGCGTAATTTATAAAGAAGGGCTTCTGCCAGGCTGCTCTACCTACAACAGTGTGCACATATACAACCACGAGATGCAAGAGCCATTGGAGTACGAAACACTGACCACACAGATGACCGAATGCTAGAAAGGAAAAGAACTGAACAGCCCCTGTTCTGTGATAAGTTCCAGGGGATCTTTTATTCTGCCTTAAGCAGACAAGCATTAAGTTCTCCAAAGTCTGTTGAAAAGACTCACAGCAGGATGTGCCAATCTCTATTCCATGGAGGAATAAAAGGCTAAGATTTCAATGCAATTACAATAAGCCACTATCCTTAATTTCTGTCAAACAGTAGATGTCTCTCTTTGCCAGTAGTTGAAATGTGTGTAAAATGTTGTTAGGGTACACATCCACAGCTAGCATTATTCTTTTTTTTTTTTTTTTCAGCTTACATTCCCATCATGCCTTGTAGAAAAAATCCACGGGGGATGAAAGATAACACCAAGTCCAAACCCTGAGAACAGAGCCCCATGAAAGCAACAAATTATAAACTCTGCTGAAGAGATTTTCTTCAGAAAGATCACAGGTCCCATGCTTTAGTCATGGCCTGTTCCTTTGCCAGCAGGTTCAGAGAGTGATCTGTGAGAGCTAAGTGATTTCTTTCAAGTAAGCTGCTCACGATGACTGCAGAAACCTCAAGGATTACAGTACACAAACAATGGCAGAAAATCTGCTTCAAATAATACATCCAGACAATGGAGTTGCCGTTATGGTGGCAATGCAAAATATGGACAGGGATTTAAATGAAACGGGTGATATCTGTATACTTTGGAGGGCTCACGTGTGCCAAATTTGGCAGCATGAGTGCTCATATTGCTTGTTGCTCCACCCCTCGAACAATGAGGCTAAACCCCATATGTGCAGGAGTTGGTAGAGCACAAGCAGTTCTGCTAATCACACTGCATGCAAAACCAAAAAGACAAAGGGAACTAGTAATGCTTAGACTAGCATTGGGGAAATAATTAAGCATGAATGAAATATTGTATGTGGATTTGAAATGAATGCGAGGCATTCTTGGAAACAATTGTGCTGTTTCAGTTGTGCTGCTTTTCCCCCTAAGTTTCACAAAGTAATTTGCATGTCATTTAAATAAATACCATAAATTATTGCAAACTTTTTGTTTTTATTTACATAAAACAAAATACTCATTTCCATTATTGTTTGGATTACCTGACAAGAGTGAAATGCAGAGGCCTTTGAGATGAAACTTGTCTCTTCTCCCCAGAATGCTACAGATTTCTCATGCATGCATGAGCCAGAAATGACCCCACCCTTAGCCTTGCCTTACATAGGCAATTAATGCTCTGTTGATGTAACAGAGATAGAGGATCAGCTACTTCCATGGAGCCAAGCTGGAGCTGCAAGCAGATCAAGGATACTGGAATGTGGTACTTTGCAGTGGTCAAGGTTTCAGTGACCCTTCAAGAAAATAATAAGAACTGAATGCTTGCCTACAGACATTCAGTGCTCTCTGGCCAAACCTACTTTTTCCTGGAACAGCTTAATTACTTGGAGCTTAAAGACACACAGCTAACAGCAGCTACAGGCACAGTGGACTGGCACAAGCTGCTTCGAGTATCTGCAGTGTGTGCTCTCCAGCTTTCACACTTAGGGAGGTTGGGGCACCTTGTGTCTGATGAATTCTGTATGTCTTGGACAATTCATATGAGGTTTAACTTCAATACCCATTAACTTAAAAGGCCTACACTCTCCTTCAATTATATTCATATTGTTTTCACTTTCATTCAGTGTTATCCATACACCACCAGTTTGATTTAACTTCTGATAAATACTTCTCAACTTCTTTTCAAAGTCCGTCTCAACCCTTCTTTCTCCTTACATGCTGCGAGTCAACAAGCAGCCAATTCAGAATCCTTAACATTCTGTGCATTAAGACAACTATAAAAAAATCAAATTATTGAAATACAGATCAGAAGAAAATGAGTGGAAGGTCACCTAAAAAGTTGAGTAGGTGTACATTCCTCTGCAAGATCATATGGAACCTGTTAGCCACTGAAAACTAAATATAGGTCCCATCATCTGCAAGCCCAAATGATCCAACCATCTGCAAAAGGAGCAACTGAATATCCAGCATAATTTTTAATGTTTTCATCATAAGACACTAAAAGGTCATTCGGACTTCCAACCTATACAGACTGCCCACAGGTGTCCTTCACACTGTTTGTATTTGCACCTGTTTGCTCCCTCCATGCTGTCTCTAAAAGAAAACCTCAACAATTATTCTCCTCTCTTCCTGTACAACTGGATCTGCTGTCTCCCATAGTCTGTTTTAATAGTGTGTGCTACGCTTCAGACTGAAATCCAAAGGAACTCATTATATAGATTTCCTCTTCACATAAGTATATACTGTGGTCTCAATTTCTAGAACTATTTTTGTTTTATGAAGCAAGGAATTTAAATCTCTTCCTGTCTTGGATATTAAGGCATTTTTATTGTCACGTCTTGGCCTTTGTGGAGTTCTAAGTTTTATATCAACACCGAGCAAGTAAAATTGACTCAGCCTATCTTCATGATTTCCAGGTATCACTAGGGTGTGCTGTAGATCATGAAATTTCAGTACAGCATAGTTGAAAGGGAAAAATCTAGCTGCTATACTAAATATTTTAAATTAATTCCAAACACAGAAGCAACTCAACAGTGACTCAAAATTCTTTAAAAACATACACTCAAGAGAAGCAACATAAGATATTAACAATCTAAAACATTTTGGTCACGCAAGCTTGATAAACATACTGCTGTACACAACAGAGAACTGATGGGAGTTAGACAAGTAGAGGCCAGTGTGCAGATAGGGAACTAACATCCAGGCACACAGTCCTGTGGAAGCTGAAAAAAATGGGACTAGAGGTCTTTGTGGAAAAGTTTCTTTGATAAAAATTTATGAAGCTATTCCAATTCTCTGGAATTTGAGAGCGTAGAGCCTGGGGCTGCAGAGTCAAGGGCTGAATGGTGATTATTTAAACTAAGTAACTGTATAAACAGTGGATTTGGAATTCTCAGCAAGGCTGACAGCCCAACTGAACCCAATCCAACACAGGAGACCGCATCTGTCAGATACCAGCTCAGCACAGGGGTGCCAGCATGGAGCGCATGGCTGGGAAGGTGACCGCAGCCACCAGCTTGCCAGCTGCCTTGGGCACAGCAGCAGGTGGGTGCCCCCACCCACAGCTACACTCAGCTGGCTGCTCCGCTCCGAGAAGAAGCATCTCCCAGTGTTTGCACCTAACTGCTGAGCTGGGAAACTAACAAACACCTGCAGTGGCCATCAACTCTCAGTGTAGTCCGAGTGGTAGTGGGAAAGGGAAGGTAGCATAATAAGGAATCTGAATCAGAAGAGTTTTAAGTAGATGCTTAACTTCAAGTACATATTTACACCAACCACGGACATTAATGCAAGTTAAAATCAAGCACCTATTTAAACATGAACAAAAGCTTAAATGGGCTACTGCGCAGAGGCCCCAGCTGTCAAGACACATCCAGTATGCCACAGTGAGTGGTAGCCACAAACAGTCACCATGTGATGCTTCAGTAGGCTGAACTGGATTGGGTAGTCTTGCACCGTGAACCACGTATTCATTATAACAACAATTTGTATTACTATTTGTGGCATCTAGGGAACCCCAATCAGGGCTCTATTGTGTTACAGACTGTACAAGCACAGAAAAATAGGATGGCTCTTATAATGAGTACATCACAAGCCCCACTACCATAATTAACACTGATTAGCATCGATGCAAACAACATGGGAAGACAAAGATTGAGCCAGTTTGGGAGATGAGGTACTCTTGCCCTGTAAGGTGACTCCTCTGGTTCCCAACTACAGAACAGAGGGGAGGCTGTTTCCAGCAAAGAAGGCTGCACCCCCTGTGCTCCCAGTCAGCATCTCCCATGAGTGCATTTAAAGGAGCATCTTTGTCACTTTCTAATCCAGTCTCTTGCTATTGCAGGCAACCACATCACACACTCCTGCCCTGACAGTTATCAAAAACCAGTTAAAATGCTTCTTCTTCCTGCTCAGAGCATACATCTCTCTGCAGATATGTTACCCTACTCAGGCTAGCTGAGTTAGACTAGGCTGTATGCATCTTCACGTGTACACCTAAATACTAAAGAAAAACTGTGATTTATTGTAACATGTCAGTATTAAGTGTTAAATGCAGTAGCTAGAATTGATGTGAAACAAGAATCAAACTTTAAGAATACACAAATCAACCAAAGTCAAGACACCAGTACTGAATCTGATCCTTAATGTTTGCATGGGGGGCTTTCCCCAAGCTTACCCTGCCCAGAGTTTGTTACTCTTCTCATTGTGAAGCCATATGATTGCAAAAACCTCACTCAGTTCTGATCATAAAGGGGCAGTTGGTAACCTCTGATCTACTTTATGTATTAGAAAAGGACCCCAAAAAGCCAGTTCCACTTTAAATGAAATCTCAAAACGAATGACCTTTCTGGGCTGGGGATGTGAAACTGCACGTAAAAATTTCCCCCCTTCAATATGTGGCCCTTCCTAAATCTGTAATTATCATAAGTATCTCATCCCAGGCCCATGACATTTTCTCAGATGTGCTTTGGATAATAAAGCAATATTTTCCTTCTAACTGAAGGTAAGACAGCATGACAGCTGTATGGGAACTGCTGAATCACCTGAGGCAAGCAGTAAGTCAGCCACAGGAGCACAGGTGAAGGCAATTCACCTGTGCTGCCAGAAGGGGTGGAGCCTGGCTGCACCTCTCCTGGACCCATTTAAGAGCTGACTGCCAGAAGGGAAGGTTCTCTTCTGGGGATCCCTTCTCTGGAGTTTTGCAGTGAGTCCAGGATGCAGGTAAGCTTTCTATCTATTCTCTTTTTGTTATTATAATCTGCTTTGCTAAACTCTCTTGTTTATTTCATAATTATAACATCTTTATATTCATTGACTATACAACAGCGTATAACAGCCTTGTAAAGCTAGGGAGACAAAAAGACAGCATTTTGAAATGGATAGTGTGAAATTATAGGGTTGACTATTTTGATCGTGTTCATGAAATTGCCTTTATTAACCAAATGAGACTCGATACCTGAAGCTTGCCTATGAATCATCCTCTCCCCAAAACATTGCTGCATGTTTTTATTGCGCAGCCTAAAGAAATACTTGAATTTTACTTTCCCATCCAGTAATACACAAAGTATCTCCACAGAAAACACAAGAACACTCAAGTTCTGTTCAGCTCTCCACTAGATCACTCCTGCTACAACTTAGCCTACAAACATGTATATTCTCAGACTCAACACATGACTCAAGACTTCTGTGTGCATGAAACTGAACACGCATGTAAAGTTTTGCAAGAGTACGCCGTGGCCACAATTTCAAACGCAGTATCAGAGTCTGAATGTGCTTAACTGTGCTTAGGTTCCAGTGCTACTTTTGCTGTTCTGGCAAAAATTTCTTAATTTTTTTTTAAGTATTTTTCCTACAATTTCACTTACAGAGAAATAAAAGATAATTCTATTAAGCCTAAAAATAAACTTGGATCTACTAAAAATTCATTATTTCACTCTCAGGCTTCCACAAGCTGGGCTTGTCTGCTTTAGGTTTGATACCCCTGAGAGCTACAGGCATGACTGATAAAAATGAACGAGATTACATGAGAATGATGAAATCCTTTTTTTTATCTTCATTTTGCCAAAATATTGCCTGGGCTGCTTATTGCTGGAACACATTTGTTTCCGGCCATTTCTCACTTTTAAAACCATACTTAGTTTATTTGCACATTTGAGGAGGCGGTACACGAATACATACAATACTCTATTTGTACTTCTTCCAGATTTGCTCATTAAATTCATTAAGCTATTTAATTCTCAAGGATCTACTGGAGATACAGTGAAGACCCCCCAAGCACCAGTTAAGAACAAACCTGTAATGAGAATAAATTACACATGTATAAATTGCTACAAAGTCCTGTAAGGAGCGAGACCTTTTCACATAAACAACTGCTGCAGAATTAAATCTGATACATTAATAAAAGCTCTCCCCACCCAAATCAAACAATGGAAGTGGAACAGTTACCAGATCATTTAAAAGAATAAACCCATTCAATAAATAAATTTGCTCTACACCAATTTATGTCACTGCAGTACTTAAGGCGAAACCTTTTAAAGGAATAGATTTACTGTGCATACAGATCTCCACTGGGTATGTGTAATTATGCAAAGGAAAGGCATTACTTTTAAAGTGGATGAATGGGTGATACTTTTTGATTTACTGCTAGAAACAGAAAAATGGTAATGGCATGAAATAAGCATTTGCAAAACCGTTTTGGCAGACAGAAAATGTTTGATTTACCTAGAGCATCCATCAGGTTCTATATTTTAGATCAAAGTAGATAAATGGAAAGGCAAATGGATATTTGAGAGGAAAAAAAAAAAGAAAAAGAAATCGACTGCTTTTCTGTCAGCCTTGCAAGTAAGTTAAATGCTTGGAAGGGGGAAAAGGCCTAAGGCTCTTTGGATGAACAAAATCATGATTCATCACTGATCTAGTAACTACAGCTTTCTGTACTTACCTGGAAAGGGCAGAATTCCATGGGAGCACTTGTAATTCTCATTCTGGGCCTGATTCTCTTACATGATTTGAAGAAGGATGGCAAAGCTGGATTGAATAATGAGCACCCTGGGTTATATTTTCCTCTCCTTACTCCCAATTTGCTCTTTTTGTTTTTTCTCTGCTTTTCTGGCTTAAATTCACATGGGTGAAGAAAATATGTTCCAGTCAAGGCATCCCCTTTCCCTCCCAAATCAAAAACCACTGCCTTCCCAGATCCTGTCAAAATCTATGCAATAGCAAAGCATAGGGAAAGCAGGCTAAGTCTTACAGTATGGCTCTCTGTCACAAGACAGGAGACGGAAGAATCAAGAATCATTCTTCCAATGGCAGAATTCTTCCTAGAGGCTCCCAGTAAAAGGCAATGTTTCTGTGTCATTACCCTGTTCTGAATTTCCTATGCTGTAATATGTCACCAGGAGTGGTGCAGTTCATGCACTGTGTCCAACTCTTAAAGAATCATCAGGCTTGTGGTACATGTGTTGTACAGATGGTCTGAGCATGCAATGTATTTCCAAAATGTTTGGGACACATACAATTTGTTGTGCTTGTGCAACTCAGCAGGAGAGTACATGCATGAGAGTCCAACCACATCACCTTTACTGTGAGTGTGTGCACCACCTGCAGTGCAGGGGGCATTTCTAGCATCAGATTTGTGTTGCTCACCCTGTAGAAAGGATCTGCTCACATGCTGAGGAAAGGCTGGGTTTACTAAACATCTGGAAATATTGACATAGAGAACCTCTGAATATAACCTCACAACAACATTTCTGGCTTGGAAAGGACACATCTGGAGAAACTCAAGTTCCTTCCTCCCCACATCATAAGCATTAGCAGAAACTTATCAGCTACTTCTGCACCCATTTATTCCACAGAAGGGTTGCCCACCTATTAAGGTGCTAAAGAACAACTGAAACTTGTGTCTTCTGCCTAGATTTGAGTCTAAAGATGCTCTGTGGGTCAAGTGGACCAAATGCGCTACAGCAGCCTGCAATTACCAACAAAAAATGAACAAAAGACCCTGAAGTTTTACTAACAAGAGAGAGAGCACACAAGGATGCTGCTACATGCCAGTATCTATGACTAGTAAACAGCACTTTATATAAAGCTTCACATGAGATGAAAGCCAGCACAGCTTGAAACAAAGCTCTGCAAGCAGCATTCAGACCTCTATGCCTGTATGCTCTCCAATCTCACCTCTCCTTTCTCCAAGAACATCCTTATTTATGCATTTCCAAAACAAATAGTCTGCTACAGACTTCCACATATATAAATTCTTAAAATCCAGACTCAGGACTGTAAGACTATCAAACGTAGGATGTGTGAACACAGGTAACAGTTGGCAGACCTACGGAAGCTGAAGATTTGTGCATGTCCAGGGGTATCTGAAAGTTATGTGCCTTGTTGGTAGGAAAAGTCACAGCAAACTTCTATGCAAGGGACAAAATAAGTGTTAAAATATTGAGCTAGGAGTAAGGCCAGATTGTATTTCTCCTCCTGTAATAAATCAGCACTATACGTATATATTAAATCCAATCCCTTGATGTGTCCGGTTACAGTGATAAAAACTTAGCAAGCAGGGCAAAAGTTATTGGGTAGAGATCGATATGCTTGCTTGTTGTCCTTCATTGGCTATAATGCGATGTTTTCTCCTTGACTGTAAGAGGCGCTTTTGTGATTTGGGAGCATAAAGAAATTCTGTACTTGACAGATTTATATAGGAGGAATACGCTAATGTCCTTTGACCCGCTTACGAATAAATACGACCTACCAAATTGTCATTTTTATGGGTATTTACAACTGAGGCACTTTGTAAACCTAAGAACTAATATTTCCCAAAGGAAATCTGTGCTCTCGAATCTTGATAAATTATTGAAAAATACAAGCCACTACCAGCCCTACAAATTTTCTCTTCTATTTTTCCTATTTTTAGTTACATAGGAGTTGTCAACGCAGATTGGACCACTGATCTATTTCACTGTGGCTGTTGCTGCAGCTATGGCTAGAGCTTCAGAGGAGTCCTGTAATATTTGTGGCTATTTGTCCAAGGGTGTGTAAAACAAAACAAATAAAAAACAACCAACTAACCTTATTTCCTGAAACTTTGTTTTCAGTGCCCAACTGAAATATCAGTCATATAATTATTTAACATTTCAAATTGCTATTAATAAGATGTTATAAACTTATCACAGCCCAAGTGCCACTAGCTGAATTTGCTGTCATGAATGCTTCAATCGATACTTTACACAGAAGAGCAAAATTGCACGGGGTGCTCATCCAAGGAGTAAAATAAGGCAGCTTACACTAACTCCAGTGCTCCCCACCTCATGGTTGTGGCACAGGTACTCTGTAAATGTAAGGACTCACTACCAGCCAAATATATCCTCTGTTTCTTAATTCTGCAGGCTAGCTGACCCAGGAGGCCTACCCTTGATTGCTGCATCTCAGCTCCATCTAACCTAACACCCAACTGCCACATAAATTTCTTCCATTACCTTTGTAGTGAATCTGCCCAAAGGCTTTTGGAAAACACAAATAAACATTCTGCAGAAGATAGGAGGAAACTGGTGAGATAAGGGTTTTGTGCTCTTCAGAATCTTTCTGTGGAAGACGACAGAGCACAATTATACATCTGATAGTTTGATCTTGAGGAAACTACAGTTTTTTACAATAAACCAATTTTTAATATTGTCGTCCATAGCAGAACAGTTGAAAGTTAATAACTTTTATCCTTGCTCTCCACCTGTAGGTTGAACAAAATGTCAACACTATTCAGGACAGTATCTGAGAAACGAGATACTATTGTTTCTCCTCTTGGTTATATGTACAAATCTTCTCATAAAAAGGCATTCAACAGTTCAGATTTTGACTAAAGCATCATGACGTGGCACTTATCTCTAGTTTACTCCATTTCTAAGGGCAGCTGCTTTTCTATTTTTCTTTGCGCATCTGTGGACAACAGAATCTTTTCTCTGTTACAAGAATGTCTTCATTAATTCAGTTTCTTCCTTCAGCTTATTCTTAGTCTTCTGCATACTATAATCTATGTATATGCAAGAGAGAGGCTTGAAAGGCAGAATGAAAAAGCAGGAAGCTGCAATAAACAATGAGCCAGGAAGGGCAGGAAACTTCAGCAGCTTTTCTTGTCCCTAATGCACTGCCTTCCTCTTCATTCTTCATCCTATTTACTGTTGAACCTGGGATTCCTCCTATTTTTATATGAAGCATGATTTCAGTTTCCTCAGTTTTGTGACCTCATTTGGATAATGGTAAAACATAGCATAGCTAACACTAACACAGTAGCTGCAGCACTAAGTCAATCGATTCTGAGTTTAATTACTATCTTGCACGCTTAATTTCATAGAATCATAGAATCATTTCAATTGGAAGGGATCCTTAAAGGCAGTCTAGTCCAATTCTCCTACTATGAACAGGGACTCCTACAGCTCCATCAGGTGCTCAGAGCCCTGTCCAGCCTCACCTTGAACATCTCTGGGGAGAGGCAGCCTGTTCTAGTGCTTCACCACCTTTATCGTGGGGAAAAAAAAAAATCCCACATTCCCCTGCAAAATTCCACACAGAAGCTCACAGACAGAGCATTTGTTCACACAATCAATGTATTGACATCTATGCACAGGCTGGAGCTCCCAGAGGTAATGAAGTGTCTCCAAGATTTTGAGTGGTCACTGCCTGCATGTTAACCGCTCTCTGTTGTAAGCTTCTGCGCAACATCATCTTCAGTTGCACAAAGTCAGGTTCCCCAGAATGTGGTCTGGCAGTGGATTAAATGTGTGGGAACAATACCCACTGCCTGTTGACCAGCATCTGCTGTGTGTCCAGTAAGTTCAGTCTGGGGTCACCAGCATTAAGGGGGTGCTGGGATGGGCAGCTTTTCCACCTTGACCTGGGCAGGCACACCAAGGCAGTGGTGTGCAGTAACTCTTGCTTGGTCCTTGCACAGCCACAGCTGAAAGGGCCAAGGGAAGGAGAAAGTATTGTTGAAGATCTGGATTTAGGAGTGCCATTTGGAAATTTAAAGTTTTTTTTACAACAAACTTACACTTTTACACCTAATGTTGTTTCCAAACAATAAGAAGGTCAGAAATATCAGCAGGTTCATCAGCTCCTACCACCTACATCAGATTCCATCACCCTTTACTGGTAGCAAGACAAAAACAAGTTTAATACGCATTTTAATATACAAAAAGGAAATCAAATATGGGGAAGGATTCAAGAACTCTGGTTAACAGGCAAAGTGGAGGTTGCTTCTGCTCGTACTGATACTAATTCTAATCCACACTTCTTTAAAAAAAAAAAAAAAGAAAGGATCATGTATTACACAGCTACAGCAGAATGTGTCTATTAGAAGAGGAACACACAGGAACCAAATATTCCTTTCAAACAAGCGCCATCTCTCTGCCATTCATTTCAAAAAGAGTAATGTCCTCTGGAAAAAGAAGTCAAAGCATAGGGCTTGCTGTCCAACACTGCATTTACACTGTGAAACAATGAGAACCTGACAGTGACAGGAAAGAAGTAGTAGTTTTAGCCCAATTCAGCAAAATAATCCACTGACATACTGAAAGAAACCTGCCTGTTAAAAAAATCAATAGATTTTTAATCAAGAAAATTACCCTCACTCTCTTTCCCACCCTGAACTATTTAACAAAAAACATGCTAGACTCTCTTTACCTTTACTACTTCTAAAGCTTCAAATTATATGGAAAAGAAGCAAATCAGGTTGAGAATTGTAGCCCTTTTGCCTCTTGTAAGGGGTTTTCCTATTTGCAGAAATCTCCCCTCTAAAATTATCTGCGCACTGAAGACTTGGGATAAAAAGCATTTATTAGCCTCAACATTTAACTACAAGCCTTCTGACCTGACTCACATGTCACTGCTGCCTCTATGTTGTCTTTTCACTGCAGATCTACATAGGCTGACAGGAAGGAGCAGTGGTTTTCTAACTCCGAACAAGCATTCAAAGAATCAAAAAACCCCTTGTCTATAACAGTCAAACAATGAGTGGAAAAAAATGGAGAGAAGTTCCATATCACAATTTCTTGCAGGCTCCAGTAAAAGCAATGCTTCTTATAAAAGCAAGGAATTAATTGGATAATTTTCCCTGATATCTCTATGGAGGAAATCCAGCTCAGTACTTACTGGAAGGATTTTAAGTTCTGATAGTACTTCTGCAGCAGGGATACAGAGTGGAGCAAGGCGGTTCAATTCCACTACGCACCATGGCACATTAGGCCACAAAAAGAATATCTCAGTCCAATTTTCCACCCTTTCTGAACATTATATCATTTAGGCTTCAAAGATTGTCATTGCAAATGCAAAAGAACAAACAAAATAAACAAACAAAAACAAAACAAAACCAGGCATTTCTGTTTCTAAGCTCAACATCTAAGTACCAGTTCTTTGTCTCTATTATGCATTCAAAGCCAGCTCCAGGATGTCATGCTTATAGCACCACACAAGCTAAAAACAATTCTCTCTCTAGTTTATAGAGCAGAAATGGCTTCAGCCCCTCATACACTGCCTGGTTGTTAGGGCAAGGGTGCAGAAAATGAAGTTTCTCTAATGCAAATCTTTGCTTTTTTTTTTTTTTTTTTTGAGGACACACACACTGTCTCTGAATCTGCTCCTAAAGCAAGGAACTGCAAATTCCAACCCTGGATTTTGCTACAGATATCATCCCTATTGCCATAATTATCCTGCTAAACTTCAGCTTTCATTTAGCAAAAGATGTCTCCCTAAGCACACATACAAATAGAGATGATCTTGGAAACGTAACCCAGGTGCAAACTCATGAAGTCTTAACTGAAGAGGCTGCAAACAACCTGAAACTACAGTCAAGAGGGATAAACATCCCCATTCACTTCTCTCAAGAGAATCATGCTATGTAATAATTTGCCACGGACTTCAAGATTTTGCTACAGCCAGGTATTTTAATTTCCTTCCCCTTTCCTGCTCTGCCACAACCAGCCTGCAAGTCCTTTATATTCTTCAGTTTTCTCTCAGCAATGAGTCTGCTAAAATAGGTGCAGGAACAAGAACTGCTATGAAATGCTGTGGGCTAACTAGCTCTAGTACTTTCTCATGGGAATCAGAAGTAGGATGACAAAGGTAAAGCTCAGAAATTTAAACCCAGAATTAGGAGATAGGCATTTTAAGCTAGTGTGACTGTCCAGAATCACACCTCTTCAGGTTACCCTGTAGGATAAAACACTTTGGTTTTATGAATGGAATGAGATTTATAGATTGATTTAGATCACAAAGTCTATTATTATTATCAGCAAGTTTTATATTTCTGTAAGTTCACTAAAGAAATCCCATTTTTTCTACGTGTCTTTCCTCTACTAGAGGTAATACTAAAGGTATTACATTAACAGGCATTTGTATTCTTCCTTCTGGTTCACAAGCCAACACTGAAAACCACACACAAAGTTCAGGTGGACACATGAAGGAACTGAGCTGTGGGTGGTCACTGTTACATTTTCATGATCTTTCTGTTAAGCTCATAATGGACACAAGTACATACAGTAGCCATGCAAGAGCAAAATGCATGAGAAAGAAGAGAACCATCAAGAAAGAGGCCACTATCTGACATTTTAAAAGGGCAAATCGAAAGCAATCAACACCCAACAAAATGTTCAGTGTGGAACGAGGTGATAGCTTAGGATACACTTAGGATACAGTAATGAGGCTAAGAAGTGCTGTGTGTTTTAATGTAAATTAACACAAGATAATCTCTTCACACATTTAAGTGATGCACTTCAAATTAATTAATACATATTTAATAGAAGTCTTCTTGAACAGCTGTTATTTACTTCTGGAGTTTCTACACATTAGCACTGCCTTCTTTGTTCTGCTCTGAAGTTATTTATGCTCCAAAGTACTTTAAGAACTCGGGCTGTATAAAAATTGAACACTCTTCCCAAAAGAGACAGCCTTTCTGATAACTTCATATTTTTTACATTAAACATTCAAACACTTTCCGAACAAAAGGTCAAATTCTACTTACAGCATCTGTGTGAAACAAGCAAGCAGATGCTTAATGCTGCCAGACAGATACTTTCAGCACAAAGAATGATAGAGAGGTGGTGATCAATCACATTTCCAGGCTTTAAAATCGGCTTTCCTTTGCTTGTGGTCCTCACATTTTGCACTTACAATTTATCTGTAATAACACAGGTCCAACTCACAGCCTGGCCTCTAAGTGTTACACAGTGTGAAATGAAGTACTGACAGTGAAAGGACTGCTTGTAGTACTAAGACATGTTATGAATATGACACAAATACACTAGGCTTTTGTCGTACAAAGACCATGTACAGCAGTACTTCTGTGCTATATGCGAGGTCTAAACAAAGTAGTTCCCACTTACCTTTTAGGAATGAAAAGTCCCTCAAAGTCACAATCTGGTTTTTAAGACAAGAATGAGTACAAGCCAACTCAACGTGGTGGTAGCACGTTATATTTTCATACAGTAATTAATGTGACTTTTGGCAACTGCATTCCATTCCTCACATACAATTATCACTAAACAGTAATACTGCTCGTAGTTTTCACCTGACTACGTGCAAGTGTTTATTCTGCTCAGATCAGCCTTCTTAGCTTACGAGTTTATTGAAAATAACTTCCAAGGTTATTAAAAACAGAAAATATTTTTTGGTCCAAGCACCACTAAATCTTCTGTGAAACAATGAAAACTGTGAAAATCCTAACAGTACTTAATACAGAAAGGTAAAAGTGTGCTAATCTAAGCATACTGATATTGCTAAGACCTAAGTTATTTTATTTAGCATGATAGTTCTCCACAATAAAGAGGGCATAGGATGGAACTCAAACAACTTAGATGTTAAATGAGACCATTGACTGACCTGATAAATACCTCAGAATACGCTGAGAGTGAATGAGTGTGTGGAGAAAAGAATTTAGAAAGCATTTCCATGATCCTCAACTATTTGTGCACTGCCTACAGCAGCAGCTAGGAGAGAGAGCTGGAGGTGATTGAGGGTGACCTCAGCTTTTTTTTTTCCTTCATTGTTTTTTCCTTTAATTTTACTTCTTGCAATTGGCTCGTCCATGAATGCTCCTTCTTTATGACAAGTAGTTTTGATGGAAGTCCAAACACTCAGCAGATTAAATCGCCTGTGTAAATGTGGACTCAAGAAGCAGTGCCACTCACAATAAAGACACCCCTAGAAGAATTTCTATGCATTGAAACTTTGTCAGCGTACTTACGAGGAAAATGGAGATAAGCAGAAGAATGCCAAGGCTGCCATAGGAGCTAAACAATCGCTTCTCTAGAGGTCAGCTCACCACAGTTATTTGTCTGCTTTTGATGGGAGGCATGTAGGAGACAGACAGACAGTCCAGAAAAAAGGAACCTGAGGAGAAGATAATCTCATGCTGTGATGTTTTGGAATCACTATTCTATTAATGAAGCTAAGATTCCTGAAAATCTCTTTTGCCTTTTGAAGGAGGATGTATCTTTTGTTCAGAGAAGCATGGGAGCTCTGCCAGCTGACAGAAAAAAAGCATACGTTTGTATACTTGCTTTGATACGTACAATATAACTTGCATAAGCATTGGCAGAATCCTGATGCATAGATGTCAAGGAAAGAGAGAGATCCCAGAAGGCAAACGTAGCTCACAGTCCCAAGGAATGAAAACATATGTCCACGCTTTATACAGCTGTGACACAACAGGTATTCTTTGTTGTTGTCATTTTTAAAAAACTTCCTTAGAGCTAAAAGATCAAGTTCAAGGGGAGTCTTACAGTATACAGTTAGTCTGTCACATTTTCCCTCTATGTTTTACAGCAAAAATGAAAATCTGTGTTTACCTGTCAGTTCTGGTAGAAATGATTCCATCATAATTACACGTTGTGTGCTGGAAGGAACCTGGCAGTTTGTAACATCACTAATGCTAGTCTGAAGAAGTACAAAGTTGTAGGAGCTTGCTGAAAAATAAGACTTTATTAAAATTTCCAATTTTTTGCAAAGCATTTTGACTAAATTCCAACACTACTTAAAATGTAATTAAATATTTACATTTATTCTCTAATAAGTATTGTAGGTAAATCAATTTCCCAATTATCTTAAATTTTTGTATGGTATACAATTACTACATTTTTGTAATAAATGCACAATTCTAATGAAAAAATAATGATCTTGAACTTTAATAGAGCCCTTCATTTGAGGAGATGAAAGTGCTGTACGTTCATCCATTCATTATGTCTTACAACCCCCCTGTGATGTAGGTACTATTATCATCATTTTACAGATGGGGAAACTGAAAGGCTAATTAACTTGTCCAATTTACAATACTGTTAGCTGTAAACTTAGGGTGTCCTATTGTATTAACATGCAAAACAAAACTCAGCTCATCCTGCAATCCGTAAGCACTTTACTTATAGGAGAGAAAATGCTACACACGTTTGGAGAGCTGGTTTTGTCTTGGCGATGGCTTTGTGTGCCACAGAAACATACAGTCTAGAAACAAAGACCATAGCACCAGTTCATTGTAAAGTGCCACCATGTTCCACAGCTAGTTACAGAGATGATGTGCGTTTTCATTTAAAGTTATCAGCCATCCAAGTGCACATTTGTGCTTTAATTCTGTATGGTATATCACACTGCATTTATGTACACAAACAGGAAAATAGTGCTTGCTGACTAACTCATTCTCTCAGTTTACTTATATGCTCCATAAATTTCTTCACTCGGTCAGGATCAACACCATTCGCCCAATAACCTTCTCTCTTGAAATACGAACCAATTATTAGAGCATTTGCATCCAAGTAATTCTTCACATTCTCCAGAGTAACTCCAGATCCAATCAAAACAGGAATCTTCACAGCATGCTGAACCTCTGAAGTGGAGGAAAAAAAAATTAGGATTAAATCCTCTGAGATTTAAATCCATCTTTAAAATTCTGTAAAAACAATGTGCTCTAACTTATGCAGTTTCAACAGCAAAGGAAGGTAAGTCTTAAGAAATTTGTAAGCATGCATCTCTCACTTTTACAATAGAGATACAGACGTTCTAGAGAAAAAAAAAACACCACTTAGCTCTCAATAATTGTTGAGAAAATCCCATTTTCAAACAATATCCTGAGTTGGAAGGGACCCACATAATATTCCTGATCACATATCAGAGGAGTGTTTCAGTGCTACAGAACACATGAAAGCTGCGTCTCAACACTGAACACGTACATTCCTTTCTCTCCCCCCTCCCACCCTCCAAGAAAAAAGATTCAAGTAAGATTAAGGAAAATTGGTTGGTTGAGAGTGCAGTGCATTTTACTGTATTCCATCACATTCATTTTTATTTCTTGTCCCTAGTAAGAAGAGGTGTTGGATTGAGGAAGCTTTTGCAAAGCAGAAACTAACCTATCTACTTAACATGTCTGTTTGCCATTGTGCTTGGAGGCTCAATGCACTTGAGGTACTACACATAGATGGAAAACAGCAATCATTTAATATTGCACTGCAGTAGCATGTAGGATAGACACCATTTTCCCCCAGTCTTTCTATGAAGTAATCAGAACACAGCTACAAAAATAAGATGAAATTCTTGTTTCCATTTATTATATCAGCTCAGACTTTTGCGAGTCTGGTGAGATCATTAAAAGTGGCAGAACTATTCAGTAGAGCTGTGCTCATTACAATTCTTCAGTCATCAGTTTAAATCACAATAATGGTAGTTAGACTGGTGTATATTTCTGCCAGGTTTCTGCTGAATTTATGCTATGTTGACAACTAGCAGAAGTTCTTCACTGAAGAAACAAAAAAGGCCTTATTCACAGGGAAAGAAAAATGAACATGCTCTCTGCTTCTTGCTAAGTTTCAGGGTCATGAAAGTAGGAAAGCAAGCAGCAATAAGCTACATTGATACCTCCAGCTAGCTCACCAGAACACAAAAGATGGCACTGATACGACTTCTCTTTCTATAAATAGCAATTAAATGAAAAACACATTTTTCTGCATTCAGCATGTGCTACTGTTTTGGCCATGGAAAGGTTCTCCGTGGACACATAAAAGTTCATTGGAGTATTTTCTTCAGAACTCAACCCAGTACTAGCTCTGGCAAAAATAAATAAATAAAAAAGCCCCAGTGCTAGAATTACTGGGCATCCTGCTCATCCTTTCATTTTGAACTGACCATCCTAAGAGTCAGTCAAGACTGGATGCTTCCTCCCTTGCATCCAGAGAATGCTGCAAAGCATTATTTCTGATCTTTAAAAAGATATAAATTGCTTTAATTGGTGCTAATAAACTGATGAAAAATGGTTAAAGCTCGAGGGAATTAGGGACAGCATATATGTAACAAAAAGAAGTGTGCTTCAAAACACTGTTTATTTAAATAAAGTTTCATCAGAAGCCTAACTTATTAATGATGCTTCAGGGAAAAATAATTATGTGTCACCTTCCTACTTCACCAAAGAAAGGGGATCAATTAAAATGCTCTTGAATCTCTTTTTAGGTCTCATACCATACCATTCTCCCACCTAGGAACAGTAACTGCTTCTTACAAAAAAATTTTTTATGTAAAAGAAGATCCACACAACCCCTATTGAAAATTTTAAGCATAGCAAGATAGTGCATATATGATTAAAATGATGCCTATTTCTTCACATATTTTATATTTCTAAATTCATCCTCCTTACAGCAACGAAATAATTCATTTTTTGTTATTTATAACATTATTAATGAAACCTATTCCAGAAAAAAAATAGAATTCTGTGTATGTAGTATCTCTGTGCTCTTAGAAATATTCAATCTGATCTATGTAGATACCAATGCATAATTAAGGTGCTACAACTGACCAGATTCGTACAACAGCTTTACTTCATTCCCAGAGGAACAACATTCCAAGTCAATATTTGTTTTTAAGACAAATGCATAAGGTACATTAGTAGGCAGTTGCTCTACAATTATTTCACATCAGCAGGAAAAATGAAGAGCCAAATAATTAAACAGAGCATGATCCCATGGGTGTACAACAATAGCTCTGCCCTAACAGACAAAGACTTGAACAGCAGAACCTAAGATTGCTGTGAAACTATAAGAAGATAACTAAATAATGAAGCTTTCACAAGTAGCAAGGTATGCAGCTCCTGCTGTGATCCATGCACGGCACCTGCAGCCCACACTCAACTCTTGTGCTGGAGATTTATTCAGACTGTCAATGTGAAGAACAGTAATGGGAGTGCCCACCCTACAATGAGACTGGGTTATCTAATTAAATATGCTACAGATACTACTTTTAAGTCGTTTCTAAGCATATCAAGGCCTAAAGTTGATGAATAGAACATGACTTGTCTACTGGCTGTGTTAATACAAATTCTAACTTGTAAAAGAAAATAAAGCAACAGTGGTGAGATATGCTTCTGCATGATGACGTTCAGTCACTGTCAAGATGTCTCTAAACACAGAGCCTTTTTTAAAGGCTTCCTCAGCTTTCTTCTTCTGATTATAATTGTTTGATGCAAACAGGAAGGGAAACAATTTTCTGATGTTAAAGTAACAAGATCCTGAAGTTTACAGAACTCACACATTTTTCTATTTCAATAAACTGTAACTAGAGGGCACTGTGCTCTTTCTTCTGACAGTGCATCTGCAGATATGTCTTCAATAAAATCAAATGAAATAGTGCTTGGTTGCAGAGTACAATGAAAGCATTTGAACTACGGTGTGCCCAAGTTACATGAAATAAAGGCCAAATGCTCCTAGCTTGAAAACAATGGCAAAGAGCGGCGTAAAAATAAGTACCACTGTGCTAATAACTTGCTCCACTACTCTTCTTTAACAGCTTTTTCATATGCAGTAATCACTGTACCGTACACAACACTATGTTTATGGTAATGTTCCACTGTAACCCATTTTAGTTTTTTAATTCAAAGGACTTTTTCTTTGTCATTAAATTTCGGGATTATGGAAAGTACAGACCAGAGACTTGCATCTCCTGATTATCTATAGGAGGGTACTGCAAAGGCAGCAGCCTCTATTTTGACATAAACAGCCCATTAAAAGGCGGGAGGATGAATTGGTTTTGACGCCCCTTCTATGAACACTAACAGATGAGGTAACAGAGCCAGCTGCTGGGCTTTTCCACCAGTTGCTTAGCTGAGGCCACTTACTTTGTTCATGCAGATACCTAAGCAGTCCTTATGCAAAGGCTTTGGTCACTCAAATCACAAGCTGGATTTCAACCAAGTACTTCAGCATTTTCCCAGTGGGAAAACCTGACAGCCTGTGGCTGGGAGTAGCACCACAGGTGCCTTCAGGAAGGCAGCGACAGAAACTACAAACAAAACCCTGCTGAAACATTTCTCTGGCTTGACAGAGAAACACTCATTTCCCACATCCCATCAAGTCAGTCAATTCAGCACACAGACACAAAGGCAAAAACACTTCTCTATTACTGCACAACAAAGCCGAGAAAAAAAAAAACGTGACAAAACCTCATCTGTCTCTTGGTTTGTCTTTCAAGAGTTGCTTTGCAGCATGATGAAAGGTGCCCAGCTGTATGATCACAGTATGGCTCATCCAGTGCCGCATACATTCGTGAACTGCCGAATTTCACTCACATCACACCAACTTTGTATAACGTACAAGTGATTCCTTTTAAGAATATACTGACATAGATATGCCTAATTTGTCATTTCTTCACACTTCTGAGTGTTGATTTTTAAGAACTTCTCTTAACTGTTTTAAGCCACTGTTCTCCTGAGTGGCGCAGATAATGCCTGAATTCCGTGGCCTAAGTAAACCAAACCCATGATCCAGATTCTTGCCTTCACTACACACGTAAAAAATCGATGTGTGCACATCATTACTGCTGACAACTCTGATTCATTTTGTTCTTTGGAGTCAGAAAGGCAACAAGACTGTGACTGGCACACTGTTCACATGAAAGAAAAGCAGTGGTGAGGCCTGCTTGGAGTCCTGCCTGAGAGCAGCCTGCAGGCCTGCAGGTCATCTGGTGCTCTCCAGTGCAGGAAACCAAAGGAGGTTGCACATGCATGCTGGAAAGCAGAACTTAAGCTACCATTCTGCCCTGAGACTTATCAGCTTTTATTTACTTATTTTAATGTAATCTGCATTGAGAAATAGGGATATACAGTGATATGCATTGCAGGCAGAGATGGATCTTTAGTCTCTTTCAGTCTTTTTCTCTCGCAGCCTAGCTTTCAGGGTGCTTCGTTCTATGAATCACTTCCAGTTCACCATACCAAACACTCAAACGAATTCAAGAGCTCTGTATTCACTACAAACCATCACTTTTATTTTAACATTGGTGATTGAAGTATAGTCATCTATCATCTGTTCTTTGGCAAAGAAGTTGTGTTTTAAACATATGTGAAATAAGCAAAACATTTTGACAAGTTCAACATTCATTCTGAATGCTGATAAGCACGTACAATATGGATAAAGCTCTGAAAACACGGAATGATTTTAAATTATTCCAAGAGATGTTTGGGATGCTGGTCTCTATGCCAAGTAGAGCATGTTATTCATCTCTTTTTTTTGTAAAATAAAGAAGGAATTGTGATTGAACATACTTTAAAAAGTAGAGATCATACCGCTATCTTTCTTCATGAAAAAAATATTTTGACAAAAGGTACTATCATTTCACTTCGACCAAACATGCAGTAATTATTTCTGTATATTGATCCCCCAGTGGGACAGCAACTTGAAACAAAAATTGTTCATAGAAGTCCAATAGAGCTTCTGATTTGTCTATACAAGAAGTGATAGTTCCTTTGGCTTCATTTCAGCAAACACGTTTTAAGAATTCGGGGTTAGACAAATAGACATACTTTGATGCACATTCACTGAGCTTAGAGTTCACCTTGATAGACTGAGCTGAACACACTGGCACTTCAAAAAGTGCTAGATTGTTTTGTGCCAGCAGAAGTAAAACTAAAAACTACACATTCTATTTTATGTAGACAGGCCTTGACATTCAAGCCATGAAACTAAATTGAAATTTAGTGATGAAAATTTGAATTTTCATGATAGCATGTGAACAATCGAGTTTGATGTCTTTGATGCCATATCTTTCTTTGCACCAACAAACTTACAATTTTTTTTTTTAAAACCTTCTAAGTTTTCCCTGCTATTACTGGCTGGAATGGTGCCATATCATAATAACCCTTTTCTTGCAGAACTTTCATTTTCTTTCCGAAAAATATAAATCTTTCCACTGAAGAGTTGAGCACTTTTAGCTAGCTATTTTTATTAGGTCTATGAAATTGCTTTTTCTTATACTAAGACATTCAAAAGTATCAATTTCTAAAACAAAGTCTTCACATACATTTGCTTAGTTTATTTTAAAGTAATACTAAGTATCATTCAGTATTATAAAGGCTTGAAATAATTTTTGTCCCATCAAACAGTTGGTTAGAAACATACAACAGACAATCCACGCAGAACCTCAGTCACATCAGTTTTGCTTTATCCAATCAAACTCTGCAATGAAAGAACATTTTTCTTCCTTTTTTTTCCTCCTAAAGAAACAGCAGATACAGAGATGTACAGCCAGAAGCTGAGTCGGGGCCTGCTGCATGCTACTGGTGTGTCCACTCACCTCTCAGCTCCCCAGGGTCTGCGGGCAGCCCGGTTGCTGTACCGGTCAGTACCACCCCATCAGCCAGGAAGAGCTCAGCAGCAGAGGCGGTCTCAGCCACGCTGATATCTGCCGTCAGAGCATGAGCACTGTCAACAGCAGGAACGTACCCTGTGGTTACTTTCAGCACACACATATTGATCGATGTTTATTTAGGCTGCATTTCTTCATCTTCCTCACTATCTGAACACCAAAATTCAGGCTTTGTGAGAGAGAGGGTAAGGGTCCTGTTTTAAAATGGGAAGTAACTTCACAATACCAACAAGGGGAAAGAGACCCAACCTTATCCAACACAGAGCCATTGCCCTTGGTCTTCTGTCTCTAAAGAGCGATTGCTAAGGGTGAACTACCAAGTGTCAATTCAGACAGCTGTCTGCATGTTGAGCACTTGTATCTCACACACAGCTCTGACTTCAAGTGGAGCAGTGGATGGTTCAGTCATTCATAAATCACGTTCTGTTACCCAGAATGGAATTAACACCCTTCACTTCATTTCACGAAGTCCAACTAACAGAAGTATAGTTATTACCTATAACATAATCACAGGAATCACCTTACATAGCAATTACAAACATAAATTACCTGCAGCCTAGCTTTTCAACAGCAGCTTTTGATATATGGGTGATATGCTTTAAAACCCATAGCAGTAGCAATTTAATTTAAACAATTCTAAACTTTGAAAGACTTCCAGTTTTTGCTGGTTCAACATCTGACTTTGCTTTCTGCTTAATTGAAAATACAGAAGCAACAACAGCTATGGTCAACTCATTGCACTGATGAGGTGTGACAGTCTGCCTCTTTCCTGGGTCAGTGTGGATGGACTTGGGTCCCCGCTTTGTCCTACAGTAAGAGGCAGAATGCAGTGACTGCAGTGCTTTTCACTAGCGATGATGGTGCAAGACAAAGCACTCCCTTTATGTAGCTGAAGGAAGGCAGGCCTAAGTCCCTAACACATAAAATGAGTTGGAAATGGGGCTCTTAACATCATCTCAGCTTTGGAATCTCCTTGAAGCAAAAACCTTCCACTTCAAAAAGCAAATCCTTTCACCTACAATGTATAATTGAAATATCAGTCTATCAATTGACAAAACAAAGGAAAGACCACATGATACAATCATCAATTTTTATGAAGAAGTCTAACTATATATATACACATATATATAAAAAAGAATTTAATCACTAGAAAGAAACCAATCTGAAAGGACCTTAAAAGTTTAATGTTATCATAATGCATTGTTTCTTTACCTATCTTGAAAGTTATTTAAAAAAAACCAACAACACAAAAACACAGATATTTAAGATCTTCCAAACATGGTTGTTTTCATGATTACCTACGTACTACACACAAACATTTTAATTAGGTTATTTAGCATGTATAATACATAACATTTGAGCAGTTCTTCAAGAAAAAAAAAAGTGACATATCAATAGCTAAAAATACTGTGTGACAGTTAAGATATCAGCAAAAAAGAAACTGGGTTCATCTGTCAAGAGTTCCTTCTGTTTGATAATCATAGAACATAATCCGTACATAGACAGCACTGATTTAAGTAGAAGAAACTAGTACTATTGGCAGCCAGGAGAAAAAAGAGAATAGCTTTCTAAAGTGCCAGAATATTATGATTTGGATCCTTTGTATGTGGAAACTGCTGCATTACTAAAAATAACCTTGGATGCTTAGCCTCCCGAAACATAATTTCTTTAAGCGTAATAGGCATATAAGGATGTAAAATCTCACCTGACACCAGATGTGAGACATTTACAGTCTGCATTTATAAATCCTGAAGGTTAAACTACAAACTTCACAGATGCGGCAACCTGCAGCTTACAGGTGCAAATTTATTTTTAAACATATCCGCTAATAGCACTGCAAGACCTTGCTCAAACAATAAAGTTCTCCCTTTATCATTAACTTTGCTGGCATTGAGCAGATATAAAATAATCAGAAAATGGGGAAAAAACATAAGATCATTATTAATATTTACATAAATATTGCTTGTGTTTACCTGTGTTTTTTTTTAATGTCAGCAAAAATCTGAATATTCTCTGCTCCAATTAGTTTTCTGTATCGTAGCAGGTTACCTGCACAGGCGTTTATGATCCCTTCATCAGCAACATGAGAAAACACAAAACCTTCAACTCGGATAAAATCAAGACCTGAAAAAAGAAAAGAAAAGAAAAGAAAAAATTATCATTCTCTTAACTAGACCTGAAGCCTGAAGAACTTATAGTAAAATATCTGTCCTTCATTTGACCTCCACACAAGGCGTTCCATGTTCTCTAAGACTAATCAACCTTGATTTCCCACATTTTTAAACTTTTGTACCCATGGCACAAAGTCAGCAACAGCACACCCTGCCCTGCTGATTGTCGTGATGTGCCAACAGACAGGTGTGAATGAAGGATAGGTAAGCCAAAACGTAGCTCCTATGCTGTAACAATGCGGCTTCTCTCCAAAAAGGGCATTATCTTGGATTTTGCCCCTCTGTCTTGATACCCCATCACTGTATTACTGCCTTCCCAACATCCATTCCATTGTTAAATATGCCTGAAATTGGACAACAGGTCAAAAAGCAAAAAGGACATGGACAAAGAGAGGAGAATAGCCTATGTCTTCCTTCTTCAGGAAATTAGGCAGGAAAACACAGCTTGCAATACATTATATACATTGACTCTCCACCTGAATGCAACTTACATCTTCTGAACAGTACCACATCAACGACTGACTTTTGGAGCTGGGCCAAAGGTACAGAAAGATTAAGTTTTCACTCCAAATTTATGGCAAGCATCAACTCTACCTTGTCTTAGCAACTCAGTGTCCAGCAGTCATTCATCCTTTGTATCAAGAAGCTTTTGGGTGATGGGTACTTCAGAGGAAGACTAAGAACAGAAATGATTTCTATAGATCATTTATCTACTACAAGGTACCCCTCTACAGCCTTGAAATATCTTTATGTTGACATACTGATGTCTTCAGCCACAGCATAATGAATCCACATCTGTTTTGCAAAAGATGACAATTCTGACTCCTTTATTGTATTCCTTCCCTCTCCAGTCTTCCACAGCCTTGAAGCTTACTTCACACACCCTTTATGATGTGTAAATGCTCTGCAAACATTCTGTACAGCTTTTGCTGTTCTTCTAGCTTGCTTTAGAGCTCCCTTCCAGGCTCTCTGAAGTTCTATTGCTTCTCCAGCTTTGAGTCAGCTGCACATTTAAGTGGAATGGATGTACTGAGGAACTAAATGCATGGGAGAGCAGCCTTCAGGGACATAATTCCATCTAACAGAGAACTATTTAGGCAAGGAAGGCCTCACCTTAACACATTTCAGACGTAAACAGAAAAGGTCTTTAAAAATGTATTTACCAAATGACAAGCTGCCTGTTTATTTTAAGAGCTAGATTTCAGCTTCATTCCAAAAGCCCTGAAGTTGCAGAAACAAAAGATTATGCCTGATGGAAAAGAGTCTGTACTGCTTAGCAACACAGACTGCAGCTAACATGATACATTGATACATCACAGATGGTGCCAACTCAAATATAAGCTGTCCTATGCCTTTAGATTAGCAGGTGAGAAAACAAGGAGTATTCTCAGGATTCAAAGACACAAATATGTCACAAGTATAATTAAAGGTGCCAGTAGGTAAGACTGAGACTTGTGCATCTAGGAATATTAGCCATAAGCTTTATCTAAATCACCTAAGTTTGTAGTATAAATCAGACTTAAATAAGAAAAAAATAATTTTCCTCTAATCACAAGACTATCAATGAGCCTAGAAATCTAATAAATGTTCATAGCAATCATAAGGGCTACCTCAGGACAAGGGCTATTCACTTACTGAAGCTCACCACTCACATGTTTACCAATGTTTGGTTTGTGCTTCCCTAACTTAAGAATTCAAGACTTCCTTGGCCAACATTAGGATTGTTCTTAGTTTAATGGAGTTGCACACTATTGGGGTTTTTGGAGCATAACAAGACACTATTTTTAACCAATTCTAGTAGACACCAACTCACTACCTGCCTGTTTTATGAAGACCTAATTGGATTCCACTAATGAACTCACTAAAACTGTGAAAATAGTACTATTTCTTATTTTCCCACTAAGTAAGTCAAAAAGTAGTATCTGCTAAATAGTTAAAAGGCAGTCTCATTTCTGACTTACATGGGAACAAAAAAAAATATCATGTAATCTCACTGGAAAACAGGTACAGGAAATTTCCAACAGGACCTACCAAACAGAGCTTCAAGACTAAATTGAGAAGCAGCTCATTCCACAAGCAAGAGTTTCAGGCCTGGAAAAAGCAGTGTCTCCAGCTGTGCTTTCAGTACATATTCCTCATCTCATCTCTGTGAAAGTTCCAATGCTTGCTGCCTTGCCCTGCACCACCCGCAGGTGCCCCCCAAATAAGCACTCACCTGCTGAACTTCAGTTAAAATGGCATTAGTTGAAAAAAAATATATAACTAAAAATCAGGATATTTTTCCAGCCAATTCTATCCTATCTTAAACAGTATCACTGGCCACACCTTCCTGTGGAGCATCTCTGCTAGTGAGTGGTTGCAAAAGAAGAGCAGTCTCAGACAGCAAAGCTATATTTATAAAAGACCTGGAGATATCTGGGTACCTGGAATATCTTCTGATATGGAGCCTCGTTTAATCAGCTACCAACTGAGTCATTATCATTACTGAAGACTAATTAAGAAACAGTGACCGTGTGGGATTTCAGTAAAATGATCCTTAAAGAAAAAGGGCATTTTCACAGTCAGGTGGAGATAGCAGAAGATAAACTGTTAGAAATTGAGTTCTCATTCATGAAGTGTAATACTGGCTGATGCAGGTACATGGACACTACTGCACTGTATAGTAGGCCCTGCAGGCTGTGTCTGTCTCCATTAGCTTAACGATGGGCCAGTTCTTTCTATCAGTCACTACTACTACATGTTTGTAATGGAAGCACACAGAATTGCAAAAGAATAAAGAGATTGTTATTGGTGTATACCCCCAGTATTGTAAAGGCTCTGTAGCTCCTCTGCAAAGACATACACTGATGGATTGGAGCCATGCAAGGTCTCACTAATGCAAGGGAAATGGCAGATAGCAGCTGAGGGCCTTTGGATGATTCCTTTAGACACAACAGTCCTCTCTAAGATGACTACTGCTTCATAATTAACAAACTTTCGATAAAAGAAAAGCCACGTAGTGTGGAAGTAGGTCAACAACAGAGCATGAGTACATGAAATTCAGTAGACAGTCCAAGCATAAACAGTGGTTTACTTCAGAAAACAAGACACACTGATAAATAAGTAAGGGAAACCTAATAAGATGTCCAGATCTGAACCGGGCTTAGTGAACATTCCTGAGCACTGAACAATGATAACCAGTAACATTTGCTAAACAAAAACAAGTAAGGGAGCATTTTTTTCTCTTCTACAAGTTCTCTCAGGACCTGCTTGGATACATCACAGAATCACAGAATCACAGAATTGTAGGGGTTGGAAGGGACCTCTAGAGATCATCGAGACCAACCCCCCTGCCAAAGCAGGTTCCCTACACCAGGTCGCACAGGTAGGCGTCCAGGCGAGACTTGAATATCTCCAGAGAAGGAGACTCCACAACCTCCCTGGGCAGCCTGTTCCAGTGCTCCGTCACCCTCACCGTGAAGAAGTTCTTACCCACATTCGTGCCAAACTTCCTATGCTGCAGCTTATGTCCGTTTCCCCTCGTCCTGTCTCCATGTACCACTGAAAAGAGACTGGCCTCACTGCTATGGTCGCCACATCTCAGATATTTATAAACCTGGATCAGGTCCCCTCTCAGTCGTCTTTTCTCAAGGCTAAATAGACCCAGTTCACTTAGCCTTTCTTCACAGGGGAGATGCTCCAGGCCCTTCACCATCTTTGTGGCCCTCCACTGGACTCTTTCTAAGAGATCCCTGCCTTTTTTATACTGGGGAGCCCAGAACTGGACACAGTACTCCAGATGAGGCCTTACCAAGGCAGACTAGAGGGGGAGGATCACCTCCCTCGACCTGCTGGACACGCTCTTCTTAATGCACTCCAGAATGCCATTGGCCTTTTTGGCCACCAGGGCACACTGCTGGCTCATGGCCAACCTGTCGTCCACCAGGACGCCCAGGTCCCTCTCTGCAGAGCTCCTCTCCAGCAGCTCATCCCCCAGCCTGTATTGGTGCATGCAATTATTCCTCCCTAGGTGTAAGACCCTACACTTGCTTTTGTTGAACCTCATCCGGTTTCTTACTGCCCAGCTCTCCAGCCTGTCCAGGTCTCGCTGAATGGCAGCACAGCCTTCAGGCGTGTCAGCCAATCCTCCCAACTTCGTATCATCAGCAAACTTGCTGAGGGTGGCCACTATCCCCTCATCAAGGTCATTGATGAAGATGTTGAACAAGACCGGACCCAGCACAGACCCCTGGGGGACACCACTGGTCACAGGTCTCCAGCCAGACTCTGCACCACCAACGACGACCCTCTGCGCTCTGCCAGTCAGCCAGTTCTCAACCCACCTCACTGTCCACTCATCTATCCCACACTTCCTCAGCTTTGTTATAAGGATGTCGTGGGAGACAGTATCAAATGCCTTTCTAAAATCAAGGTAGATTACATCTACCGCTCTTCCCCCATCCACCCAGCATGTGACAGCATCATAGAAGGCCACCAAGTTGGTCGAGCACGACCTCCCCTTGGTGAACCCATGCTGACTACTCCTGATAACCTCCTTTTCTCCCAGTTGTCTGGAGATGGTATCCAGCACAAGCTGTTCCATCACCTTTCCATCGTTCTTTTTCAACCTGAAGCCGATGTAGTAATTAAATAAGAAACTGCAAACAGGCAATAATGCACTTCTATAAACCGCACAGTACACCTGTAAATAATGAACTGATTGAGAGAAGTAACCCTACCACACAAATTCTGCTTTCTGTTCAGTTTCAGGCAACAGGAAAGAAAGAAGATAATACAGTCTTTGGAGGATGCCATTAGGAGCAGCACGTTCCCAAAAATAAGTATTTGAGATTAACATTAAAAAAAAAAACAACACAAAAACTCAGCCTTCTCATATTGTTCATCCCCTGATTTTATTATTGTATAAGTCTGATAACAGTAGCTTATCAATACATTAGGAAAATTTACTATTTTAATCTGTTACTATTTGGCTATCTAAAACAAACTTATTAGCACAAACGCACATTGCTGAGGAGTTCCTTCCAGTCACACCATGAAATTGCTGACTTCTTCCCCCTCTCTTTACAATATAAAATCATTACCTACACTTGAAGACCATTTACTGTTTCCCTGTGCAGTTCTCTTCTGAAGTTGTTTCTACCAGAGACAGGAGTTTCCATAGGGAAAATGGAATGATTGCATAGTAGCAGAAGATACTGCATATGCTTTTAAGTATAACACATTCAGCAAATATTTTGTAGTTGAAGCATATGAGGATTCCTTAATTAATAGCTATCTTTAATGACAATTAAAATGGTATTGATATTAAAGTCACTACTAGGTTGCTACAGAAAAACTACTCAAAAATTTTCTACCTACAGAATCAGTCCCTTTACTACGGCTTTACCAAAAGTGATTTTCTTTTCTTTTTGCTTTCCTGCTCAGTGAGCCTGAGAATCATTTTTAGAGAAGTGCAATGAAATGCATTAAACACAGACTCTTCCTAGCTGCTGTCCTCCAGTTACAGAGCAAATAGTGCAGAACAGTAGAAGAGCAGAGGAAAACCCAAGCCCTTCAGGAATTCTCTCCCTCATTAATAATTGCTGAGGAATAAGAGAAACTCATTGCTCTTGCATTACATCCCATACACAGTGATCAATTTCACTCCTAAAAGGAAGCATAGCTATCACTTTTAAAAGTAAGGTGTGTAAATACATTGCATCTCAAGTATCCTACATGCATACAATTCCTGAAAACAAAAGCAAAACTGGGTTCTGTTATCTTTTTTGGCTTAGTTTTTCACAATCTCCACAGCAGAAATAGCGTGCTGTGTCAGTTTGTCAAGTAGCCTTCAAGTACACCTTGAAAGTATCAGCTTCTGATTCTAACACACTCAAACAAAATCTATGTGCAAAACGTATCAACAAACAAGAAAAATGAATGTTACTCAATGTTATTTTAACTGAATTGATTTGATATAGCACAAACATCTTCTGATTTTTCATTTTTACAGAACTTTGCCTATTTAGAAAACCTGTAAAATTTACAAGGTGTCCAACCTTACTACAGTTGCATACGCGATTTGGGTAAACATAGACTCTCAATTTCTGAAGGATTTGGGAACTATGAGCATTCCCTATTAAACCAGTCTCCATCTTTTGATCAGGGAATGTTATGTATGAAAAACTAAAATTGCTCCAGCAAAGCTTAGGAACTGAAGGGTTAGCAAATCTAGGATTCTTGCAGTAATGATAAATTAATTTGTACTTAATTTCCCTGAATGCAATTTAATGTTAAGTAGTTTGGGTAGCTATGCACTTAAAAAAATTAACAGAAAGCTTCATTCCATTCATTCATAAAAAAAAGGCAATGAAAACTTAGTTTTAATAGAAACCAGTAGTAGCAACAACATATAATTAGATGCTGAAACAGGATGCTTAACCACAGCGGGTTAAATTAATCTTCAAATATCATTTAACCAAGTAAATAGAGTTACACCAAAGGTGGCTTTTAGACATGAGTAGGTTTAAACTAATCATTACAGTTAGACAGGTCTCACCTAGAAAGCAGCGCCAGTGGCCTTGCGATTTTTAAGCTGCCTCCTACTGAAGCACCGTGCGAGTATCATCTATTATAATCAAGCAGGCATCTTTCTCAAAATCTAATTTCTGCTTTTTCAGGGTACAGTGAGCTTTTCATGTCTCATTTTTCATGGTATCTATGTTAGTACAATGCCCAATTTGCAGAGAGTAAATGCCATAGCAAACAACAGTAATAGCAGAGGAGTCATTTCTATTACCTGCCGCAAGAGCCACCGCTGCGGCCTGTTGGTTGGCGGCACACAGCACCTGGACACCCAAGGCGAGGTGTGGGCAGAGCCGCCGCACCGCTGCGCCCACCGCCGTCATGGCGGCCGTCACCTCAGGCCCAGGGCACAGAGTGTAGGGCCGGTCGTGCATGTTCTCCACTATCAAGCCATCCTGCAGAGATCAGAATAAGGAAGTTTACTATTGTGCTAAATTTTCTGTTGAAAGACACAGAAGTTTAAAGGTTTTCCTTCAAAGGGTGGATTATCTCCAGTAAATTGTGTCGATGCACATACCCACTTATAAAAGTGCTTTTATCAACAGCACGGCATTTGCAGAGAAATCAGGAAGAGAAATAAATGTGATTTTAATTATACATTCATCAATTAGTTTTCCTTTGATCCATCCTAGGACGTGAACTATAGGCGAATGAGTTAAATCTTACACCTCATTAAAAGTACTGTAGAGTCAAACTTCAATTACCCAAATGGAATATGGGATATTGAGTATGTTTGGATAACTGATGATGTAGAGATAATCAAGGCAATTTTCAATTTGAATTAATGTCAGAAAATAAGTGTTATTTTAGAAAAATAAAGGAGTTTTGTTTGTTTGTTTGCCTATTAACATGCCTGTTCTCAGGGTGACATATTTCTCCCCATTCCAAATTCAGACTGCTTTGAAGAAAGCTATTGCTATTTACTATCAACTATACCTCTCCCTCCACAAGAACATACATTTAGCAAACAATGGAATGACAATGAAATACTCTACTGATAGACTACTGATAGAGTTGACGCAGTTTATTGAAAATCTTTGTACATCATCTGGTGCCTTGGACATTTTCAATGGTGATATGGTATATACTAGAACTTTTCAACAATTGCAAATCATATAATTGCGTTGAGGACTAATACAAAAGTAAAAGTACAGCCCAGAAACATATTTCAAGCCTGACATTTTGCATTTGCAGTGAGAACTTTCTATGAGGCTAGACATTTCTCACCTGCTTCAATTGAAAAATACAGAAAGGTTATAAGACAAATTAATTGTATGTAAAGAAAACAGATTCTATTCTCTCTCGACTTTAAACACACATCAAAATCCTTAAAATGAGAGCTGTGCATTTCAAAGGCATTCTAACATTCAGAATAGAAAGAATATTTTAAAAGAAATTAGAAGACATTAAATACAAGGGGATGAATTTTTTTTTAAAGTGGGTTATCAATAACAGAGAATCAGGAAGACAGGGAGAAAAAGGTTTTCTTTAAAAAAATCGTAGATGAAATGCTCCTTTGAACTTTGTTGTAGTACAGATGATCTTTTGGGCATCTTTCTTTTTGAAAGTATACAAAAAGCAGTCAATTTAATGGCCGAATTACATGCTAAGCCACAAGCTTCATAAATGAACCCCTAACATGGAAGATGGGGGAGAGGAAACAGACTGTCAATAATCTGTTAGAAGAGCATGGCCAATCCAGTTACATGAGGAATGCACACTGGGTGTACCTGGGTACAACTGCCTTCACCAAATAACCAGTAGATAAGCATTTAAATACACAAAATACGTGCTATCTTAAAAACAAATGGACACAATTTATTAATGGAAAATGTGATCTAACATTATGAGCACCTAACATGAGAGCTACATACTATTTCATGCCACTCATCAGCATATCTTAATATAGAATTTCAGTCCAAGAAACCTCAACTGGGTAGAGGACATCAGATAGAGGAGCAGCCAGGAGAGCCCCAGGCCTCCTGGCAGGGCAGAAGCAGTCCTGACAGGAACACAGCTCCTGGAAAAGGCCATGCGGTGCTCCTGACCAAGCAGGGAACACAGTGGCAAAATCCCATGGCAGCATCACAGCGACACTGAGCTTTCCATGAATTGTTGCTGATTCAACAGCTCAGCATTTGCATAAAGCAAATTATTCCATTATATTGAAAAATATAATTATTTTAAGTAATTAGGGACTCTAGCCATATTACTGTACATAAGACATCTGATTGAATTCCTGTTCAACATGCAGGAGGATTCCAGCATTTTTCTCTTCAACCTTATATTTATTCACTTTTCAGTAGCTCTCTTTTCATATCCTCAAGGTCCACAGTTCCTGTGACTATTTTTGGTATTACTTTAATAATGTGTTATTCTTTTAGTACCATCTAATAGACCTTGTTTCTTTGCACATTATGTTTTGTTTAATTAAAAAAAAAAAAAAGAACAACATATGTTCTGTAATACAGAGAGCTGAATTACAGATACATTAACTCAAAGCTTTATTTCATATTTTTGTATAAAAATGTAACACCACAGATTTTGGTGTTTACTGAATTTATATGTATATAAAACAGACTTCAGTACTATCAGACAGCTAATTAAAATGGTGGAAAGAAAACAGTGATGCTGGATTCAAGATCTTGGCACTTAAGTAATAGTGTCTAAGTGTAGGAGAACAGTAACCGAACTACATGCTCCAAAGTGAAATCTCCTTGGAAAGTGTGAGATAAGGCACCAGCAAAATCTTCTGCGTTTCTTTTCCATTGATTATCAGGACAAATGAAGTAACACTTTTATATAAAATAGCCTTACTTTTAACAGCTCTCAAACACTATAGAAGTGAAAAGGTGATAGACTGCTATCTATCTGTAAAGCATCCCTTGTAACACAGCTAGCTATTGGAAAATAATTCATTTAAATAGCCCCCTGACTATATAGAAAAACTCTGTATGTACATATGTATGGGAACTGTTGAGTCACGGCCTGAATCACTGATTGAGCACCTGGAGACAAGACACTGTCAGCCCAGGGAGCACAGGTGAAGGCAATTCAGCTGTGTGACTGGAAGGGGTGGGGCCTGGCTGCACCTCTCTTAGACCTCATTTAAGGACTGACTGCCACTGGGGACAGTTTTCTTGTTGGAGATTCCTCCTCTGTGGAGTTCATGCTGCAAGCCTAGGTCCTCAAAGGCAGGTGAGCACTTCTTTCTTTTGTAGCACTGCACTGATCCTTTGCTGCTACGTCTTTATAACATCTTCCCATCATGCTGGTCCCTCTGCTGTTACATTTGGCAAGCAGCCGGATTAAAATATTTAAATAGTTTTTCTGCTGAATATCTCTGAGTGGGTTAAGGGGAAGAATTCTGCCCCTTTAGATAGAACTCTGCCAGGGCATATTTCAGGATTTTTAGGGTCTGCGTATTATGGACATTCAACTTCAGTTGAAAAATGGGGTCCCTTGTAGGATAGTGGGAATGTCTTCCAATCCCCATCCTGCATGGGAAAATATTTCTATGGTTTAGGTCAAGACATCCTAGTCACAAAACAGTGAAGCAGGCATATACCATCAAGGCACTCACCAAGTTGATGGCTGCCTATAGAACATCTCAAGACATCAAGAGTGATTGAGGAACTCATTTTTTCTGGTACAACAATACAGTGCTGGACAGAAGAAAACACTGAGTGGTGATTCCATCTGCTGTATAATCTGATGGGGGTAGGCCTTATTGAACACCATAATGGTATTCTTAAGGCTACCCAGAAGACAGACTCTCCACTCTTGCAGGGGTGGTCAAAGAGACTCTATGAAACCCTGCAGACTTGAATGAAAGGCTTAATGATGGCAGACCTCGTGCCCTAAAGGTGCTACAGACAACATGGGCCTCCCAAGTACAGGCACCGATAGTTGGGTAAGGCCCTAAATTAGCAGTGAAAATAATCTTCTGCTCCCTGGCTCTGAGAGCCTAGAAACTGGTACCTGTAAAATAGAATGACCTTGGAAGCTGCAAGTAGGATCAAAATGGTGTGGTGTACTTGCACCCTGGGGGAGATTATTGGACACTGGGGGATCAGTAGTCTCCCCTAGTAATAAGTACATGGCCTGCAGATGTTATAGTCGACACTGGTTTTCATTGCTAAAGGGACCTTAATCATGTCCCTGTGGCAAATCCAGACTCCCCCTTTGGAACCTGATATAGCTATGTAGCCTCAGATATTGGGCCAAAGGGTGTGGTACAGACCGCTGTGACATGACCTGGTGCAAACTGAAGTGTTGAACTAGGACAGGAACATGTTCTGAATCTTGCCATGAAAGGTGGACCTTCCCCTTCTGATAACTCCAAAACATCTATATTACTCCCTACGAGTCTCTTTGAGTCCACAGGATCACCAGAAGAGCAATGCTCTGGTGTCACTGTAAGATCAGCATGACACCTGGTGGTAGGCTGCATGGGGCTGATAGAATGCGAGCCAAACTTTTCCTGGTCCAAGCTACTGCATGCCTCCAGGGAACCCATTGAGCACTGGCCCATGAAAGAGCATGAACTTTAACCACAAACTGATCATCAACCATCTTACATTGTATCAACCTGCATCATGATGGGCAATTGTATGAATGCTGTGGTGTGTTGGTTCCTTGTGTTAGGGAAGGCTGACCCAATTATTGGTTCATGCTGTGAAGGGGTGGCATGCATAGTAACTGTTGTGTCATGGTCTGAACCAGATTGAGCACCTGGAGTGAAGACCTGGTCAGCCTTGGGAGCACAGGTGAAGGCAATTCAGTTGTGTGACTAGAAAGAGTGGAGCCTGGCTGCACCTCTCGTAGGGCTCATCGAAGGGCTCACTGCCACTGGGGAAGGATCTCTTGTTGCAGATACCTCCTCTGTGGAGTTCCTACTGTGAACCTAGATACTAGGAGACAGGTGAGCACTCTTCTTTCTTTTGTAACATCTCCCCACCATGTTATGTTGTTATAATAAATAAAATATATAAAATAGAAAAGCTATTTTCTTTATTCTATCTACAGAAGTGATCGCTTAAAACACCTTGACCTCCTACGTGATATAACTTCTTGCTATGGTAACTTTAACACTGATGCTTTGCATAACAGAGAGGCTTTACCCACAGCTGCTTATGTGTTACTATATTTGCTGTACCTAGACAATCACTATAAAAACTTACTTCTAGAACAAGAGATTGCTACTTCAATTTAGTTAAGTAGGCATCTTTCCTTCTATATAAACAACAAGAGATGTTTGTGATGAGACTTGCCTGCTATTTTACTCTACTGTAATAGAGCTAACGTTTGAACCTCTATAATCCAAATGGTAGCATGTCTCTATAGCAGAAATGATAGCTTATTTCAACTGCTATTAAATACCAAATAGCTTTAACTTCATTACTCTTATAATTACAGTGATAGTTTGGCTTGGAGCTGCTCACTTTTTAAAAGCTTATTACAGACCAGATACCGAGCATCACCTTGCAGGTACATAGACAAAAGAATCAGCAGGATCAGAATGACTGTATATCCAGGAAATGATACTAGAAAAAAAGAAGCAAGCCTACTAAAAAGCTTGCCTACTAGTTTGCCTACTAAAAAGCTTGTAATATTTGAAATGTAGTGCAACATTATGTAAATAATGTCTGTCTTAAAGAAAAAACACAACTCATCATTGTCATCTACTCAAGTAGTTATAATTAAATAGTATGTAATAAGATGAGTTACATCAGTGAAACTGGAAGGAACTTGTGCTCTGTTTTCCAGCTACAAAGCCAGATTTACTTAAATTCACCTGCAGGAGTGAAAGTTAACTTCACTGTATATTTTGCAAGTGCTTTTTGCTTAAACAAAAGCAGATAAAAATTGGAAGGATCACGATGCCTCATAGATTGCTGCTTACAAAAATCTTGCCTAGGGAATGTCATTGTTTAGCAACACAAGTACAAAGCATATACATTTTTAGCACAGATGGCTTCCTAGCTGAGCTCTCGCTTGTTTTCATTACTGTGCTCTAATACCACAAATCTTTCATGTTTATTATGTTCAGCTGCTAATATGCCAGCCCAGTCACCTTTTTCCTGAACAAACTAGGATTTACTTCCAAGTGCAATGCATACTGAGTGAGCAAGCCTATACAGTATATTTCCAAATGTTAATGCCAGCTCAAGCAACTTGAGGCAACATGTGAACATCTAGCAGCAGCAACAGTTATGAATCTTTCAGAGGCGACCACAGGTGCTTAGAAATAATGCCAGAAACATCCACAGAAAAAAAACCCTCAGATTTCTAGTTCTGTGGCAAAAAAAAATTGAACAGTTCAGCCTGAGTAGTAGGAGGGAAATCAGATACTCCCATTGCAGAACCAGGAAAGCTAGTATGGAAGAGAGGTGATCTCTGTGTAGAAACCACAAAGCTCTTCAGTACCTACTGTGAAAATTCAAGCTTCTCTTAAAGTGCTGGAAAAAACTAGACAAATGAATTACAGAAAATGTTTGGCAACCACACTAATATTTGTGGAAGCTCTCCTGTTTATCTTGACCTTTATGTATTAACAAAGGATTTATTTTTCCTACTGATGTAACACTATCATGTATGGATCTTTAGAATGAAGACTGGTTTGGCCTGTATACTTATGTCATTACAGTTTAGAGAGGCAATGCAGTTATACCCTGAATTTGTTTGAATCAGTAGAGAAATGACTGCATTCACCTTATCTGCCTACCTGAGAGATGGCTTTAAAAATACAAGCTGAGTAACTGCAATACAGCAAGAGAAGAGGTAAACCTAGAAGAGTGAATATATATAACTGTTGAGAAGGCAGTAAGGTATAAAATCCAAATTAGAATTTTGTGGCAGCTCTGATTTTAAAGTTTGCCTTGACACCTTGTCCATGTCAGCAGGGAAGGTAATCACTTCTGTCCTCTCCCTCACCTTTAGGTATATTTAGTATTTCCTCTCTGCTGCTAAGGTATCAGTGTACGGTTAGTATATTAGGGAAACCAATAAACAAGTACTGGAATATGGGCAATGGCTCTAGGGCTACACATCACCTGTGTAACCACTTCCACACAGGAAGACTAGTCCTTGCTGTTCTTCTGATGTAGACCAAATCACATTCAACCTCATGTTGATGCTATGAAAGCAAGACAGAACATACCAGTACAGAATGCAGAGCAATTGCGCTCTTCCCTTCTACAAGTATGAAAAGGGAGAAAACTGACTTATTCCGTACAGCTTGCAGTTAGACTATTCTAGCTGGTAGATGTCTTGCACATTCTCAGCTTGTTCAGTGGCACTGGAGCCCATCAATCAGCTCTGTTCTTCTGCGCTGCTGATTACCCTTTCAATAACTGTTCCCAGGGCTTTCCCAACTTAGTGGTTTTCCTAACCACTGCTCTGTCCACAGTCTCCATCATGTGACTTGTCTTGCATTTTCAACTTGGTCTACTATAATTTAGACTAAGCTTTTAGGTTCCATTTCATTCTGTCTGTAAAGTATCATTGTAATTTATGCTGCTGAAGTATAACCCAGTAGAAACATACTCAAAGTTTACTAGAAAATCGCAGCTCAGAGCTGCAGTGGCAGTTCAGCAGTAGGCCTTCTCTTGCCTCTGGCTGAGAATGTTCAAAGCAGGCATGGCTGCCCCACAGCCTAGGATCCAAGGATTACAGTGGGCAGAAAAGGATCTAAGATAATTTTTTGGTCCTGA
The DNA here is from genome assembly GCF_905368555.1 of Meleagris gallopavo. Taxonomy (NCBI): domain Eukaryota; kingdom Metazoa; phylum Chordata; class Aves; order Galliformes; family Phasianidae; genus Meleagris; species Meleagris gallopavo. Next base: position 7,841,041 of record NC_139416.1, read on the forward strand.
AATAATGCTACCGTAGTACAAATACAAACTGGGGGGGAATCCTACAGCCTGTAAGCAAGCATTGCCTATGCCTGTGCCACGACTTCACGAAAGCAGTGTGCCAAGCAGAGCTAAGGAAAGCAGCTTGTCAGACTAGATGATGAAGCATCCTACATCCGGATACCAAGAATGCCAGCAACAGTTCATACTGTTGTCAGCTTTCCATCTGTTTTTGTTGTTGTTGACTTGATTCTTGGAAATTGATAGCAATCCTATTTAAACAACTCAAATTGCACAGTTTGACTCTAAGCTTTTCCAGTTCTGCAGGGTGTGTGGGATGTTGAATTCAGGTTTTGAAACTTTGAGGGCTACTTGTGTTGAAATAAAAAATTCAGGTTTAAATGTCTTCCCAAACTCAGTGGTTTCAGGTGCTTTTCATGAATTCTAGGTCATTCAGACTCAATTCAAACCACTGGGTACGCAGAAGCAGCTTTGTGTCAATACTGACACGGGAAGAAGGAAGCCAGGACTTACAACTCCAGCGTCTTTGTATGCTTCTGCTTCTTGACAAGCTTGATCGATGATTTGTGCCAATGGAAGAGAACTTCTCGGTGTTCCTGCAACAACAGTGCCATTTACCCCAGTGCAAGGGCAAACCACACAGATGGTAGTGGTTTTCTGGTAAGGCAGCTATAGGCATTGGCATAATAAATGGGAAAATGGCATAAATGGGAAAAAGGGGGCAAGACAGCTAAAAGGCTGCTGCACCTCCTTGAGACGCGCCCCAGCGGCACCTCTTCCCTTCGCTGAACTGTACAGGTCAGCCGTGGCTGTTCACTCCTGAAGTCCTTTACAGACTCCAGGGATACCTACGCGATGTCGTACCGGGACAGCGTTCAGCTCGTTCCGGCCGGCACGCAGCCCCGGGCACAACTCGGCCCCGGCTCAGCGGATGGCCAGCCGGACGCGATGCAGCAGGGAGCCACGTGTCCGAGCTCCCGCAGTCGCGGGGCCCGTGCAGCTCCGCCCAGCCCGGCGCGGCCCGGCCCAGCTCGGCAGCCCTCAGCCCACTCGGCGCTTCCCCGGCTCGCGGGGCCCTCGCGGCGCCCGGATCTCCTCCGGCCCCCGCAGCCGCGCCGCCCGCCGTACGAGAGGGTCCCGCGGTGCCGCGACTCGCCCGGCCCGCGCTCACCTGGCAGCGCGCCCACGTGCACCACGCCGAGCACCGCCGCCCGCAGCCGCCCGAAGAGCCGCGGCCGAGCCATGGCGGACCGTGGCGGCGGTCCCGCCCCCTGACCTCCCGCGGGGACGCGCCGGGGCCGTCCCGCTTTCCTTCCCGCTCCCGTCGGCGCGCCGCTCACCTCGCTTCACCCCTCCGCCGCGGGGTCGCGCCCGGGGCCGCCCGCTCCCCTCCCGCCCCCCCGCGACGCTCCGCTTCCGCCCGGTGCCGCCGGCCCCGCCCCGCCGCCCCGCCCCGCGGCCCGCGTGGGATCCCGCGCCCCGCGGCGCCCCGCGCTCCCCCGGGGCCGCCGGCGGCCGGAGCTCCCCCGCAGACCCCGCCCCGCCCGGGCGCCGGCCCCCGGCTCTGGGCGCAGGGCCACGTGTGCGGGCGGGCGGGCGGGAGGCGGCCCCGCGCCGCGCGTTTAAATGTCCCGCTCGGCGCGGGCCGCGCTGTGCGCAGGGACGGGAGCGGCCGCGCCGTGAGGCAGGAGGTGCCCCGCGCAGCCCGCGCCGCGCTCCCGCCCCGCCCCGTCCCCGCGCCCTGCCGCCGCCGTCGGGCGGGCACCGAGCGCCGCGCCCGTGCTCTGGCCGGGGAGCTCCGGGGTGCGAGAGCGCGCGGTCCCGGGGCGCGGCGTGGGGCGGGGGGCGGCGGGGCCTTTCCGCGCCTCGCGGCTCTTTGTGGGCGCCGAGGCCCTCTGCTCCGCTCGTGCCCGCGGGCAGCATGCGGCGGGAGAGGTGAGTCCGGCCGGCCGGCCGCGCGGGTGGGCCGGCTCTCCGTTAGCGAGGCCGGGGGACGCTCCCCGCGGGCCGGCCCTCACGCTTCTCGTTTCTTGGCAGCGACTGCGCGGAGGAGAAAGCTCCCGCCAAGGGGGAAGGGGGCGCCGAGGGGGCCGTGCGGGCCCGCAAGAGGAAAGCCGATGTGGCCACGGTGAGTGCAGGCCCGGCAGGCGGCACGGCACGGCCTGGCGGGCGGTGCGGGCCCGGCGCTGCTCCCGCGGCCTTTTGTTGGGGGGGGGTGGCCATGTGCGGCGGGGGGCTGTCACGGCGCGGGGACCGGCGGGGCTCGGGCACGGCGTGGGGCTGAGCGGTGTGCTGAGCCCCTGCCCCTAAATCGCTGCGTTTCTTTTTGTAGTTCCTCCAGGATCCCGACGAAGAAATGGCCAAAATTGAAATGAGTAGGAAAAAGCAATACGAAAACCAGGTAACGAATGTGGCCTTAGATCACATTCCTTTCATCTTAATAGCCTGTTGGTGCAGGACGTTGGTATTGCGAACACAATCCCACAGATATGCAGCAACCCCGTGCTGCGTGGCGGTGGCTCAGGGGCCATCAGCCCAGGCTGTTTGTGAAGACCACAAACCACGTCGGTGGCACAGCCTGCTTTGGAGCCTTTGCGAGAGACGAAGCCTACATTGGTCTAAACCATTACATGAATGCTTCAGTGTACCTGAATGTCCTGGGGCTGCCAGGCTGTGCCCTACAGAAGCCTTCATACACACTTAGTTTTCCACACTGACGTACCTGGAACCTTGTAGGAGTTCAGTGGTTCACTTATGTGCTGTATCCTGTAGGCCAAAGCATGCGGCCCTTTGGCACGCAAACAGAACCGAGTTTTGAGATGGGTCTCTTTGTAACCCTGTCTGTGCTTACATATAACCTGGGAGAGAGGAAGGATCACTTGTTCCTTTTGGCTAGCTCTGTTCTCATTGGCAAGCGTTTGTATTAGATAGAGGATGGAAACTTGAATTTCCAGATCAGAACTTTGAAGTTTATACGTTTAGATACTACTGTGGTGGTGAAGTAGGCTTCGTGCTTCTGCAGACGAAAGGGATGATTTTTTTTAAAGCCATTTATGCTGTAAGCCAAAGAACAAATGAGGCCGCTCGCTGGGGTAAGTCGTGGCCAGTGCCAATTTCCAAACAGGACACTTGGCATGACCCAAGTTATAAAGTCGGAATGAAGTCCAGCAGAATCCCCTAAACTTCTTAGTGCTGTTTCTACGTTCTTCAAACTTGACAAGCTAGTGGTATTTGTATTGGATGCTTTGTTGGTATTATGGTATTGAAAGCAAGATGCCTTTGTGCATTGAGATGCTTGCTCTAAATAAAAGAGCAAAATTGGCCTCTTGGAAGCAGGTTTATTCTTCTTTTTGATTCTCTCCTGTGCATATGCACACACATGCTCACTCACTCTGTTGCGAGGACTTCAGCCAGTTAATGCACATGCAGGGTGATACTTAAGCTGCAAAAGTCATGATCAGGGAGTACAGACTGCACTCATTTGGTACGCGAGTCTATGCATAATGTCGCACATCTAACCAGAAGTGGCAGCTGGAAGTTCTAAGACTAAAGTGCTACCATAACAGATGGGCATCATTGTTTGGAATGGCCTCTGCTTGTTGCAACTGCGTACACTAGTTATCAGTCAACATATTAAGCAGGGCTCAAATGGTGAGCATTTAATGAGGGGATCTCTCCTTCCCTTCTGTTTTTCTTTTGTGCAGTATATTAAACTAATTTCTCACTTCTGACAAGGAAGAGCTGCCTGTCCTTCACTACAGACCCCTCCTTTAGCAAAATGTTCTGTAAGAGCTGGGCCAGGGCTTCTCCTAAATGTTTATTCCACAATAATAAGGAATTGATGGAAAAATCCTTACTAGACCTAATTTTGTCTTCTTTCAAGAAGACTGAAAAGCAGTTTGAAATATATTTTGCGCATGTTTATCTTCAACTTTGGAAGTAGATACAGGCTTCCAATTTCTGGTTTTTTTTTCTTTTTTTTTTTCTTTTTCTTTTTGGTGTTGCTATTAAATGCTACTTCAGGAACGATAGGTATAGCAAAATTCAGATAACTCAGGCAGGAGGCATCCAAAGCATTATTTAGGAATTTTCCACGTTATCTTTAGGATACCGGTGGGAATTTGACCCTTTGATTCTGTAAACTGTAGATAAAAATGGATACCTGTGTATCAGTCTCTGCACAGAGAAGGTTTTTTGTTATGACAAAGTAGCCAGATTGTTACAGATCTGTTTAAAAAAGCTAACATTTGGCTGCACAGCAGCAGCTCTTCAGTCTATGGTGTGACACAAGCTATTCTCTGATATAAATTGCCATGGGCCACTAATGAGAATATGTTTATGGTTCCAGCAGCAGTATCGCAGGCTTGTATGATAGCCAGTGAGATAGTTATTCTGTTGAGACACAACAGTTCTAAAATGCAAGCAGCTATAAATCCTCTGCAGCTTACACCACGTGATTTCTACATTAAATAAATTGTTTACTGACACTAGGTTATACATGAGGCAAAACATCGTAGTCACATCCCACTTTATGGCATCTTCATAGTCAATTCATTAGTTTGCTTCTGTTGAACATAAGGCCTGAGTTCTTAATTAGAATGCTGTTACCCTTTATGTGATGGAAGGGTGGCTATATCATGAGGTTTGTGACAGCAGAATATCGCATCAATTCTGTGTTTGATTTTGGAGTACTGGCACTGCTGTAATTCTGTAAGCAATTCTCATATTAATTCTGGCTGCTTTCTATGGATGGATACACTTCCAAGGCTCTGCATAAAGCAAAGTTCATTTAACTTGATTAGAGTAATCCATGCAATTATGATAGAAAATGCATGTTCTCCTGAATGTAGGGTGGAGAACGGAAACTAGAAGTGGTAAGAAATGTTGGGATGGGGCTAGCTAATCTTTTCAGATGGAAAGGAGACAGACCAAGCTTTCAGTTATCAGTTTTGATCAATTTCTCACTGGCCATTTTTCCAGAATCTAGTCTTACTGTTGACAAAATGTTCTATCTAGCAATCTTTAAATGTCTTCTGAAGAGATTCTTTAACAAGCCCAGGTTGTTTCTGAAAGGTAAAATTAAAGAAACAAAAGAAAAATGCAACAGTGACTACAACAAAAACCTCACGCACTTAAACAAGTGAAAAACATTAGCTATATCCTAGTTGAGAGCCTGACTGAATATTGGCAGGGCAATATTTAGACTCTTTAGAAAATTAAAAGTGTCAGAAGCTCCTATGCTGTTCAAAAAGAATTGGAATGACCGAATTGTTGCTCTTCTTTCTCCTCTTCATTTAATAAATCTGGAATCTCTTTCTAGTGGAAAAGCCCTCTACTTCAACCTTTACTGCTTCCTGTGAGTGAAAATTGGCTGGAATTGTAGGTCTTAATGCTTTCTGATAGGCAAAATAAGGCTGCAGTCTAATAGTTGAAGTCTGTCTGCTCGGAAACTTTTTGAGGTGAGACAACCTGACTTTTCCCTCTCCTGCTTCTTTGACTTTGGTTTCCATGCTGAAAATCCAGTGACATTGCTGTTTTTAGTGCAATTCTGGGTTACTGTCATCTCCAACATTCCTGTTGGCACCTTTTGCCCCTAGAAACTTTACTGGTGGCTCAGAGAGGCACAGATGTCTCAGGGCTGATTTTCTGAAAGCCCTGTCTGCCGCAGTGACCCAAATAGTCACTACCTGCTCTATTTGGTGGCTGACCTGTGTGTCCAAAAGAAGTTGCAAAGTTCCATTTCAGTGAGTGTTTGGTATGTTAGTGACTGATGACATGCTACATAAAAAATGAGGTATGAGAATGTTTGGGTTAAAAATATATTATCTCTGAATTCTAGGGTTTTCTTTGTTGGAGCTACATGTGTGCTTGACTGTTCTGATGCAAGTCTTTGATCTGCTGTGTTCTGCCCTTGCAGGTGTTTCTTCTAATGAGCGTTCTCATGTCCTACCTGTATGTAGTTTCCAGTTATGTGCTTTAGGGCTTGCACTGTGCCAGCCCAAAGGAAGCACTTCCTGATTGCCTCAGGCCCTCCTCACCTTAAACTGTTTCACTTTCAGTAGCTGTTCAGCAGTCCTTTTATCTCCTTACAGTTACAGTGTGATGTTCTGCAATTTCTTGATACTGCTTCTTGTTTTCAGCTGAGTATCTTGCTAAATCTGCTTTGAAGAATCAGGAATCTAATAATCGCATTCATTTGACCAAAATGCATGTCAGATCTTTGGTGTTCCTTCACTTCAGCTAATTCAGGCTTCTGTCTCCTTTCTTGCTTCTGAAGGCACTGCGTATTCACTTCCATTCTTATCTCTAGCTAAGCTGCATGCTTCACTGTTGCTTGTGTTCTACCCCAGTTGTATTGGTGAGCTGTTACCTAGTAGCTTTGTTTTCACTTCTTAAGACATCTAAGAAGGTTTTGAATCTTGATTTGTTTCCTTAGAGAAGATAGAGTGTGATGAAATCTCTCTTAAATCAATGGCTGTGTGGTATCTGCTTTGGCTGAGAACAGTGGAACAGATCCCTTTTCTTCTAGCTACTGCTGGTGTAGTAGGCACCTTTAATTAGATCAAATGCATGGCCTTTCTGTTGGTTTGTAGATTAACTGATAAGGCATTGCTTCTCCTAATGCTGTTGGTGGCTGGACTTGCCATGCAGCTGGGAGGACAAAGTGTGACAGTCTAGCTTTGAGGGAGGACAAAAATTAACTTAAAGCAATGCTGATGTGACAATCAAACTTTCATTTGATAGAAATCTGTCAATTTCATACTACAGATACTATTCTTTTTCCCTTCTACTCCAACCCGAATTAAATCATGGCATGGGTGCATAAGTAACTATGCTAGGTTTGCATGTAGAACTCTGAGAGGTGAAACTACGTCTATCTGACAGCAATACAATGTCATAGCTGCAAGAGAACTGTGGCTTTCATTTCTGAAGTCAGTGGTTTCTTCTTCTGAAGCTGGAGTTAGGGAGTAGCCATTTTGCTGGAAAGTGATGTCACTTGTAGCAGTGACAGGGCAAAAATCAGGTGTGGGAACTTCTTTGCCAGGGCAAATTGTTAATATAGAGCATTTTACTAACACCTAATGAATCTTCTGTTTTTGTTTTTGTTTTTTGTTTTTTGTTAACTGTTATTTCCTGAAGCATATTATGATTGTTATTAAGGACCTATGTCCCTTCAGTACTGCGGAATAGATTGATTTGCAGCAAGATGGCTGACTTTGCTCTTAAGCAGAAATGCTGAAGTTTAACTTGCTTAGATATGATGTTGTGGGGCTGACTTTGTATTCTACAGTGAAATAAAATAAGTAGTGTTTTCCCAGGGAACTGAGAGCTACTGTGAGAACCTGTGAAGGACTCTGAGATAATGAAGGGAAGGGAGCATCTGTCCTGTCAGGGTGGCTTGGAGGAGAGCAGGCTCAGGGATATCTCATCAGTGCATATAAATACCTGAAGAGAGGGTACAAGGAGATGGAGCTCTTCTCAGTGGTGCCCATTGGTAAGACAAGAAGCAGCGGGCACAAAATGAAATGCAGGAGGTTACTTCTGGACATCAGGAAACTTCTACTGTGTGGGTGACCAGAGCGCTAGGACAGATTGTGAATGGAGAGTGAGGAATCTTCTTGGAGATGCTCAAAACTGTCTGGACGTGGTCCTGGGCAACCTGCTGTGAGTGGCCCTGCTTCTGCAAAAGCATTGGGCCAGATAATTTCCACAGATTACTTTCAGCTTCTGTGTTTACAGAGGTGATAGAAGTTTGTTGTGGTTTATTTCAAGAGTGCTGTTATTTACAGCTAAAATCATTACTTGTACAGCCATAGTGTAAAATCTTCTTTTTCATTTTATAGCTGTCCTGGAATAACATTAACAAAGATCCTCATATGCTGATTCCTACTCCAGATAAAGATGATGATCCGGTTGGTGTTGATTACTCTCACTTCATACATCTGAATGTTGCTTCAACTAGATCTTCACCACTACCAATTCTGGGGTAAATATGCTGCTGCTTTGCTACTGCTTCTCTGCCTTCTTTTTTTCTTATGATTTGAAACTGAGCGTGTTCATCTATCTGTCTTAGCTGGGCAAACAGAGATGATGTATGGAAAAACATGATAAACAAAGAGGAGACATATGTGAGGGATAAACTATATATGCAAAGGCACCCTCTCCTGCAACCTAAAATGCGAACAATCCTTCTAGACTGGCTAATGGAGGTAAGCTTTTCTGGGTCTATGACTACTTTAAATGTGCTTTTGTTAAAGTATGCTAATAACTGTCACGAGCACTTTGCATGATATTTCATAATTGATTTAGCACTAGCTACTTGTCTTCTTAAGTTTGTCAGTGAATGGTATCAAATATATGTATGTGAGTGTATGTATGTGTATGTTGAAATATACACACAATGGATTGAGCTGATGGTACATGAACTGACAGTATATTCAGATATTAATTTAAATGAATAGTGTATAATAATCAGTTTGTCCCTAAAGCTCCACAAGGTAAGCTTAAGGTCACACAACAGATTAAATCTACACAAATGATTATTTAAGTTATTGTAAGGAGGAGTGTGTGTGGTGTCTTAGAGACTAGGTGAATCTCACAACATAGAATGGGTCAGGCTGGAAGGGACCATAAAGACTGTGTAGTTTCAACTCCCTGCCATGGGGAGGGGCACCTTCCAGAAGGCCAGGTTGTCCAAGACCCCATCCAACCTGGACTTCAGTGCTCCCAAGGATGGAGCATTGACTACTTTCCTGGTTCCAGTGCCTCACCACCCTCTGTGTAAAGAATCTCTTCCTAACATCTAATCTGAATCTATGCTCTTCTAGTTTAAAGGCATTAATTACCCTTGTTCTATCACTATATTTCCTGATTAAAAAGACCTCTCCATCTAGGCCATCTAGGTACCTGCAGGCTGCTGCGAGTTCCCCTGGAACTTTCTTCTCTGTTATTGGCTTGTAGAATGTATAGCAACTCTGCTGTCTCTATGAGAGTATTTTTGATGTTTGAATGACTTGATCTAATCTTTGTTCTTGATTCTAAAGCAGTTTTGAGAATTTTCTCTGCTGAGGTGTAGAAATGATGCATGTTTGTGAATGTGAGGAGCTGATGTTCCAATATTATTAGAACGTGCTCCCATTTCATAAAAGGGCTTCCACTTGGATTTGTTGTTTTTTTGAGAGAGGGATTTACTGTAGTGGTGGTCATCCAGTGAGTCAAAGGAAACAGCTTAGCTCCTGCTCTTAGTTAACATGTTAGTTTTCAGTATCAGTGAAGCAGAAGTCAAATATGAAATTGTATGTCTAGGTTTTACATTTTTAATAAATCTGTAGCATTTGTTCTTGACTATTTAAAATTGTTCTTGATCTTTGTATCTCTGTTTCTCTAGGTTTGTGAAGTCTACAAGCTTCATAGAGAAACTTTTTATTTAGCACAAGATTTCTTTGATAGATTTATGGCAACACAACAGAATGTTGTAAAAACACTATTGCAACTTATTGGGATCTCTTCTTTATTCATAGCAGCAAAGCTTGAGGTAAATATGTTTTTTTCTAAACTTAAATATATGATTGGACAAACAGTATGCTTACTGTACAGTAAATGCATTTTGGGAAGCTTTTATGGAGCTTATTACTATGACTTGAGCACGAGACAATAATTTTTATTTTCAAAATCCTATATTTTAGAATTGTCTAAAATTAGGGCTAGCTAACATACCAGTATCTCTATTTTAAAAGAATAGTCTCTTCAATGTTTTTAATTGTTGTTGCTAATTGAGTTTTTGGCTGTTCTACGCAGAGACAACTTGCTGCAATTCTACTGTTGGTGCATCTACTGAATAATACAACCCAAGCCATTTTTATTTACTGGCATAAATTGAGCTATTAAAATAGCGCTTCAAAACTTCTCACTCTTTGTCTTTTAAGAGGCATATTGATGTTTGATTTGTTCCTAAGTATAAATTATATTGCTGCTGTTGTAGTTGAACCCAGCAGGTGGCTCAGTACCACAGTCATTTCCTTACTCCCCACCTTCCCAGTGATCTCACTGCGGGGAGAGAATCAGAGGGAAAAAACGTGCAACTTGTGGGTTGAGATGACACTATTTACTAAGAGAAAATAAAAAGGCTAATAGTTATGAATATATGAATATATATACACACATAAGAAGTGATGGACAAGCAATTGCTCAGTGGCCAGCTAGCTTCCCAAGCAGTGGAATAGAGTGAGATGAACTTCCTCCCCCCTCAGAATGCCTCCTGCATGATGTCGTAGGGTATGGAATATCCCTGTGTCTGGTTTAAGTCAGCTGTCAGAATTCTGTTCCCTCCCAGCTCCTTGGGCCCTTTGCTGAGAATGGCCTTGGCTCTGTACAACACTGCTCAGCAGCAGATATACACATCCGTGTGTTATCAACATTGTTTTTCTCCTGGAACCAAAACATAGCATTATACCAGACACTATGAAGAAAACAATTCTGTCTCAGCTGAAACTAAGATAGCTGCTTAATCATTAGGCTTCATTATAGAGCTCTGTTTAACACGAAGCTTACACTTGTTGAGCAGTTAGGCCAGGTTGTGTCTGGATGTTGAAAAGCAGCTCAGTTCTGATGGTAGTGTTTGAGGGGCTCTGTGTAATGTTTCCAATTCACTGGAATATCTGTGGTTAATTAGTATTTGTTTGCTACTTACAAGACCTGAGGTCATTACTCTAACAGTTTTTATAAGGCTGCATATCTGGTAGGTGTACAAACATCTGTGACCAGTAGAGCTGTGTTTGAATACAAGAGATAAAAGATGTTTTCCATAGGCTGCATTGAAATAATCTTGATGCCATTTACATATACATATACAGTGTACTGTATGCACCTCAGTGATGTTGTAGTCAGTCAATGCATGTTGTACTGATCTATCAGAAGCTAAAGGAGAAGACTAAGAGCAGAAAGGCTGAAAAAGAAATCTATGTATAGTAAAGGCAGAGGAGAACATAATGAGTTAGGATGGGGCGGATGGTTATTTTCCTTTTTTTCCCTCTCCTATCTATTTTGAAATGCTGGAGTGGCACTGGGTTGTTATTCTTAATACATGGGAAGACTAGTTATGACCTATTTGTCAAACTGAACACTTGATCTTTCTGTCTTTCAGGAAATTTATCCACCAAAGTTGCACCAGTTTGCCTATGTTACAGATGGAGCTTGTACAGAAGATGAAATCCTCAGTATGGAATTGATCATTATGAAGGTAATATTTCAAAGTGGAATTTGTTTTTTTTTTTTTTTTTTTTTTTTTTAAGTTATAGCATAATCAAACTAAAAGCAAGAGCCTCAGTTAATCTTATGTGCTGGTAAGAGACAATTTTCTAATTAGAAAACAGTGCCCTCTAGGTAACAGGTGATTTAAAGCATCCATCAGTGCACAAGTATTTAACAAAATGAATTGTTTCCTCGTATCAGTAGGAGGAGGTGTGGGAAAGAATTGATTTGCATGTTCCAAAAATGCCTTGCCCAGCTTACTGTCTAGAGTAAATAAAGCTGCATAGTCTCAGTTAAGAATTCTTTATTAATACTCAAGTGCTGTGTATGTCTACTCTTTCAGGCTCTTAATTGGAACTTAAATCCACTGACAGTTGTATCATGGCTAAACATTTACATGCAAGTTGCCTATTTAAATGAGCTTTACGAGGTATTGTTGCCACAATATCCACAACAAATATTTGTACAAATAGCAGAGGTAAGACTGATTCCATCCTTCAAATACTATTTCATCTGAAAAAAATGTTTTGCAATAGACTTATTAGACATCTGTCATCTTGTAGCTCTTGGATCTCTGTGTGCTGGATATTGGCTGCTTGGAGTATACATATGGTGTACTTGCAGCTTCTGCTTTGTACCACTTCTCCTCATCTGAGTTGATGCAGAAAGTTTCAGGTACATAAGAGTGGTATTTATGGATTGCCTAATGCATTTGCAAACATGAAATCTTAAGTCAGGCAGGTAAGCCTATGTCTTGTCTTCTAGGTTATGAATGGTGTGAGATAGAGGAATGTGTAAAATGGATGGTTCCATTTGCTATGGCTATAAGGGAAGTAGGAAGCTCCAAACTCAAACACTTTAGAGGTATAGCTCCTGAAGACTTGCACAATATACAGACGCACATAAACAGCTTGGATTTGCTGGTATGTATATGCATACTGAAGACAAAAACTGCCTAAAATCTCAAGTATTCTTTCTTCTTTGGCTAGAACATAAATTGAGTTCACATGAAGCATTATCAGATTGAGACTGAGTGTATGATGATTGTGAAAGGCCTAAGATTGTGTGCTGGTTGCAAAATTACCAGGGAAAAGACCTGACTAGTACAGTGGTTAGTATAAAAAGGTGGTCATGATTTTAGCCTATTATGTCAAAGGACAAATAATTACTTAAGAAATGGGAAGCATATTTCTGCCTTTTCAGATACTTACAGTATTGTTTCTTAGGCCTTTATCTATAGGAGATGTATCTATTGGGTAACGTAACCTCATCTGATGAAAAAGAAAATTAACTAATCACTTGAGAGTGATCTTGTGGGGCTGTTGTGTGACAGTGGTGGTTGACAAGAAGTTGATTAACAATGGTTTTTAGTGTGACAAACTTGCAGAGGATCAACATCGTGTCCATCAATTTGTACTTAACTTAAACTATGTTTTTTCATTATTATTAACTTTTACATTACCTAGTTACAGTAGAAGTTAAATCTCTCACTATTCAGTCGCTTCTTAATTTTCAATCTTGAAGATACCATAATGCTGACAGTCAGATTCCAAAAGTTAATGTTAATTTCTTGGAGTTTATATTCACTGGTGTTGTGTACTGCATACATATGATAGATTAGCAATCAGGAAATGAGTATCAAGTTCTAAAACCCTGAGTTACATTATCGATCTGTTGCATGAATACACCCAAGTGAAGATTTATTTTTTTTTCTCCTCTTTTCCTGTGCTGCCTTCAGGACAAAGCTCAAGCAAAACAAGCCATATTGGCTGAGCAAAATAGGACTTCACCTTTCCCCACTGGTGTCCTTACACCACCACAAAGCAGTAAGAAGCAGCCCGCTGGACTGAAGCCGATATGACTGTACGAACTGTTTACAGATGATTTTGCTGAAGTGCCTGTTCTGCTGGTTCTAACTCCTGCTCCATTATGGAAATGCTGCCGGTGACATTCATAAGCTTTTATGGAATTTGAAAAGGAAACCTTATCTTTTTCATGACAGAAGATTTTTTTCTATTTGAAATATTTTTATTGAACGTTAAAACATTTTATAGAAATGGATCGAGTACGCCAGCCACTTAAAAGAACACCGAAGAGTGCTCCAAATGCTGCTATTGAGGGTGATGCTTGATGTGACCAACTGTTCAGAAAAAAAGGCTTAAAGTTTAGGTTATTTACTGTGCCTGTTTGTCTTTTGAGTAATCAGCAGTTATGCAGTCCCCTGTTGATAACTGGGCAAGACGTGCTGTGCAAGGCGACATTTCAAAGCCTCTTTTTCAAATGGTTGGCTTACAACCTGATGCCTTTTCAAAAAAAAAAAATCTTTATTGTAAATGCTGCTATGTCTCTGTGTATCCATTTTTAATAAAAATGCTGTCTAAGACAGCTGGTTTTATGTATATTCCTATTTTTCTTTTGATTATGGTCAGCTAAGGTTTTTCAGACTGTGACCAGTAGTGTAGTGTGGGAACTGGGTCCAACAAATATAGTAACTATCATCTTATTTATTTAGCACTACTAGCTTACCAATGGAAGTTTCATTTTTGGATATTAAGACGAATTTTTATGTTGACTTAGATTTTTCTTATTGAGTTGCACATGAGAAGAGAGGGGATAATAAACGTGACAAGTGTTTGGGGAATCCTTCCACAACACGTGTGCTAACGATCAGTGTGTTGGGAATTTCTTGAGTCAGTGTCTGGATCATTGTATTTAAAAGCAAGAAGCAATGGGGAAAGAAGCTTGCCTTTATTTTAAATGTAATGATTTGAACTTTAGGATTTTTGGCATGTACTTTGACAACAAGTAATCTGTGCAAAATTGAATTCTGGGATGGTGTGCGCCTGTAGATCTGTTGTTTTATAGGAAGAATAATCCTTGACCTTCGCAGTATCTGAGAGTTCATAGTAAGATCATTCCTGAAGAAAAGGGAAATAGATGCAAAAACAGTTGCTGACTTTTTTTCCTGGTGTTCGCTTTGAAGGACTGTTCCACAACTGAGAGCTTTTGTGGCTATACCAGGATTCACCACGTCCTGTAGATTATTTAGATGCTACATTTGTATTTCTGGAAGCTGCTTCTCTGCTGATGGTTAATCTTTCTAAATGTAAGTTTCCACCAATATTGCTTTTAAGTTATTCTCCCTTTCCTTCCTCCCCAACCCAGTATTCTGATAAATGTTAAAGCTCTGATATAATAAATATGCCTACTGTAACTAATGGTAAGCAAGTTATTTGGTGCTGCTGGCTTTTTTTTTTTTTTTTTCCCTCTTGCAATGAATGCTTATAAATTCTGTGTTAACAGCTGCAGATATAAGCTGAACAAGTTTGCTGGTGCCAGCTCAGAGAGGCTTTCATTTCTTGGAGTGCTGCATGTCCCGTGTCCTGGCCAAGCAAACTTCATTTGCCCATTAACAAGCGTCTGTAACAGTGGAGGAGTTGTCAAGACATATTTTAATACTTGTCCTTAAATTTAGACCTGAGGAGAGGGGAAAAAAGCAGAACAAAGAAACAAACAAAAAACCATAGAAAAATGCCTCCTGAAAGGTATGCTCTCTGGGCTTAGTTTTTGAATCTCTCACCAAACACCAGCATGGGAGTTTCTGATACTTGATAGTGCTTAGTTGAAGGTGTTTTGTTTTTTTTTTTTAAGTTATATTTAAACTGACTGGCTCTATAGACAGATTATACTTTGTTAATTCTAACTTCAAGGAATATTCTGTAAAAACATCACAGATGTGATAAATGCTAACTTTCAGTTTAAGCTAAGTATGACTTTCTGGTTAACATCACTCAGCTGTGAGTGCAGGTGTCCCTCGTTCTCCGGGCTGTGTGGGACAGCTGTCTGCTATAGTGAAATATACATCTACTTGTGTGAAGTTGTTCACGTAACTGGCTTCTTTCTAAATCTCCTCTCTGCTTTTGATGGTAATCCTGCCAATGTGATAACTCTTCCACTCTTCAGAGGTCAGTGTTATTTCTAAGTGGTCTGCTCAGAGTGTGGAGTTCTCTGCTCTGGGAGCACCCAGGTACCAATGCAATCTTGTGCTGGAGATGCTATACTTTCCAAGAGGACTGTAGATATATTTTCTCCTTTCTTGCACTTTAAGAATGTCTTGTTTCTGGTTGTATCCCAATATACTTGGGTGTGCATGCCTGTCTAGGTGCGCTGTCTTTGTAGAGTGCTTCAAAAGTAAGTGAAAACGAAAGGAGGGATTTTCCTCTCTATTTTTGCCTATTCTCACAAATTCTATTCAGACCAATCTGGAGATGGATCTTCATTAGCAAGGAAGAAGGCAGGCAGAACTGCTGATGGGGTAAGAGAAAAAGATTTCAGTACATTTGCAAATTTGCAGAGGCTGAAGTTTGGGCAAGAGGTGTGCTAACATCAGATAACATTTCTGCAAGCTGTCTCAAACCTGTTACCCTGAGAGGTGGGGAGAGGGACCCACTAACATGCGGTGTTGCTCACTGAAGGCAGCACAGGGCCTGGAATGGGAAATAGCAATTCAGCTGCACATTGCTGTGCTGTCTTGAGCTTGAAACTCTCTCTCCCTTTAATAGCTACAGGCCAGCATAAAGCATGCTGCAAAATAAATTGAATTCTGTGCTAACCCAGGTGGTATATGATTATCTTCTTCTTCCTGAAAGGTTTGCCATAACTATGCATCAAAACCTCACCTTGGTCTGAAAGCTGGGGGCACTGGAGAAATTTGGAGCGAGAGAAAGGAATCCAGAGCTGATTCTCTATTGCTGCTGCCTTTGAATGTTTGCAGTGGCTGTGACTGTGTTGAAGGAAGCAGCCCTAAATTAGTGAGGGGAGATTGTAATTGTGAAGCTGGGCTTAGGGAATGGGTTAGCAGAAAGGTTGGAAATGCGTGGGTCAGCACAGTGGTTTTGCCAGGTGCTAAGATGTTGAAAATGCTGCAATTATCTTATAGTAATTCGTAGACTACAATGCTACTCAGACCTCCCCTTCCTGTCCCATCAAAAAATAAAATAGAATTAGGTCTTACTGTTAAAGTACAAAAACTGTGTCAAGTTTTGAATTGTCTTCTACTGACACAACTAATATTTAATCAAACATTTAATTAAGATTGCAGAATATTGCGATACCGTGCAATCTGTCTCCTTTCAGTCTCTTGAAATAATCAGTTCAAGCCAAGCACAAAAGAATAACTTGGTATATGAAGCTTTTCGTTTTTGTTTATGGTGAGTTTGAGATTGGAAAAAGCAATAACGTATTGTTTGTAGGCTGAATGAAGCTGGGGTTTTCAAGTCTGCAGACTGGCACGTTTGAGGGCATGTGAAATCAAATGGTTGTCAAGGAAGAAAGGAGAACTTCCTGATCCCAGAGGGCTGTGGTTCTAAAACTGCTGGCAATTCTGAGTAGCAGACTGGGTATTGGAATTGGGTGTTTATGTGGAAACTGCTCTTGCTTTAGTGAGCAGGATATGCTCTTACGTTACAAGTCTGGTGAGAAGGCAAGTGTATTTTTAATGAAGTACTGACTGCTTTTTGAAGTTTCAGCAGGGCTCCCCTCAGTGTCCCTTTGGGGACATGCGTCAGATAGACCTGTGCCTCCTCTTCTCAGAGGTTTCAGTTCTTGATTATCTCTGATACAGAAACAAGGGTTTAGTTTCTTAAATTTTCATGAGCATAGGAAAGAGGAGGAGCTAGTGGATTTACGATAGTATTCATAACTGTGGTGAGGAAACAGCAGATGTTAAATCTAAATGCCTTTAATGCCTTGCAGTGTCTCAGTTGGTCTTCACTTTGTTTAAAAAAATTATTCAGCCACGTATTAATGGGCTCAAGCTATAAAAGCAAAATCAAGCAACGATGCGTTTATTTACAAACAGAATATAACAAAATTTTGTGAAACTGAAATTATCCTGGTTTTAATCACAAACTTAACAGGTTTCCAGAGGGAGGAAAACAACAGGGCTGGTCATTTTTTGGGGAAGTCCTGCAGCTGGAGCACCCACTGCAGCTGTGATTACCCCAGTGCTGAAAGCACAACCCAGGATGTCATATTCATCTCTGCTGTTCCAGTGATGGCAGGAGAACTGTGAACAAAGATTTCCGATGTAACTTGCACATAGCTGGGCTTTCAGAATGGCTGTGCAGATTGATGACGTTGGGATGAAGAATCCATTAGTGGTGGGAGAGTGAAGCTGTACCAATTGCACCAGCCAGCAGCACAGCTCGTGGCTTTGGTTTTAAACCTGGATGGAAGAGATCTCGGGTAGAACTGAAAGCGGCTCAGTTGGAAGACAGGCACTCTCTACAGTGGCAGGAAGAACGTAATAAAGCTGTGTAGGAACATTTGGTTTTCTTGCCACAAGGGACAAGAGAAGGCAGCAGCAGCTGCGGTTTGCCAGGTTATCGTGTTCAGACTCCAGTTACATGAACTCACTACCACCTGCCCTGCGTGTAGCCTGAATAAATGGTGAGAGTGCTTTTGGATCGAATCCCACAGTAGCACCATCAGACAGAAAGGTGCAATACAGTGTTTCATTTTGTAATTCCATGCAAGGTATTTTGCATTTGAGAAGTGGGTAGCCTACCACAATGCTGGCTGCACAGCCTGGGGCCACAGCCCCGTTTTTGTGTATGCCCGTTGACTGTGATAAGTTTAAAGCTGACCACTTTTATTCACCCCAACGTTCATTGTCCAAGTACCTACAGCCATCAGCGTGATACCTGATCGTACGGCTCACAGTGAGGCTTGGTTGTTACGTTTCATTTTATTCTCAGACCAACCTTAAACAAGTTGTTCTCTTGTCTCAGCCAGCTCTGTATGATGTTGGTCTCTGACACATGAGGCTGGTGTCCTTGGGCTCGCAGGAGGTATTCCTTCTTATATAAGCCAGGATGGTGGTGTTTTCTTAGCAGAGGTCAAGATAAGCTGTCTAAGCCTTGGTTTGGGCAGCCCAGTTGTCAGCCATGGGCAAGTAAGAAATGTTTTAATTTTGACCAAAGTCTTGCAGAAGGAAGAATGTGCCAAAAGTTAGCTCATCCTCCATGGTTTTATGGTTTTATTAGTATTCTGGGCTTCAGTCTGGTGATTAGTAATGGTCGTATTCATGTGACCAGTTTGGGTGAGTGCAGAAGGACTGCGAGGCACAAGCAGGCTGTCTTGTTGCGGCCCGGCTGACAGTGAGCAAACACTTCAATATAAGGAAGAGACACTTGGTAACAGTCATTAACGTAACAAAGTGCCCCATAGATCACTTCAAATTCATTTGAGTATTTTCAAGCGAATGCTTTCCCTTGAGAAATAGCAGCAGAACACTTTGTTAACTGTTTTGCAGCCTGGTCCAACTCATGTCTGTGTGGGCTGGGAGAAGCACCTGGGCGTCCCTGGCTCCCAAGGGGCGGTTCCTCTTGAAGCCTCCTGGTAGAGGTTGGTCAGCACACGGCCGGGGCCAGCACGAGGAGATGGTGGTAAGGACGAGAGCCAGCAAAATCATTAACAACAATCAAGTACCAAACATGCAGATTACTGACAGGTTGTTGTTACAGCTCTAGAGGAAATACAATTAATAAAACTCATCCACCCACACCACAAGCTGGTGCTTTCCTACTGCCTGCCACGTCTATCTCATCTGGTGTCGCAGCCCTGCCTTCTATCAGCAGCCTCAGACAACATTAACATTTGAATTAACATAAAATCCCTTTCTGGAATCTGTTAACGTTTATAATATTGCCATACTTTGCGTGATCATTGCATTTTTTCTGTTAGAGCAAGCTCGGTGAGGTTTTGTTGGTTTGTTTTGTTTTTTTGTTTTTTGTTTTTTTTCAAATGATACCAAACATGGACCTATTATGCTGCAAAAATCATGTATTTGTCTAATGATTTCCCATTGGTATCTTTGTTGCTATGAACCAAAGCGTTAAATAGAAGCCAGTACGTTAACGCGGTGTTGTTCTACATAATAAATTTGTATATCCCCAGATGGATATTTTTAACAGGGATTTTCTGAATAAAATGCATACAATGCTAGGGTATTAATAATTACTTAAGATCATTTTTTGACATTTAATGTTGACATCTAAAATATTTCCTTTAATTTTTGGTTGCTTCTGCAAACAGAAACGATGGCATTTGTCCTAGAAAAGACTGGATGGACAAATAATGTTTTTACTCATAATGAAATGAAAAGCAATAAAGAAAATGTGCTAAATGTCAACAGTAAAGCATATCTTCTCTTTGTGTATTATGAGGAAAATATACCCCAAAATGGCACACATGCAGAAAAACCTTTAAGTGACTTAATATGTTTGAGTATTAATGGTTTGAATGTTAATCCAGTGCAATGGTTCCATTTTTTTGAAAATTGGCTATTTAAAGGCATTATTACCTCAATAAATTCTCTATGGTCACTGTGGTAGCCACAGTATGAAAAATAATCATCATAAATCTGAATTTACAAAATATCTCCAAAATTGCACAGATTTGCTGGGAGAAACAAAAGATGAACTATACATTTCCTAACTCAGTGCATTTTGTGCTTGCAGGAGCTGTATGTACAAAGCCACAGCAGATGGGACCTGCAGGACAACCACAGGCATTGCTCGTGCCCCACATCTGTAGCACATTTGGGTCTGTGCGATATTAACAGTGGAGTTAAATCCAGCTGGCAAATGGTTGTAAGTGCTGTTCCCAAGGAGTCAGTATTGGATCTTGTCCTGTTTAATATCTTTAATGATGATCTGGATAAGGGAATTGAGTGCACCATTGGTAAGTCGAAGACAACACCAAGCTGGGAAGAGGAAGTGTCAATCTGCCTGGGGATAGGAAGGCCTTACAGACAGGCTGAATCAATGAGCTGAGGCCAATGGGATGAAGTTCAACAAGACCAAGTGCCAGGTCCTGCTCTTTGGTCACACCAGCCCTATGCAATGCTACAGGCTTGGGGCAGAGCGGCTGGAAGACTGTGCTGAGAAAAAGGACCTGGGGGTGTTGGTTGATGCTCAGCTGAACAGGAGCTGGCAGCATGCCCAGGTGGCCATGAAGGGACATACAAATGATGGACCAGGGCGAGGAGAGACACCCAATGGCTCCCAAGCCCAGTGTCAGTCCAGGCCCATAGTGAGCCCACAAGCTCCTTGCAGGAGTGCAGAACAGCCCCACGGTCCTGTTGAGGACATGGAGCTGAGACACAGCCTCCACCCTGTGTCCTTAAATCTGGGAGCAGATGAGTGGGCCACTGTTAGCCCTATAACAACCACAGTGCTTTAAAGATGAGTTACAGCCTTCCTTTTCATATCTACAACTGACTTTGACATGGGTAGCTGCAGCTAGCCCTACCTCTAATGTTTTATTAGATAAATCTGATTGATGAGGGGTTGTTTTTTTTTAATTCCTCTCAATCTCCTTAAATTAAAAAAGGAGAGAGAGAGAGTTGAAAAGAGCTGTAATTGCAAGTGAGCACTATAGAAACCTACAGCCAGCAGGCATGCTTCAAAGGCAGCGGGGACAGCCTGGACTCTTTAGTTGCCGGCTAGCAGAGCTTCAAATACGCCTACATGATGACTGTGTTTTAATTTTGATCCATACCAAAAGAGCTTAATTGGAAGGTGCTGTATATTTTTTGATGTGTATGTCCTTTTCATAGAATCACAGAATCATTTGAGTTGGAAGCGGACTCCTAAAGGTCATCTAGTACAACTCCTCTGCAGTGAACAGAGACACCTACAGCTCCATCAGGTGCTCAGAGCCTGGTCCAGCCCAACCTTGAGCACTTCTAGGATGGGGCATCCATCTCCTCTCTGGGCAATCTGTTCCAGTGCCTCACCACATCTACAGCAAAAAACATTCTTCCTTACATCCATTCTAAATCTTCCCTCTTTTAGTTTGAAGCCATTTCCCCTTGTCACATCACAACAGACCATGCTAAAGAGCCTGTCCCCTTCTTTCTTACAGCCCCCTTTAGATATCAGTTCCATGAGCGTGGCTGTTGCCAGAGATGGCCTTCATGGGACAGAACAGGAGTCTTGGCAGCAGGCACAGGGCTGCTGTGTGTGCCTGCAGGGAGGGGCAAGCACGACAGAACTTGATGAGGAACCCTTTGGAGCATGGGAAAACAGAAGACATATCCCTCCTGGCCAAGGAGGGATATGTCTGTTCCCCATCCCGTCCCCATCCTTGCGAGGAGCAGGAGTAGAGCTGCACCTTTCTCCAGCTTCCCTGTGGCCTGCCTGGTGTGCTCCCCGGCACAGCTGGGGAATTAAGCAACTAATTTTCATTAGTGTCAGTGTGCCTTGCACATAACTCTAAACTACCAATTAAAGTTATCGATTCAGATCAGTAAAGGTACTAAATTCCAGTCGGAACAGAAAAAGCAAGTACTAAACTTACGGGGACAATCTGTTTAATGCTGCAGTGGATTAAAGCAACTGATTTATCATCTTTGTCTCTTTACAAACACTAATCCTCGCGATGTAGGTCTTGACCAACTCCCGTGCTGTTGCAGTTGTTCATTTCCTCTGGCTGGGACAGCTGTGAGCTGCGAATCCCACTCTGCTGCCTGAGAGCATCTCACTCGTCAGAAACCAGAGAATGTCTTTTTCGGCTGATTAATCCTGCAGGATGATTAATTATTGTGTAAAGATAATTTTGTGTTTATCAGTTTGGGAATTGAGAATTTATCCTTTTATTTCAAGATCCCGCAGACACATATGGTACAAAAGGTCTGTCATTTTCCACCGGCTTCTGGCATTCTCAGGCGGCTCTTCCCAGCCTGCTTGAGTCTGCACAAAGCATTACTGGTCCTGTGTCCACACTCTGGAGAAGATCTTTATTATTTTTCTGTTCTCATTTCATCTGAATGAAGGTTGCACCAGAAAAGGTCACTGCCAAAAGTTGTGGTTTTTTGAAAAATTTGTCCTGGAACATGCCAAAAAAAAAAAAAAAAAAAAAAGGTTTGTGTTTGTATTTTCTTACTCAGCATGAGCTAATTCAGGAGGCATGGATGTCTGAGTTGCTGTGCATCAGGAGTGGCCTATGCCTGCTCAGTGCATAGCAGTAGTTTAAAAAGCTAATAGTATGTTTGAACTAAGAGCGAGAGAGAATGCAAAAGAGTATTATAATTGTTCATAACAGAAATTTCTATAATTAAAAATGGAATTCTCTGGCAATGGAGCAGAAATAGCAATTTTCTACCCAGTGAAGCTCCAAATTATTTTAGAGGGAATTAGATGTATTCTCCTGGACTATGACCGTTCTGAAAGATTTTTTGATGCTAAACTGTATCTGAATATTGGAGAGAGCAAGCTGTGCTGTCCTCTCACCTGCTGACAGCTCCGAGGCTGAAAAATCACAGACAAAAGTGCTGTCGTTTTTGTATTTGTTACAGTTATTGTCCCTCTTCACATAACCACAATGTGGGAAATAACCTTCTGTAACCACCGTGTGTTCTTGTGCATATATTTGCCTGTGTTTCAGCCAAGATGGCCACTGGCTTTATATACATTGCATCCCAGGACATTAGTTTTATGGGGATAGTGGCTGAAAGGGGACTTAGGGCTCCTGTTGTAGGACAGACAGCTCTGAATGTTCCTAATGGGAAACACCCTTGTGCCCAAGGAGCTGTGTGACCCAAGATCCCCACATCTGCTATCCCACTGGCCTCCAAAGCAGCTGTAAAAGTGAAGAACCCTTCCTTCCTCATCGCAGTCTTTTAAATAATGGCTTATGAGCATCCATTTCAGCACAACCCCCAAGAACATGTTGGTCTTTTCCAAACCTGATCTTCCACATACCATAAGGCTGCCTAGATGGCTTGTGCAGGTAAGGACAAGGAAATATTTGGGATATGTGCATGCACCAGAGCCAGCATGAAGTTGCCATCTAGTTTTGTCTTCCCTTGCTCATTCCAGGCTACAGCCACCCAGTCATACTTTGTCCAAGCAATTCTCTGCTTGGGAGCCTGGTGTAGTTCTGTGTTAAGTAACTGCCTTGGAGTTAAGCTGCAGAAAAAGTTCAAGCACACACTTGTTCACATGGGAAATTCTCCTTGCAGTGAGGCACTGCCCAGTGCCATTGGAATGAGGATGCTGGTGCGACTTCCTCTGCAACCCATGGGAAGAGGTGGAGGGGGCCAGCTCCTCCAGCTGAGATCGGCCATAAATCGGTGTAAATCACCAGGAAGCAGTGGGTGTTTGCCTCCATTAGCTCTGATATAAATATTGCTGCTCTGCCCTCGCTTCGGCAGCGAGCATTTCTCTGCTCAGTGCCTGTGCTGACAAGCTGCCTCGGCTGCGAGGCTGCATGCCCCGGCCTTTGGCTTCATGCTATGGAGAAAAGGGCTAAGTTTGTGCTTAATGTACTGGGCGGGCACCCAGGGGATGCTCAGCAATTCCCAGTGCTGCCACAGACTTCCCGTGTGACCTCGGATAAATCATTTAATCGCTGTTTCTGCAGGAGGAGGCATTAAAGCCTCCTCCATCTTGTCTGTTTTGTATTTTTTAAAAGTGTGACACTGGATGGCTTTTATTCAAAGGTCTTCCTCTTCAAAATATGTCTGTCTTTGCTTGTCGTTTAAGACTTGGTCTGCATTGAAGAGGTTTGTGACCAGAGGTGGATCTGGAGGCACGAACCTCCCTGCTTTGGTCAAAGCCTTGTGAAGAGGAAGAGATTATGCTCCAGATCTGGAAATCTGACCCAGCCTGGCTGCCTGTAGCAGAGCTCATTGCTGCAGCAGCTCATCAGCACCAGGTCCCTCCACCGGCTCGGTGTGCCCTGCTGTGCCAAGGAAGCTTTGCAGTTGTCCCCAACGTCTGTGTTAGAGCCAGACAGTCAAATGTCACCCTACCTATCAGCTTGGGGAGGTCAGCAGAGGGAACATGTTTTACTTGAAGAGCTGATATAATTGTTTAGAGCAAACAGACAGCTCAACATTTTTGCTAACTTAGAAAATCTAGCATCTCAGGAGAATGTGTTTGGACTCAACAAGGCCGTTTTTGTAGGCAAGGCGTTGTTGTTAATCTGCATGTTTGGCACTGCTGCTGGAGAGTGTCCTCTTTGCTTTGAACAAGACATGTTCGTGGACTGGAAGCTGTTTTTGTGGGACTTTGGTTTTAATGCTGTGGGATCTCTCGGCTGCACCAGCACAAAATCTCTGGTCGCTGCTGCTGGATTGTCCAGCCAGGACCAGCTGTGGGAGTGGCAAGGCCAATGTGTCGTATCACAAAATGAGGTTTAAATGAGACGATGAGTGAATGATGCGGTCAGAATTGAAAGAATGATCAGCATCTCCCTGTAATGAGCTCTGCTTAATATGTCAGAAGCCCACATATGCTTGATCTGCATTCTGGCCAGCTAGGAGCCTTGCACTGACTTCATACAATTATTTGTCACAGCTGATTTGGGTAAGGCACATTTGAGATGTAAGATGTGTGACTCAAACCTCTTTTATTCCCTCAAGAATTTTCTCTTCTGCCTGAAATGGGCTCTCGGAAGGCAAACACAGTGGCAAAAGCAGGGCATACAGATTGCTGCTCTTCATTTGGGGCGCCAGGGCTGGATGAAGGGGCAGAAGTACAAGCAGCTGAGTCGTGTGGGCTGTGTTTCTCTGTGTCACGATGCACTCAATTACATGTGTGTCTGCTGCCTTGCACGTAGAGATCTGGTATGGAAGGTGCAGTGCTGTGCCATTGCTGGTGGCCAAATAGTTGGAGCCTGAAGGTTTTACTTTAGGTGGCACTTTCAAAGTTGCTGCCTTAAAGTATGTGACAAAGGTTCACATAGGCAACTCGCAAGCCCATCTGCTGAGCCGTGTATCTCATGCAGATTTGCTCTACTCCTCCAGATCTACTCGCCTTTTCAACACCTCTATACATGCTTCTCACTGTATCTTTGTATTCTGTGCTTTATATATCTTGCTGCTGTGATATGTATTAACTACTCAGGCTCCCAAGGGCCTCAGAGACGAGTCTACAAGAATCCAGTAATAATCCATTTGTGTACAAAACGTGTTCTTCAGTGTTAGTGCATTGTGGAGGGCTGGCGTTACCTGACAGCTGGAGCAGAGCCTGCAGACAGCAATGCTCTGAGCTGTGCCTCGGGCTCTTCGATAACTCCTCTGAATCACCAGCACTTTTCCTGCTCCCTGTACCCGATGGCAGGCAGGCTCAGCTCACTGAGGAGCACTGGTGGTGCTGAGCGGCTTCCAGAGCCATCACTGCGAGGCACCACGGGGTTTGGTGCAGTGCAACTAGTGCCACCCACCTTGTCACCTTATCACCCGCACCTCAGCTGGAAGTGGGCTTTTCCAGACCTTTCTGGTGACACGTGTAGCAACAAAGCAGCTCCCTCTGGCGTGCAGTGGTGTTTCTGATGAATTGTCCACTGCCTTCTGATTTAATTTCAGACGATCTTAGCCCAGAAAAAAAAAATGCAGTACGTGCTGATCAGGAAGTACAGAGCATACAGTAAGTACAGTTCAAAAGCTGCATTACCCTTATCTTTTAGTAATGATCAATTAGCATGAAGGTCAGTGGGCAGCTTGGAAATGAGTCAGATGAGAAGGGCAGAAGGAGGATTTGAATGGGAAGGAAACTCTTGATTCATACCGGGTGTTTAAAGCCGTAACTCTGTAACAGTGGGGGCGGAGGGTAGCGTTAAGTAGTCCTGCTGTCACACTGACTCAACCAGCATGTAAATCACCGTGCAGAGAGGGCAGTGGCTTCTTCCTGGTGCTGAAACATCACACTGCACCGCAGCACGGATTTCATGTTGCGTGGAGCCTTCCTTGCCCTCCACTGCACCACGATGTTCCTGGCCAGCTGAAACACCAGCACTGCACAGTGCCATGGAGCTGGTGACACGTGTAATGTAAAAGTCTGCTCCCTGATGTGCACCAGAATGGGTGAGATCAGCGGTGAGAGGAAGGTGCGCAGCAAAGCCATTGGAGAACGGGGGGCCTCCACGTTCTCCAGAGCATCACTATGCAGCACTTCCTTAATGTATTGGGGGGAAGAAGAAAAGAAGACTTGTAACCAATTAATTAACTTGCAAATTTTACACAGATGATCCAAGTGTGCCACATTAAACAGTAATTGGTCCTTCCCAGTGTGTATGTGCACTCTGAGATAAATAAAAAGGTATTAAAAGACATTACAGAGAGTTGCATGTGCACACCCAGGGTAGTGTGGGCCTCTTAATGTGAGCGTGTGCTTGAGCATGGTTTTTTGATGCCAGATGTTACAGTTTGGGTAGAAATGGCAGGGCAAATGGCTCTGTTCATGCTAGTAAGGTATTATGGTATGTTGCCTTTTGCCTGTCTGTGGTCTTTACCCTGCCAGTTATTTGAAGCAAGTGTGCTGCAAGGGATTCTGTCTTCACTTGAGAGCATCCTTGTTGTGGCCTCTCCCCCAGCTCCACTTTCTGTGCAGATGCAATGGTGAGGCCTTGGATGCTCCCCAAGCAGCTCCAGGCTCCCTCCCTCTGTTATCAGAGCTGGACTGTGGGTGGCTTCCACTGGGATTGTGCCCGTGCAGCAGTAGGCCTGGAGTCACAGCAGCAGAAGAAATGCTCCAGCAGCACCCAGCAGCATCACAGTTGATTCTGCTCTAAGAATTGATGTCTCTGAGGCAGCTTTTCTGGGCTGAAGCAGGAAGGTGAGCGTTGGCACTTGGCCTGGATTTCAGTGTGATGGAATCTGTCTTGTTTCTCCAGTTTACATATCCCTGTTGCCATCGGACGGGCTGGCGGATGGGTGAAAATAACTCTGTCGCCTTTCTGCGTGTTTATTTCCGCTTCCCTCTCCCCCACACACATCCATACGCAGAGACACACAGAGAGAGGCTGAACAAAACACTACGCAGCCTCCCCCAGTGCTGCGTGTGCGAAGCGTGCAGGGTACCACACTTCCAGCTTCCCTTCCTGAAACACCATATGTTCTGGACGGTGAGCTTAAAATACCCTGATGAGTGGTGTTTTAAAGCACAAGCGCTACGTGCAGCGCTTCTCTGCTCTCTGGAGGCTAATTAATCCCCTTAAAATAGAGAGTGGTGGAATAGGTGCTTGTGGTAGAGAGCAGCTGAGCTGCCTGTTGAAGATGATGAAATGTAAGTACAAAGGAGAATAGGTAAGGGTGGGTTAAAGCTGTGTTCCTGCCTCTGACAGTTTACTTTGATGAATGCACTCATTCACTCATATTCACCATTTGGATCCTGCATAATCAGAGATAACAGGCGGATGGTTTGCATGAATAACTAAGTTTGTCATGTTTAATTTTCTTTAAAAAAAGAAACAGCAGTTGCTTTACCCTCATCCTTCAGGCCCAATACATATTTATAAATTGTCAGGAAATGAAAAGCCTTTTAACGGCACGCAACAAGCATGCAAAAGCACCAAGAGAAATAACCGGGAGAGCAGCAAGGAGGGGAGCGGAGCAGCCTGCCCTGCGATCACCTGGTGCAGGGCTTGGGCAGAGGATGCTGAGCTGCCAGAGCTGCTGTGAGTGTAAGGGAGATTTGTTGTGTGTTCTCTGGCGGTGTCTGCTGACAACTTGACATCGCACAACAGGAGGCACTAAAACTGAGAAATAAATCTGCATTTGGCAGTTAACTAGTAATGCAGCAAGTGGCTGTGCTGCTTAATATTTGATGGGTGGCTGGCTTTATTGTGCCTGTCCCACCTCTGACAACTCCTTAAAACACATCGAAGGTGCAGCAGGATTTTGCATGGAACAAAATGTTGATGGATGGCTGCGTCCAGATGTGGTGTACTCAGTACAGGAGAGATGTGGACCTGGTTGGAGAATGTCCAGAAGATGACCACAAAAATGATCTCAGGGATGGAACACTTTCCCTACGAAGACAGGCTGAGAGCTGGGGATGTTCAGCATGGAGGAGAGGAGGCTCTGGGGAGATCTGTGAGCAGCCTGTCAGTATACAAAGGCAGGCTGTAAGAGAGGAGGGGACGGGCTCTTTCGCAGGATCTGCTGTGACAGGACAAGGGAAATGGTTTCAAACTGAAAGAGAGGAGATTTAAATTGGACATTAGGAAGAAGATTTTTACAATGAGGGTGGTGAGGCACTGGAATGGGTTGCCCAGAGGGAAGGTGGATGCCCCATCCTTGGAGACACCCAAAATCAGGCTGGACTACTAGCACCTGATGTAGCTGTAGGTGTCCCTGTTTATTGTGGGGCAGTTGGACTAGATGACCTTCAAGGGTCCCTTCTAATTCAAATGATTCTATGATTCAATGGGAGCCGTGCAGTGCGGACACCCAGGTGCAAGGGCTGACTGCATCCCAAAGGGGCTATGGTCCAGGATGGGCCTCTCTTGGCCCCTGCCAGGCACAGGCTAACTGCTGCTGCACAATACTGCTAATAGTACAATTAAAAAAAATCTGCTCTTTATTGAGCAAGTGATTTCTGCAGAGAATAGTGTGAAATATTGAAATGTCTGTAGAGAGGTCCCACGGGAGAAATTCAGAACAAGAAAGATTGAATCACTAAAAGAGAGAGAAACCAGGAGTCGCTAATGTGAGGCTGAAGGGAGAAGACCAAATCTAGTTAGAGGGTCTTCTAACCAGAGCAGCTTTTCCATAATCATCAAAGAGGACCTTTGCCATAGGAGACTTCTTACTTCCGTACCAACGTGCATGCCACCAGACACAAATCCCTCAAGAGCCAACTCAATGACACTCAGTGTAAAACCGCTAGGCAGAAGCACAGTTGGATTATCAGTGTGTCAGCAGCCCAGGAGCTGCGGTTGGCGGGACAGCTCGGGGTGAGTGTGGGGCTGGCAGTGGGGGGGCCAACCCTTGGGACCCGCCAGGCTTTTGGGCACCACCTGTGTGGGCTGCAAAACGCTGAGCAAAGCAGTGTTGAAAGAAGCTCAGAGTGCATCCTGGAGTGCGGCGTTCGGGCTTCCTGGCAGAAATGATAAATCTCACCAAAAATATCGCTGAGATGAAAAGCACAAAGTGTTTGCCACTAGTAGTTGTCTAGGGAATAGAGAATAATGAAATAGCAAATTCAAAACCACAAGGGCCTGTAAAACACTGTTTTCCTGCTAAAAATATCTCACAAAAAAATCTTTAAAGCATCGACCCCCCCTTCTTTTATAGACCTTGTTTCATTCAAGCACTTACGCACATGCTTAATGTTAAGCATGTAAGCCGTTCTCCCGATGTCTGTGGGAAGAACGTGCGTTGGAAGTGTTGGCATGTGTTAGCATCTGGCTGGATCCCACCGTGGCAAACGGCTGTGAGAATCTGGCAGAGGGAAGATGTGCAGAGCCTGATTCTCATTTACGCCGAGGCGGCTCTACACGGCGCCCCGGGCAGCAGGGCTCTTGCAGAGAGTGTAAGTGTGTGCAAACACTAAACCATGTCATTAATTTAAAATCCCCCGAAGTTAGCCTGAAATAGTCCCATACAGACATACTGGGCCTGGCAGACCACAGGCATCCCAGCTCCATGCCTCTGTTCCTCCCCAGAAAGGGCTGGGCAGTGCTCACGCTCCGGCCGGCCGCCCCGTAAATCACAGGCGAGCCCAGCGCCTCGCCAGCTGTCTGGGCTGGAGAGCTCGGTCTCAAACAGAGACATTAACATTTTCGTTAATAGGGATATCTGTGTTGCTACATAGTCTGAATTGGCCTCTATTACTTATTAATGAAGATCCGAAAGTGCATGTACTTAAGACCTTGCTTAGCTAAGGGGAGCCTTCTAGGGCCAATTTGAGTCCTATTTAATGACTAATGGCTATTGAGACATAATGTCCACTAAGCAGATATCACATCCTATTTAGTATTTAATGTTTAAATATTTAATTAATTAAACACTGCCAAATATTTAATTAAACGCCATCAGAGCCATCCTGACACTTCCACTATGCATAATGCAAAGGAAATCAGTGCTTTCCTTATCAGCCTACAAGTAATGCAAATTCAGCCTTACACAGAAATTGCTGGGATCTGCGTAGCCAAAATACCTGAAACCACACGCAACAGAGTGGGCTGTCTTAAAAAAAAAACATTTTTTTTTTTCCAAGATGAGCTGAACTAAACGTTTTATTTTAAATCAAGCTCCGAAGTGACACGTAGGCAAAGTGGTGGTACTGTGCTCTGCGCAGAAACAAGAATGCTATGCTTGTATATTGACTTTTAATTATTTAAAAGTAAATGACTGCTACTTAGCATGGCATACCTGCCAGCAGTTTACACTAGTTTTGCTTAAATATTTACTCTGCTATTCAATAAAAAATGAGTGTACTGAAGCAAAAAATGAGAACCTACAGTATCACATGGTCCTACCTGTGGCATGCCAAGTTCACAAGGATTTATTCACAAAGAGATGCTAGATTTTGTTGGTTTTCTCCAGCTAAGCCAAAACATGAGTTTAAATGATTCTCGTTGCATTTCCAGTGACAAACTGAGTCCTAATTTTCAGCTTGTAACATTTTGTTTCAAATTTACTGATAGAAAGTTGGCATGCAGAAATATAAAGATCTTTAAGTCCCAGTTTTGAAATCTGGACACCCAGAAGGTACGGAGACATCTAGAGCTGAGTTGCTGATTTGAGGACTTTCTTACCCTGCTCCATCCTGTGCTGCATGCTGGGGATGCCGGACCACGTTCCATCGCTCCCAGCCCATGTGGGGATCCTTATTTTAACATTCGCACACGGGATCCCTCGCTAACAAGGAATGTGCTGACCAGCTGGATACACCATTAAAGTCACATCATTTTTATGCTCAAATTCAAGCCACTTATTAATGAATTGAGGATACACATTTGGGCTTTCTGTAGAGGATCTCATGTGATCTTATTGGCTGCTGCAGTCAAATTACCTTCCACTGCAAAGAGCTGATGCTCCAGTTGCTCAAATTGCATTTGACTTATATAAACAGGCAAAAGGGGAAAAAAAAAAAAAAAAAGATAAAAAGAAAAGGACTCTGCGAAGCTTCTATTGTGAGGACCTTTATCTCTCAAGTTCAGTGATGCTTTGCTTTGTCTGTTTGCATTTATTGAACAATCATTTCCCCGAGCAGCCAGGAATTTGCCCTCATCTACAGGCAGCAGCGACGGTTTGAGTGCTCATGTTCTCCTGCCCACCCAAGCAATAACCGCAAACCGCGCTCATTCCTTTCACCTCTCTGCAGTCTTTTAAACAAAGGTACATTACGACGCGAGGAGGGGGCAAAATGCCCACTGCCCCCAAATAAGCGCCCGGACCCGCGGTGCGGCTGCTCAGCTGAGGGGCATGAAGCGGTCTCCAGTGGCGCACGAGAGCTACGTGGGGAGCTCAGCGTGGGCACGGCTCGAGGGCTGCGGTTCTGGTTTATAAAGAACCCCTCCTTCAGCCGCCCGCCACGACCCTCGGCTCCCCGTCCGCGTCGCCACCGCTCCATCACGCGGAGCGCAGCCCGCAGGCGCTGCCCGCCATTGCCGGGGCTCTGCTGCCACCTGGCGGCACGGCGGGGCCGCCCCGCGCCTCAGGGCGCCCGCAGCTCTTCTGCCCGCGTCCCGGCGGAGAGGAAGGGCGGGCTGCATCTGCTGGGAGAAAACACGGAGCTGGAAACTTCTCGCTTTGCCTTTCGACCTCCGCAG
This sequence comes from Meleagris gallopavo, assembly GCF_905368555.1. Lineage (NCBI taxonomy): Eukaryota > Metazoa > Chordata > Aves > Galliformes > Phasianidae > Meleagris > Meleagris gallopavo. The sequence goes on from NC_139416.1 coordinate 7,872,862, forward strand.
GTGCTTGAAAGGCCTCTGCGAGCACCAGGCTTTTGGCCACATGGGTTGATAGGCAGCAACGTAGTGATTCCATAAGAATTGGGATGTGTGGCTGGGACGCGCGGGTGTTAGTTCTGCAGTTCCAAAACGAACATCTTTCCTTTCACCGTCTCACACAAAACGTTGTCAGGAGTGGTGCTGTCACTGCGTGTCCTGACTGCAGCCATCAGTCAGAGAGCGGCTTCGCCGGCCAGGACAGAACGCTCCCAAACACTGCTTCACCGTGCGACCTGTGGGCACACGGCCAAATTCAGCACAATCACCTGTTTCCCAGATGGCTCCGTGATCACCAGTAACATACACCCATACAGCTCCGACCCAGACACGGGTCAAGCTCTGTCTCAAAGCAAATATATATTGGTAACAAATGTGCCGCAAGCTCTCCCAGCCCTTTTTCTGGGCGAGTACACAATGAGAGATGTCCCAGTCCTAAAGATAGGAGCTGGGACCACTGATCCGGTGCTGGTGGGTGCTGTGAGCACAGAGCCCCTTTTGCAGAGGCCAGGCTCTGTGCTGCGTGCTCTGCTGCTCTGCGTGGCCCAGCGCTGCGCCCTGCGGCTCCTCACCGCTGAGCTGATTGCCCGTTGATCCTCCACTCCTTCAGCGATGACGATCAGCTTTTGAACTGCCGTAAATGAGGCCAATCAGCATTACTTTCGTTTCATTACTTCAAGAGCTTACTCATAAATTTCCTCTTATCCTTCTTCCCCTTTGGTCTGGAATTAGCCACTGTACTTGGTAGGAGCTGCTGTACCCGGTTCTCCTCGATTGGAGCCATTTGATCTTTCCCAGGTTTAGCGATCAACGAGCAAACACGCTTTGCCTCGCTTGATTTAAAGAAATACACCTTCTTGTCCATTTTTCTTGGCATTGCACGTGCCGTGCTGCTGGTGACGTATGGAAAGAGCTGCAGCACTTAGCTGACCTCAATATAATACGGGAGAGAATGAATTGGCAACGAGTCTGTAAAATAATTAACAACATCTTTCATTTAGCAGTGTGAATTTTATTACTTGGACGTTAAAAACACGAGGATGGATTTCATTGCAGGCTAAGGGGTGTTTTCCCCCAGTATTACCAGGCAGCCCACAACTCACTGTGTGGCAGAGGTGGGACAGCTTTAAAGCTACAACCTTTTGGGGGTAAAAACCGTGTATTCCTCAAAAGATACAAAAGGAATGTGAAACTATTTGTGTAAACACCCTTGCAGCCAGTGCTGGCTAACTCCTCCTCCTCCAGCTGCCATGGAGAAGGTATTTGAGAGCCATTTGGAGGCACTCGCTACCTTTCAGGCTCCATCCACCCTCGCTTTTGGGGAAGAGCCATTTCCTAACTAAACATAAATGGTTCCACCTGTGATAAATAACAATTTTTTTTCTTGAGATGCTTCAATTCATGGCACCTGGAGGACACCAAAGCTCCCCATAAAAGTGTCCTGTGTGGTTGTGAATGCTTTTGGGGCCTGAGTTCTTGCTCTGCATCTTCTTGTTTTGTAGTCCTTGCCTTGGAGGAGACCCAAGGCAAGCAATTATTGTTTCTGCTGCTGTGCCTTTCTCCTGGTGGTTGGAGTAGTAAGGCAAGGTACAATCTCATCTTTTCTCTGCATGGATCTACAAGCCCGTGGGGAGTCTTCTGGAACAGAAAAGCAATAAGTGGAAGCTTGGTACTTGCAGCATGAGGGCTCCCCACCATTCTGGTGTGTTAGCGTAATAGTCTTTAAAAAAAAAAAAAAAGTTTTTTTTTTTTTTTTTTAAATTAGTGCTATACATATGTGAAATGAGAGCTGGTGCTGGCATGCAGAGCGAGGGGTCTGTGCAGCTGAGGTTTGCTTTGGTTACTCTGAAAGCCATGTGCTCAAGGGAACCAGCTTGTGGTGGCTCCAGTTTATCATGTGCAAAGTGGGGATAATAATAACCTACGTCAAAGGGGTGCTGCAAGACTTAATTAATTAGTATTTGCAAGGAGCTTTCGGATAATTAGATTAGAGGTGCTATATTAACACAAACTGTTATTGTTATTATTTATTTATTATGTACTTTTAGAGTTCATCTGTGCAGGAAATTTTTGCTGAGCCTATCTTGTAGATGTAGGCAGAGGGATTGCATTGAGTTGAAATGAGCAGAGGTGTGAGCTCCAATTCCAGCTCTTGCTAGTAACTTCTCCAAGACAATGCACACCCAGAGGCTGTGATGATTATATAAACTGATGCGTGGTCCCAAGATTAGAGTATGGGAAGTGTGGCACTGCCTTGTTGAGGTGGAGTAGCTCCTGGACTTGTTTTTTAACTGGCAGAATATTCTTAGGACTCTTATGAAATGGGAAAATGCAACAGTAACAGAATGGTCAGGTGGATCAGCACTGTGGGGACCTGGTGCTACGAAAGATGCTACTGCCACACTGGGTCATGGTGCAATGCACGCAGATTCTGCGCTTTTTCCAAGAAATGAAATTATTAGCAAATATGCAAAATATGCTTTTTAAAGTGGTGAATGCTTTTCCATCTGACTCTGTCTTCTCTAGGTAATTCACCCCTGAGGTGAATACTTGGGTCAGAGTTAAATACAGCTGCTTTGGGATTTTGTGGGTATGAAAACAGACTAATTTGGTGCATAAGTCATTTTTAGTGCACTAATTTCCTGTTTTACATGCAGAATGGTCTATAAATGGCAAAAAAAAAGTCTTCAGCAAGCTAAGCCTAAAGCATCCGACTCAGATATACTGAATACTGGAGACTTCCTTAAGAGCGTATTATATGAAAACTCTTGGTGTTTCTACTGGAGACCAGCAAATCTTTATCAGTTTATAGCTCTGCATAGGTTATTAGTTGTCTCAGGCTTGCATAGCTCTGTTTTTCTTCATTAATATTAGGCTTTTATCCTTTCAATTTTTTGAAGAGCTTAAAGTCCACAGTGGAAGATCTGAAGTCTTTCTTCATTAAAAAGAACAACAACAAATACAGAGTGCAAATGAGATATTCAGGGGAATGGAGCAGGAGCTGCTGCTGTCTGGAGCTGGTGGCTCTTCTGCAGTGTTGCCAGGTGCTGCTGCAGCTCCTCCCATCCCTGGGTGCACCAGGGCAGTGTGCAGCCCTGCAGGGCAGGGTGCTGCCCCACACTGAGCCCTTGCCCTAGCCGTGCTCCTCTGCCACCAAAACTGTTGCTTGAATTCATAGCAAAGGTTTCTCACCTGAATTACGCCGGTGCATTTGCAATAATGATTGATGGTGTTGTGTAGTTTTGTCTTGCACAATGGCAAGAGCAGAGCTTGTGTTAACCATGTGCCTAGAGCTTGCAGTGTGCCTTCTGTCTGGACAGAAATGAATGTACCACTTCTGTCCCTCTGTCCCATTCTAGGCCCTGGATAGAAAAGTACCAGTCTAGGTCATAATCTGCTGAATCACTTTAACCTTGAGGGCTCTGTCAACTTCTGTGGCTTCTGCTGGTGGTTCCCATTAGGAGCAGGTCCTTGTTGCCTTCAGCCAAGTCATGGCAAGGATGATCTGCCCTGGAGGGGAAGGTATTAAAGTCTGAAAAACTTGTGAAAATTCTTAAAAGCAGACAATCTAAGAAAAGGTTTTGGATGAAGTTTCCTTCCTGTAGCTGATAAGTTTACAATGTGGTTGAGCCCCTCATGAAGGCCTGGCTGAGGATTTGAAGTGGCAACAGAGCTGTATGAACAGAGGAGAGAGTCCCTGCCGCACCCTTCAGGTTTCAACCCCATCTTTCTGTCTCCTGCATTCTCAATAGTGCGTTGCTTCGACTCTTTCCCTCTCTATCCCAGTGCTTCATCTTTAGGACATGTTTTACTACAGTGTTCAGTAATGCTCATGAAATTAAGCTGTTTCCGTGAAGATGGGATCTCGAGTGCAGCACTAACATGTGCAGGTGTAGACAGCCATGGGGCTGGAGCGTGTGCCGTACGTGTAGAGCAGCAGAGAGTCCGCAGCGGGCCTGGCGTGCCCAATTTATGGCCATTTACATGTGAAATTGCTCTGCTCTAATTTGCATATGCAGTCAGGGTAATCGTGGGCCAATTAAACTTGTAGTTCGCAAAATCTGGGCCTGAAACCTTTACAACTCTTACTAACATACTAATCTGAGCGTATATGTCACTTCATCAATTTCATGAAACCATAAATTTTTCCTGTCTGGCATCACCAGCTGCATGTGTGAGTCACAGCGCCTGCATTGTCACTGGAGTTCGTCTGAAGGAGCCATAGGCCCCATGCAGAGACTGTGGAAGATATTTTTAATGAGCTCTTCCCTATTCAAGGATTGAATCAGAGCCGTTACGATGTCAGTGTAAGATTCATTGCAATATCTAGGGGAGATTTATCTTTACTCTTCCATTTTTTTAAAAATGCTGTTGTCCTGAAGGAGTTGTTACAATGTCAATAAATGTGTTGCCTACATTTGTTAGTGCAAATGCAGTTACGCCAAAGAGATTTGTCTTAGGCCCTTTGCTCCTACCTTGTGGTTGAGGAAGAGTGGCTTCACACTGAGCAGTGTGGCAGGTGGGTGGCCAGGCTGGCAGAGAGCCTGAAGGCCATCAGGGATGGGCCCTGGGGTTCTTGGTTTCCAGCCCTGGGGAGGGATGGTGGAAAGGATGGAGGGCCTTCTGCAGGCAAACAGAGCTGGGTGCTGCCTGGGTCCCACCAGCTGGTCCCAGGAGCTGCCTCCTCTGCCCCAGCTGGATACATCTGCAAGCACCCAGAGAGCTTTTGCTCACTCAGAGAGACAGGCTTTAAAAATGTCATGTCCAGCCAGCTTTGGTAGGGTTCTCCCTGTGAGGCACAAGTTGAGCACTGCATTCAGCCTTCTCAAAGGGCACCTACTGCATCCCCAGCTACCCCTTTGTGTAGCCCGACTCTTCGGGCACGTCCTGCTAATTTAGTGGCATATTTCTGAATACTTCGTGTTGGAGAAAGGCTTTATCATAGCCAGATGCTGTTGACGACTTGAGGTTTGGCTTTTGTTCAGTTAGAAGAGCTCTAGCTATTGAAGCGCTGAGTCTGGGGCTGGCTATCTCGGAGCCAGATGGTTTCGTTCCAAATGTTTAAAATCTATAAATCTTTAATCTATAAATTCTGTTGTCACTATGAAAATGATAGGTTAAATTTTGCAGTCCTCACAGATAGTTACCCTCTGAGTAGATATCATCAAAGATTAAAAAGTCATTATTTCTTGGCTTTTTATATATTTTTCCTTCTTTGTCATTTTTGTGCAAGTTCCTACAGGGAAAAAATTATTCTAAGCTCTGAGCTGAAGAAGATCAGAATTGAGCTTCTCTGAACTTGGTTTGAAAGAGTGTTTTCCAGTGTATTTCTCCTCTTTGGTCTAGCTGCAGTTTTTTATGACTTGAAAAGATTTTTGTTATTTGTATTCTAACCAACAGCAGATTTTATTCTTTCAATGATTTTTGTTGTGTTTGCTGTATACATTTTGCAGAAAAGTGGTTATTTACTTCACTTTTACCCTTGTATTTCTGCTTTTGGGCCTGTAAGCAACATTTTTTTTTTCCCTCCCCCTTTAAATCTTAGTAGGGACTCGTGTGCCACTGGCTGGCTGTGACTGAATGCTGAGGCTTTCAGGGCACAGTGCTGTGACTGTCATCTTGCTTCTGAAGAATGACCTAACTAAAAACACCCTCAGAAAGGTCTGTTCCTGTTCAGACTGGACTAAGAGGCTGGAGGAAGGGGTGTGATTGCCTTTGTGCCCCAAAGACAGACCCACAGATGTCGTATGTGTAAGGGGTTGCCAACCCTGTGCATATCTGAGCCCCATGTATTTCCTGCTGGCACTGTGCTGCCAATTACCTGGGATTTACCTTACCAGTGTCCATTGATGTGTGTTCCCATCTGTAGGGCAAGGGGATAGTCCTCTCACAGGACTGGGAGAAGATATCTACAGCTGACAGTGCCAATTGAAAGCCAGGAAATCTGGGGCATTTGAAGTTATCTCAATGCCTGGCAGTTTTTAAGCCCAATCAGTTATGAGTTTGGGACACAAGATGTAGTGTCAAAGATGACAAATCCTTGCTTGGAGATGGCTAGGGGAGGCTGGAGTAGGTCAACTTGTGATAAGTTGCTGCTGGGCCAGCAGCACCTCTAGCAGCATAGCTCCCAAGGGCTGCCTGCAGCTTTATTGCAGGACTAAGGCCAAGGCCACTGATGAGTGTAGGGTAGCCTGGCCACACCTCCTGCCCTTTAGCAATGTCCTTGCTGTAGCTGAGATATACCTGTCCCTCTGGAGCATAGTGCTAGGGCAGGGTTGTGCCCAGCGGGGCTGCCCAGCTTGGCCCCTATGTGGGGAAGGGAACAGGCCCCTGGAACACAGCTGGGAGCTTCGTGCTACAATTGTGCTCCAGTGTAACTTTAAAGTTGTTAGGGGCGAAGCTTTTTATCTGCATTTATGCAAATTTATTACAATTAATGCAAATTGCAATCTATTGTTTTTTTAATGATATTGGCAGGCATGAGTGATTCAGGAAGACACTGGACTGATTTTTCACTATCTTGCATCTTTTCTAGCACTTTACACGTGTGCACTGTAAACAGAAGTGTCTAGTGCAACTTTTTATGCTTACTTCACATAGGGCATTAGGTTAAAAGCAGTTTGGATAAATCCAGCGTAAATCCACTGTCTTGAAAATAAGGACTGTTGTTGCCTGATCCCTATATCCAAGCATCCTGGCCGAGGCAGCGACCTGCTGTAAGGTACAGAGCAGGATGAGAGCCACACACTGTTCCTTGTGCAGTGCCACGAGCTGCAGCTCCAGCTGCAATCTGTACCGAGTGACTTGGAAGTTTATTTTTGAATTCCTTTCTAGTTTATAATATCTGGATTGAACCTTGGATTCTGCATCTCCTCACCATGTTGGTTTTTAAAGCCTTTGTTATAAAGCTGTAGTGTCTATCAATCCCACATGGTTTTTATTTACATGAATTTGTTAAAGGATACACAAGAAAGGTGTTTCTTAATATTGTATACAGCATTGTTATGTTGGGATGGGGCTGTTTGGGTAGTGATTGCTGCCATCATCTTGCTGCATGCTGAAGGACAGATGAAGTGGCCCTCATGTCAGAGAAGATGTGAGCCCTGTGCTTTGGTGGCTTAATATATGGAAGGACATTTAAGTTTTTTTTATAATTCAGCTGCAGTTTTTTTTGTTTGCAAAAATGCTCCTATATTTTCTTTATAAGGTGGAAGGCTTTTCTTTTGCAGTTGGAGCTGAAAGGCTGGGGGAGAAAAATGCAGCCTTTGTGAGGGCCGAGCGTCCCTCTTGAAAGCTGCAGTGCGAGGCCAGGTATGCTTGCTGAATGGGCTCTGCTCCTGATGTCTCTGATCTGTGCTCTGGTCAGTGGAGGGCTGGCATTCCCAGGGCAAAGGCAATCCTGCCTGTATACACCTCATACCCAGACCTGGGCTTTGAGTCTGATTCCTGGGACTTGGTGTCAGGACTAGATGGCTGGGGACCTGTGCAAGCATTGCAGTTTTAATATATTCCTCAATGGATTCACATCCACATTGCAGCTTGAATTTCTCCACTAACAGTGTAAGCCCTAGTAGCAAGGCTTCAGAGAGAATGGGTGCAGAAATCAAAACCTTTTCAGCTTAGTAACTGTCTCACAATGCTAGAGGTGCAATGGGAAGGGGAGGCTCACCATCCTTCCAGGTGGGTTGCAGAGGCTCCTGTCTAGGAGCTTCCAGAATCATTAAACTTCTGAGCAAGTTAAACTTAAGCATTGGAGGGGAAAAAAGCACAGGAGGCATGGTTGGTGTCCTCAGCGTTATAACTGCTGGACATGGGTGAAAATACCATATGAAGAATTGATGACCTCTATCAGAAATGTTAATAGAACATTTCTGTTAGAAGGGAATTACATGGTCATGTTTGTATGGCTTTTCATAGGAAAATATTTCATATTAATTGGCTGCAGTACAAATCTTAGGATAGAAAATGCCTGCTCATATCTGGTTCTATATGGAAACCAACGAGGTAGAGCAAATTTGTTGCTAACCTACAGCTTATATAGTATTTCATTTATTGGAGAGTCTAGCTGAATCCTAAACCTGCTGTTAGACATCCATTTATGGAGCAAACACTCAATGTTCTTCTACGGGTTTAATATACTATTTGCTTAATGGGCCATTGACATAATCATTTGATATAGATCCCAGTCATACCATGTTACCAAGCCATGATATATTAATATAGCCACATATTAATGGTGGAGGGCAAGCATGTTATATTATTATCCATGACCAATTAGTTTCTATCTTAGGGATATAGTTACCTAGGTGTTAGTCTTTAAAGGCCTGATTTTTAGAAGTCTGAGTTATTCTTACCTCCAATTGAAGTGAATTGTGTCCCTTGATGGAATCGTTATTCAAGCTTACTCATAGCCCTCTACTATAATCTTTGAGCATGTAACTGTAATTGTACACTTCCATTTCCACTTGGAGATTTTTGTTTAATCACTGTAACTGTTTTCTTCCTTTGTAATCCAAGTGATAATCAAATATTTCTTTTTTTGTCCCTTTTTAGCTTTATACTCAATCAGAAGTTAGCTTATGAAGTCAAAAGGGACTGCTTGTGTCAGGAGAAAACAGTACTTTGCAGATTTTCATTAATATAGACACATTTTGTTGCTCACAAACAGCATTGCTGCACTACAGTTAGTATACAGCGTAGAATTATCTATGGCAGCAAGTATCTTTTCTTTCTTTCACCCCCTTCATGCTCAGATTATTAATAACAATATGAAAATATGTGGGACCAGCATGCAGATTCTGTTCTTTGTGGGATGCCTGCAGAATTAAGTGATCATTATAAATAGGAGGCGAAACTGGCATTTTATCTGTCTCATACACTGTAATTAAGTAGCTGATTTCTTCCTGGTGTGGCAGCAATAGTGGCTATAGAGAGGGATAAAGGATAATGGTCTTCTTGATCAGTTATGAGAGGTTTTCTTATGCACAAAAAATAAACGCTGCGGAATTATGGAAACTAAAGGTGACAAGGGAACTGAAGGGTCAATTATAACTGCTAAAAGAAGCAGCTTGATTAGTGGAGATTGAGAAGGATGGGACGTTGAAATGTTTGGGTGGAAGACAGAAGGATGGGACAATCCAAGTATACTGACTACTTGAGAAGGCAAATACAGCCCTGGTGCCAGGCAGGATAAAGCATGAGAGGTGACCAAAGCTGGGGATGGAGGAGTAAGGGGTCTGGCTCTATTAAGAGCTCAGCTTGCTGTCCTGGAGTAGGTATCTTCAATAATCTGGACTCTTTTTAACATTGCAGTTAATGTGCAAAGTTAACAGACACCTTTTTCTTCTTGACGGTTGCTGAGCAGTTACTAGAGGAACTGCCATCTTGCCTGCCTCACCTGCACTGAGAGTGGTGAGAACTTGGGCTGCTCTGCACTGCAGCCTCACACTTAGCTGGGAGATGGGGAGCACCTTGTGACTGGCTTTTGCAGCACAAGGCTATGGGTCTTACTAAAGTTGTGGCTGTTTCCCTAGGGTGTAGTGGGGAGTAGTAAAAGTGTCTTTAAAAGATGCTATGTAAAGTCTCTTAGACTGTATATTTGGCTAATACCATGTGTAGATAAATGTATGTTTCACACTTGCTAATCCTGACAGTCCAATCCATGACTAGTCATGCTGTACACTGGGTAATGTGAAATCCTGTAGAATGTGTAATATGGGAGAATATAATTAAAACTATATGAGGTGGCTGTGTGGAGTAACTGATCTGAAGTTTCAAAAGCAACCTCAGGTTTTTAACTCCATTCTTGATTTTTTTTTTTTGTAGCGCCATCATTTATTTCATGTTGATGTTTGTAAATAACTTTCTAAGCTGTTACATGGAAAAAGTCCTCCCTCCTTCCCAGACTGTTCTGCGCAGTGCTTGAGGAAATTGTACCGGCCATGATCTTGGAGCCTGAGAGGCAAGGCTGATGCAGCTCCATGTCCCCACCAACCAGCAACAAGTCGGAAGATGTATCCCCCAGCAAATGCACACAGGGAGTACACATACACCACATAAATACATATATACACACAGCTGGCCCCACAGCAGACATGCACAGAGTGCCTGCACAAATGCAGGGACCACCAGCAGCCTCATCCTGGCTGAAAAGGGTGGACATCACTAGTAAATATATAAAATATATATTTGCTTGTGTACAAGTACAAGGTTCATCCCTACAACAGCCAGGCTCAGACACCCAGTAGCTGCCCCTGGATCCCAGTCTCTCCAGCTGCTGGCACAGGATTATGCAAGCCCTGATGCTGGTGCAGGCAGTCCTGTAGCAGTCTGGCTCTGTAACTGCATCCGGCATTGCGTTCTGTACCCTGCAGCACTGACCCCAGCCCCTCTGCCCTGCAGGTTCCATATCTAGTTAATGCTGAGGCTGTGTCAGCACAGCCTGGCCAGGGTCCTGGAGGAATCCTTTCCTAGGCTTCCTGCCTGCCAAGGCATCCTTGGGCTTGCAATGGGCCTGGGAGAAGCATGGAGGCCATCATTTGCCCTCTGCCATTGCCTCATGTTGACCCATGGCTGTGATAAGCTGCAGGCAGCAGCCTCTCTCCTTGCTAACTAGTTCTATCAAATAGGGCAGCATGGCACCCTTGCTATCTCACAGAGGGTGCTTAGCTCATTGGGCAGGTTATTCCCACCCTGCAAAGGTGGCATCTTTACCCCATGGTAAAGAGGACATCTCTTTTTCCCAAAGCCCCGTCGGGATGCTGCTGCTGTTGTCCTGGACTGGCTGTGCGAGGGAGCAGCTGCGGTCAGAGGCCTTCTGTGAGAGGTCCAGGGAGAGGCTGGGGAGGAAGGAGGATGTGCATGGATTATCCTGCTTGAACTGAGACAACTGGCAGCCATATGTGTAAGCAAACAAAGTTTTACTACTTCTCTCTAAAAGAGATCGTTTTAAAAGCTTTATTTTCTTGCCAGTTGGCTGAGAAGCGAAAGAGGAACAATAGATTCAAGCTGAAATAATTTGCATTTATGATGAAGACAAGGAATATCTACCTTGCATTTTCCTAAAAAAGAAAAATTAAACCCCATTTTTAATTAACTGATAAACTATTAATCAAATTTTTGCAATGTTAGGTGACACATTATTCATTTAGATAGAATGACTGTGAACTTAAACTAATCAAATCTGATTTGCCCACATATGCTTGATTGAAATACATTTTAACTAGCATATACAAAGAGAAAATCTTGGATTTCTTACCTAATCTTCAGAGTATACTGCTGAGTTAATAAGGGCAGTTTTTTTTAAATGAGACCACCATTTCTTAATCTGCATATCAAAATCAAGAGCAACTTAATTGCAAAACACATATTCCTGAAATCTAATCACTATACTGCTTTAGGGTATTTTATTGAAGCATGTTAAATTATGGACAGAATATTAATGATGAAGCTAATCAAACCCAATTAGTCACTTCTAACAATAGTCACATAAATATACAAGTCAGGTACTAAAGTACTGTAGGTATGGTTTTAAGTTTTTTTAATATAAAATTTATGTGATATATATGAATTATATACTTGTTATTTTTAATCTAAAAATCTAGGACAAGTCATTTCAAAGAAAACGAGATGCTGGAAGACAATGGAACTTGTCCCTTACTATTAGAATTGACACTCCTGATTTTTGAATACATAAACACTGCTCAGCCCCCACGCTGATGGGCACATGATTAATGGGACGGAGGGGTGGGTCTGCCCCAGCTCCCAGTGATGCAGCTGAGCACAGTTGTGTCTCCTGGTTGCGTTCTGATTGCCATTCTGCACAAACTAGTTGGCTGTGTGAACTGCCTACTCTCATGCTGCAACGTGTAAGATTTGCATATGCTTCTACCATAGTTGTGGTATATAATAATTAGAGATGTATTATTATATCTGCATTAAAAATTAGGGTTTTCCTTTTTGACTCAGAAATGGCATCTTGTAAATATTTCAGCGAAATGCTTATCTTTAAGCCGACTCCATCTGAGTGTACTTTGATAATGATATTTTGGGTGGCTTTCAGTTCGTTTCAGCTTCTTATGGATAATTATGGGAGGGCAGCTGTCACCTTTAGGTCTATCTACTCCATCAGGGAGAAAAAGTACACAATGCAGGGGTCACAGATGACCTTCTACTGATGTGTCTTTTGAAGGATGTGTTTTAAAAAACCTTTTAAATTGCAACTCTTACAGTTTCCATAATTATTCAGGTCACATATAAGAATGATTTAGCATATTTGTAACCCCTTTTTTGCCCTTTTTGTTTTAAGGACATGTATTTTCTAATTTGTAATCATCTAATTTTAAAAAGGGTACCCATAAATAATAGGTGTGATTTTAGTGGCAGACAGAGAGGCCTTGACAGGATTTGCAATGCCGTCAGTGCCAGGAGTTGTGTTGTGTGTCACAGAACCTAATAGCCTTTCCCCGTGCGAGCTGTGATTATTGGTGGCTCAGACACGTCACTTTGGCACAGATCCACACGGGGCTGTCACAGGGTGCATGTTGGGGTTAGGGTGTCAGGTGCTGGGGCTGAGAAGTGCTGGAATTTTGGGGAAATGAGAGCAGACCCAGCTGACGGTGCAGGTTGCCATGCGATGGGACGGCTGCCTCCAAGTGCAGCACAGATCTGGCCCGCTTGCTGTGCTCCCCATGGGCAGAGGCTGCAGCTTCCCTACCCCAGTGAACCAGAGAGAGGGGTTAGGTTCTTCTGTCACACCCATCCTGGCAGCAGCTGGCTCCCAGGCAGGAGGATGCTGTGCCCTGTCCATCCTGTGATGCTGCACATGGGGAGAGGTATCAGCATGTACCACTTGTTCCTCCACTCAGCCCTTTTCTTAAATAACAGGGTCACGTACAGGTGTTGTGCCAACCAGCAGCCAGACCATGATGGCTCTCATGTTCAGAAGATTGCTCTCTGTTATAGACCCTGGCATGCCTTGAGCACAACTAGACCATGCAGTGCAGAAGATGCTGGTGGAGGAGCAGCCCTTGTACACCAATGATGATGCTGTCAGCAATCTGGACAAGCCCTTGCAAACAGTCTGCAATGATGCTGGGATCCACAAATGGTGCTCTCAAATCAGGGTAAGATTAACTGGAGTTCACTTCAGTAAATATAGTGAAACAAAGGCTGCTGTTAGAGCTAGGTCTTCTTCAACTTCAGGATTTTAGTTTCTACTTTCCATGTCATTCCAAATTGCTTTGTCCTTATGCATAGTGACCACAAAAACAGGCTGAGAGACCAAGGGCTATCTGAGCTAATACATGTTGACATATTTTTAAATACGAGTATAGAGCTCTTTCCAAAAGGAATCAAAAGCTTCTGGCAAGTCTGAAAACAGGGAAGATTACTGATACTGCATTGTAAGTATTCAAACTGACTTCCTCTACTCCTTCATAAACTCTTCTAGAAACATGTCTATGCTCAAAAGGCCACAGGCTATTTTCATCTGTATTTCATTATAAAAAGAAGATTGAGAAGTGACTCAATTACATTGTATAAGCACCTTCACAGAAAGAAAATGCTGGGTGCTAAAGAGCTCTCTTACCTAACAGGGAAATGTCTGAAAACTAACACAGAACTTGGAAATAAAGCAAATGCTTCTAAGATCCTCCTGGAACTCTGCTAGGATTCTCAATGATTTCCAGTTGTCTTGATTCCTTCAGACCAAGACAACATGTCTTACTGATCAACCTTCTTTAGTAGAAGCTGTTAATCAAAGTACAGGTATTGAGCCTGAATGAAAGGGTATTTTAGTGGTCTATGAGCTGTGTAAATTGGGATAGAAGATGTAATGGTCCTTTCTTGCCTTAACATCTCAGTTGATATTATACTGCCTTGTCCATCACAAGTGAACTTCAACAAATATTTGGAGCTGTTTTGAGTGTGAGAAGAAACTATTGGATCCTTTTTTTCTTCCTAGTGTTTCATTTGTATAACAAAGCATTGTCTCCATCAGAAGAACTTTTGCAATTAAGGAATTTAACATTTACTTCCTCTTTTTCTCAAACATCTGGTCGCTGCTATTGTTGCTACATTAAGAGTTAATTTTTCAAGTGTGAGCATGTGCAATATTACAAATACACTACAGCTGTGTGTGCCCAGTGGTGGCTGTGTTCAGTGTTGCGTTTGCAGGAGGGATAGTAACTGCCTGTGCAGGCACTTGGACAAGGGCACGTCTGTCTCACAAAGACAACTGAGTATCTGTTGCTACTGAAGATCTGCCTTGGTAGGAGTCGGAGCGTATGGCAGTCTGTGGGAAGGCTTTCTAAGCTGTTTTTGATGAGTAAAATAGGAAAGTGTTAACTAGTTAAGCTTATTAGCTGGGTAATATTACATCACACCATTATTGAAAATAGAGATCCTGTGCTATAGCCAAACTGCTTTAGCATGGCTTGAGTGCTGCTCTGCTCCTGCCGTGTGACTCTTTGGATGTGGCCAGCTGCATATAGCGGTATTTGAATTCATCAGTGTTTCAAAAGAACATTAAAATTTAACAAGTTCATTTAACTAAAAAATCTATATCTTAATAGCACGGAGGTAGTGATAAAAGGGAGGCAATTCAGGCTAAGATGTTGCATTAACTTCCCTGTGAATGGACCTCTCAGACAGTGTGGAGCCAGGCTGAAGTCAATGAACTAAGGCCAGTTTCTTCACTCTGAGCCCAATGCAGCCCGTGCCTCAGCTCGGAGGGCTTCAGAGCCTCATCTTTGGCTCCAATAAGAATTTTAATTTTGTCATTTTATTTTTTAAATAAAACTAAAAACACCTCTACTTTTTGGGGGGCTGAATTCTTTAGTAGTACTACAAAAGTACTTGCTGCCTCAGTAGTTTTTCTGAAAAGCCTTCTTTTGCCTTCTGAATGTGTCCATTGAACCTGGAAAGGCCAAAAATGGGGTTGTACCTTAGGAGTGCTAAGTGAACAAGGACTCTTGAGTTCTGACCACGGATGAAATTGAAGTGCATACACAATATTGTAGAGTGCTTGGCAAATAGTGAGTCACCATAGTGAGTTGTCAGTTCTCCTATAAAAAATTACTGAAAATCTGTCTCCTGATTTGCTTCTGGATGATAGCAAGGTTAACTGGGCACTTAGCTAGGAAGGCAGCATGGGCAGCATGGTGTGCTGCTGCTTAGAGCTGTGCTATAGACTACAGTCCTGAGAACAGGGAGCAGTGGGTGTTTGTAGCCAAGTTTGCAATGCTGTACAGGTCAGGAGAGACCTGTCCAGGCATGGAGACTTGGATGTGCTCTCTTTGGGGACACATGGGTTAAAACAGAGGCTCGATATGAGAGCCTAATGCTATTGAAAAGAGTGGTAAAACTCTCATTCACTTTGGATTGTCAAAATGATCTGTAGAGCCCCCTAAGATTTGTGTTCTGTTAATAATTATTACTTCTACATAAAAGTAAGCTTCTATATTTAAAACTTATAACTTGGCAACCACAAAATGCACATGTCTATAATGAGTAACCGTGTGAGCTTATTACTACAGCTCCTCCATTCTCATTCTTCCTCAACTCTGTGCTTTACCTGCTTTTTGTCTAAACTAGCCTGAAAGATCTTTTAGGCAGAGACCGCTTCTTCCACTCATGTAGCAAAGCACCTCTGTGGCTGTGTGTAAAAATAATAATGGAAGTATTTTAAATCTGGAAAAACAAATGTTCATGCTTTTGACAATTTCAGAATATGAATGCAAGTGATCAGGCATGCGTGTCTAGAGATCTGCTTTCTACATACACATATTGTTTCCTTTTAAAGACATCTGCACTACTGAATTCAGTCCAGAATCTATCCTAGAAGTTTACCGTTATTATGCCTCAACCCAGCAAAGCGTGACTGTAGGGAGACTTAAAATTAAGTATACATGTGAGTGCTTTGTTGGATGGAGGCCTTTAAGATTTTGTCTATTTGTGCTGTTGTAATTTTAAAATGAAGCATATTATTGAAAGTGTTCTGTTACTTATTCTACTACTTCCTCATTTACTTTGATTTCATACATAGAAATACATATCTAAATTCTGGATGCTTTTGAAAAAAATCAAAACACACAGAAATAAAATGTAAAAATAGTATCTGCTTCTCATTGAACTAAATAATATCCTGTCTGCTCATCAGCATCACTTTTGTATGTAAATGGCAGCTCCCCTACCACGGCCCCTTTGTGCCAAAACCTCTTGTTTTTAGAGGAGAGCCTGGCTATATTTAGCCAAGAGCAACTGTGTCTGGTCCAAAGTTAAGAGTTCCTCATGAAGTATCAGCCTGCCTATTTTCCTTGCTGAGGATAGTAAATATTGCTTTATCTCCCCCTCGTTTTTGCTAATGGCGCTGACTAAATGTCATGTTTAGCACATGTTCATAAGTGCTGTCCTTCCAGTTCCAGTGCCATTACGAGCAACATTGTTTTTGTCATTAGATAGGCTCACCTTTGGCTGATCTACTAATTTTCTAAGCCATGAAGATACCGGCTTGTTGAATATCTGTTATCTGTTGCTGTAGGAGACTGGACTGGGTTTGTGTTGTATTTTGAAAGAAATGAGGTAACAAGATGGTCAAGCAGTAACTTCCTTGCAATGTAAAGTATTAAATGAATGTAAACAGGTAATAGATGAAGGCTCACCTTGTAAATTGAGATGGTGCCCAGCTCTAAATGGTTAGAATATCTCCAAAACTATTAGTCACTTAGATCATTTTGATCAGTTACCTAGATCCACTACATTTGATATGGTAAAAGATGTAGAAATATTTGTTTTATACTTATTTTGCATAGAAGAAATCTAAGCAATCCTAATTTGCTATGTTATGTAAAATAGGATTTATTTGGTTCCAAAGATCATGGAATCATAGAATTTTTTGAGTTAAAGGTCATCTTGTCCAACTCCCCTGCACTGAACAGATACCTACAGCTCCATCAGGCTGCTCAGAGCCTGGTCCAGCCTAACCTTGAATGTCTTCAAGGATGAGGCATCCACCTCCTTTCTGGGCAACCTGTTCCAGTGCCTCACCACCCTTATTGTAAGAAACTACTTCCTCACATCCCATCTAAGTCTCCTCTCTTTTAGTCTGAAACCATTTCCCTTGTCCTATCACAATAGATCCTGCTAAAGAGTCTATGCCCTTCTTTCTTACAGCCTCCCTTTGGATACTGAAAAGCTGCTATCAGGTGTTCCTGGAGTCTGCTCTTTTCCAGGCTGAACAGCCACAACTCTCAACCTGTCTTTGTAGGAGAGGTGTTTCATCCCTGGGGTCATTTTTGTCGCCTTCCTTTGGACACACTCCAACTGGTCCACATCTCTAGAGGACTCCATATCTGGATACAGCACTTGCCACTGTTCTCCATCTGGACATTGAGCCATTGATACCATCTGTTTTTTTTCAGGACACGCATGCGTTGTTCTCTTTTGGGCCTAGAGACTGCTAGCCTGAATCGTTGGGGGTCTTCTCACTGAGACTTGCTCAAATATGTGTAGTTTACGTTGTTCCCAACAACATAAGCACACAGGACTTTTTTCCCTAAATAATAATGTTAAGCATCTAGCAGAAATTTTCAGGAGATGGAAAATGTAAGGCTATCTGTTACAGATGTTGTGTGAATTCAGCAGTGGTAAAAAGTGCTGAATTTACATCACTGAGCCTTGGGACTGCCATTTTAAGTGCCACCTGCAGTGGTGGTTTATGAGAGATGAGGCTTGCTCCCCTAGAATTTATAAGACCACCCAGCCCTGATTACATATGCCATGGATTAGGATTCAGATGGTAATGATTTCTCACTATTACTAAGGCCAGATTTGATCTGGTGACATAAAAAGAATTCAAATTGTATTATGAGTCTCTTCAGCCTAGGTCCTCCAGAGAAGCTTCTCTTTTTTAGACAAGTCATCTGAATTTTACTCCCTTGTGGAGAGTCCTTAATCACGTAAGTATTTCTTCTGAAACCACGGGGACTGTTTCAGTAAATGGGATTACAGGTTTAAGAAAGGACATGCAAGAGTGAATCATAATGCTTTTTGGTTTTGTAGCAGCAGTAAATAGAGCACGGTGGCTTCTGGCTTCCTTCAGTTTGTCATAGTGTTACTATAGTGGGCTTTTTAAATTTTATTATTCTTTTTTAAAGTAAAGCTTAATGCAGTGCTTATTAACATCAGGAATTTTACTGAGAAGAATTAAACAGAACTTACAGGATATCAGGAAAATGAAGATGTCTGTAGTAACAAAATGGAGTACTTCAGAAAGGGATAAATATCAAGAAACAAAACTAAAAGTGAAATGAAAAGGAAGTGCGATGATAGGGAAACAGGTTTGAGCTTATCAGGGAAATGCTCTGTTTTCACATGAGTACGTTTGTTAAAGTATATAAATAAGTACATGTAAATATATGTAAATAGATCTCTGAGGTGAGTAAGAAATTACAATGAAAAGGATAGATAAAGTTATTAATTGAAAGTAATGATAAACCCACCCTTTGTAGTTACAAGATTTACTTCAGCTCCAGAAACCCAGGTAAAAAGTTAGGGAAGCATTTTAAGGCTGTGATGTTGGTTTGCTGTAGCACAAAGAAAAGAATCCACTTGTTCAGGACAACCATCGCATTTATGGCTTTGAATGAAGCCAGTGTGAAAGACCCAATAAACAGGCACACCTCCTCTTGGGCCTTGGTACTAGAAAACAAAGAGCTTCCTGAGAGCTTGTGTCTAACTGGCCATCTCTGCCACAACAGAAAATATCCATAGTTAACTAGCAGAAAAATGTGTTTAATAAGAGTATTTAACAGGGCCATTTTTAGTGCAAGCTCACGAGTCTGATCTAGGTGGCTCCTGCCTGGATGTGAGGTATCACATGGACTAAACCCATTGTCATGGGTGAAAGCCTTGCAAAAGGGAAATGAAAACCTTCATAGGAATTCTTAATAGCTTTGTGCTTGCAGCCTGAGTGCACTTTTCCAGCTCTTACATTGAAGGCAGTTTGTCTGTTCAAATACTAGAAAAGAACCATTGCATCTGCTGTGATGGAGATGCCTAAATCTGCTTCCTGGGTCCGAGTGAATACAGCTCTAACTCTACCACCTCCACAACCACTTCAGTGAATGACTACAGATGTAAATAATTTTGGTAAAAGTCATCCTTAAATGTCACAAATGTCTGTTTAATAGAAATGTAATTTTGGTGCCTTCTGTTTAGCAAGCTAAAAGACCAAATCTTGTAGTAACCCTCATAAAAACCTCAGATCTTGATTCTTTTTTCACTTATGCAGGTATATATCACCACTGAAGTCAACAGAGTTATACCAGCTTTAATTCTTGTACGTATGAGAGGAGACTGAAGCCCTTAAGGTATTCAACTATCTAGGCTATCTTTACCAATATACTGACATGATCAGAAAGCTCTCCTCCTTTACAGAGAAAAGATGAGGAAAAAAGCAAAGTGACACTAATCTTTTCTGAGTCAGCCTTTCCTCTTGGTGTGACTACATGCAGAAAAGCTGGGATTTCCAGGTGATATTAATCAAAGATGGCAGAATCAACTACAAAGCATACAAATAAAGCACCCAAGTTTCATGTATTAAACCAACCAGGACAGCAGTTGCAGTATAAAAGCTAAGAAACAGTCAGCTGTGCTGCTGTGAGATGCCTGAAGCTTTATTGCATACTAGTAGCATAAAAATAAATTATGTTAATTTATTATTATTAGTAAACATAATAAAACATAGTACACACTAACAGTTGGCTATCTTGCCTTCTAAAGGTACTGTGTGTTTTACACAGATGCCTTGTGGATCAGGAAATAGGATTTCTACAGAATCTTCCACAACCTGTCCCTCTTCTCAAATAGCTGCCCACACTTGTGTGTGGATATGTGTATGCATGGGTAGTTTCTAATTGCTTTCTGTATGTCGACTTAATCTAACACAAATTCTTCTACACTGCTACCATTGTGTTGACAGACTTTAAGTCTTTTATGTAGCAATATCTTAAATCTACATGTAAGAGAAAACCAGGCACCTTGGAAACAAATTACCATCGAACTACTTATACGCAGTCCTACTGAAGAGATGAAAAAGAGGCGGGATCATTTTTATGGTTCTCAGATGTCACAATGTCAAATGTGGGATAGGTGAGTGGATGGATGGCAAAGGAGAGGGTAAGTTGGTTACACTGAACAAATAAATACTTAACTGTCACCTAGTGCCTCTAAAACTACATTTTAAGCGAGAGTTAAGCTGTTAAAGCATGTAACTGAAAAATTAGCAGCATGTTGGTGTCATCCCTGAAGCCTCTTATCTTTAATGAGAAAAAGCAATGTAGAGGAAACAAGCTCCAAAGGGCACCACTGAACATGCTAATATCGCTATCACATGCTGATGTTTCAGACCAACAGACATTTAAAACCCTTATTCTGCTACTTTTGGGCAATGAAAGGTGTCTAGCAGTTTGACTATACTGTCATCAGCTAAACACAAAAAATACTGACAATGTCAGACAGATTAAACTGAAGGAGATGCAGCCTATGTCCAGGATTCTGCAAGCACTGACTATCTTCACTTGTTAAAGTAGTTCCACTGAGCCTGGAGGGTCTGGGTATTCTTCCAGATTTACTGACAGAGACTCATAGCCATAAATGCTTGCAAGAGAAAGCTCCAAAAGAGACAAAAACATGTCTAATTACAATCTCATTACGAGTCTTTACTAGAAAGTTTAATAGTGGTCTTGCTCAGAATAAAACTTCAGGATAAGAAAAATTCAGTATCAACAGGTATGGCTGAGAGAATTTTAAAATATTTTGGGCGTATTTCTCCTGGCATGCCACAGCAATAAAGAAAAGCTTTTAATTTTTGAAAAGAGTTTAAGAGATTCTCTTTAGAAGTTCAAAATAAATGTGTACTGCGAGTATTACAGCCAGAACAGTATTAACATTCTAAGAAAGCCATTTCCTACAAGGCAGTGGGTGCTAATAAGAGCACTACTAGCAGCCACAGCACAGACACACCTGCTAAGCCATCCACTTAGAAGCCAACATGCAAGCCTTGCTTATTTGTATTTCTCTCGCAGCAGAGAGTTCTTCAGAGTTTTGTCTGAAGTTTTATGAAAGTCATCTGGCAGAGCGTCTAAAAGACTTAATTTAGTAAACAAGTAAACAAAAATCTGCAGCTGAGAGAGCCAAATTTCAATGTGATTTGTTTTATACTCCATAGAGTTTTGCTGGTGACAATGGTTTTTTACAGGTTATAAGTGTGGAAGAATGTGACCCAGAGACAGGCTTCATGTTCCTCTCTGGCAAATGCTGTCTCCCATCTGTTTGTTGCTATTAGAACATTTTTTCATTGGCAGATGAAAAGCAAAATGCACAAAAGGATCCGGTAAACTATTCCATACTGTAGTCAGTGCAACCAAGCCTGTACAGTCATTAAGCTGATAATAATGCAGCCTCTTATGTAGGCCAACTGTCAGAAGTGCTCAACACAATGCAGCCCAGTGGCTGATTATGTACTTGTGGCACATGAAACAGTGGAGTTTTTGGAACACGATACAAGAGAAGTGACCGCATGTCTTTTTTACTCTATTTAGACAATATAAAGTGTTTTATGTCATAAGATTCTTACTTTGTGTCTCCTATTGTTAGCTGTGTTGTTATTACGTCTGGCAAAAAATTAAAATCTTAAAATATATCTCTTCCTGTTGTGCATCTGTTTTCTCCTCCAATCAAGCCATGAGGTGAGACAGGATCAAATGAAAGCACTTATAAATGACCTGTATTTGTATTGTCTCCTGTTCATTGGCAAAAAAAAAAGTCTCCAACCAGACCAAAAGAGTTACTTACTATCAGCTTGCTAGTGAGCTGCTTTCTGAAGGCAATATATAGAAGTATCCTGTCTGTTCAAAGGGTCCAGAATCCCTCAGTGACTTATATGTGCCAGAGATTTCAGATAACTCTCAATTATTCTTGAAGATTATGGATGTAGTTATTTCATAAACCAAACTACCCAGCTGCAGTTGCAAATTTTTATTTGCAATATTGGAAGCTGTATTAAAGTCTAGCTAAAAGCTAACTTCCAGCTTGAGTAACCATGCTTTGAAAATTGTTTCTAAATTTCTCATCTGTAGAGCTTTTACAAGCTCTTAAAGTGGAGGATGGGAACCTGGGTTTAGAAAAGTGCACAGCACATAGTATGTTGTGTATATAACATCAGTATTTTTGTGGTGTACACAAGGTTAGTTCTGCTCACAGGAAGTCTGTTTTCTTTTGCAGAAGATGGAAACAAATCCCTAATGTACACGTAGGGAAGATGGGCCTTTCTGCCACCACCTTATGACATGTCTGTGAACATCTGGAGGGGAAAGGGAAGAATATAGGCACGCCCATTCACTCAAAGGAAAGGTGCAGCTGTAAATGCAAGGCCTATGTGTAACTGAGCCTGTTGTGTGGTGTTTGGCATATAGAAGTTAAAACTCTGGTGGTCTGACCTGGTCTGTTGGATGTTGTAGTGTGCAGTGTTAATGCACGACTGCATTCCACTCCCACTGCTCATGAGTGGTGTTCCCTGAGGGTCAGTAGTGGGGCCAGCCCTGTGTGATATCTTTATTGATCTGGATGAGGGGATTGAGTGCGGTCTCAGTAAGTTAGAGTTGGAAGTCTCAGTAAGTTGGACGCTGAGTTGAGAGGAAGTGTACATCTGCCTGTGGGAAGGAAGGCCCTACAGAGGGATCTGGATAGGCTGGCTCAATGGGCTGAGGCCAATGGGATGAAGTTCAGCAAAACCAAGTGCCAGGTCCTGCACTTTGATTACAATAGCCCCATGCAATACTGCAATACTTGGGGCAGAGTGGCTGGAAAATTGCACAGATGAAAAGTATCTGATAGTGCTACTCAACAGCCGGCTGAATGTGAGCCAGCAGTGTGCCCAGGTGGCCATGAAGGCCAACAGCATCCTGGCTTATGTCAGAAATAATGCAGCTAGCAGGAGCAGGAGGTGATAGTGTCTCTGTTCTCAACTCTAGTTAGGCTGCACCTCAAGTACTGTGTTCAGTTTTGGGCCTCTCACTACAAGAAAAACATTGAGGAACGGGAGCGTGTTTAGAGAAGGGAAACAAAGCTATGAAGGGTCTAGAACACAAGTCTTAGGGACAATGGCTGAGGGAACTGGGATTGTTCAGTCTGGAGAAGAGGAGGGTCAGGGAAGACCTCTCTACAGTGCCCTGAAAGGAGGTGGTAGTGAGCTGGTGGTTAGCCTCTTCTCCCAGGTAATGGAAATAAGATAAGAGGAGGTGGCCCCAAGTTGTGCCAGGAGAGGTTCAGGATGGATATTAGGATAAACTTCTCAGAAAAAGTGGTCAGGCATTGGAGCAGGCTGCCCGGGGGAGAGAGTCACTGTCCCTGGATGCGTTCAAAAAACCTGGAGATACAGCACTGAGGGACATGGTTAGTGGTCATGGTGGGGATGGGTTGATGGCTGGACTAGATGATCTTAGGGTCTTTTCCAACCTTAATGATCCCGTGATTCTGTGTTACTTTTGATGTCTAATACCATTTGTGAAGTTAGCTAATGAATTTTGTGTGCATCCATCACTTGCGGCACTCCCAGTGCGGCTATTCACTACCACCTCACCGCGCAGTAACCTTTCTAGTTGCCAAGCCCCTGTGTCGCACCATCTGATTCGTTAATCTTTTAAAACCGTTCTGCAGTCCTGCAGGTCACAGAAGTCTCGACAACGTAAACTTGTGAGAGCGGGCATTGAGATCAGTGACTATGACACAACCTCCCTGTTACAGAAGATATATAATTATGTGTTTGCGCACTCCTAGGAATATATGATTGTCGATCGACCCAAACGCCTCACACATGCGTTTTTGAACCTGAGGCCTAAGGGGTCGGGGCCTGCGCTCTGACCCGCGCCCACCTGTGCCCCGTGCACGGCTCGAGGCGGCCGAGGGGCGCGGGGCCGCCGGGCAGCGGCGGGGGGGATCTGGCGGGGCCCGCGGCGGGCAGGGGGTGGGGAGCGCCCGCCTCTCGCGGCTCGCAGCCGGGTGCCTCCCGCGGGCGCGGCGGGCCCGGCCGGCTACCCAGAGTGCAGCAGGCAGGCGGCGGCGGCGGCGGCGAACGGCCGGCTCCCAGCTGCCGGCGCTCCCGGTCCCGTCCCGTCCCTGCGGCGCAGCGGGAGCCGGGCCCAGGCGGCGGCGCGGCCCAGAATGAGAGTGTGAGTGCGATGCTTTCCCCGGCAGCGGCGCCCCGGGCCCAGGCGGCGGCGGCGGCCCCCGCGTGGATGCGGCTCTGGAGTCGGCGCTTCGCCCTGCACAAACATTTCTATAGGACTCATTCGCCCTGCTGAGGAGATCGGCCCGGCCAGGCCGCCCGTCCTCTAACTCCGCGCCGCGGAGCGGCTCGTTCGCAGACTGCCGGTCCCGCGCCCGGCCCGGCCCGGCGGGCATGGAGGCCCCCGGCGGCGCCTCGCCGCTCAGCCCCGAGTTGGTGGGCCGCCTCCGCCAGGAGCACGAGAAGGTAACGGCGGCCGGGACGGGGCGCGAGGAGGGGGCGCGGCGGGGCCGGGGCCTGGACCGGGGCGGCGGAGCGGGACGGGGTGGGTGGGGGGGGCGGGGATGCGGGGGGGCGGCACGCGCCGGGCCTGCTCGCCGCGGCGGGCACGTGACGGCGGTGACGTCATCGGCGGCGGCCGGGGCGCCCCGCGGCCGGACCCCTCGTGCGGCGGGCCGGGCCCGAGCATGGGGGCGCTGCGGCCCCGCTGCCTGGGGGACCGTTATCGCCGTGCGGCGAGGCGAGGCGGGCCGAGTGCTGCTGGGCCCCGCTTAGCGCTACGCCTTCAGCACGGCCCGCTCGCTGAGCCGTGCGCCTCGGAAGCGGGGCGAGAGAGCCGAGCGCTTCGTAGGAACGATCCCACGGAGCCTGGGCGCCCGTCCCGACGCGGCCACGGCACGAAGTTCGAGACGCCTCTCCGTGCAGATGACGTCCAGCGCCTCTCGGGCGGGCCGAGCTCTGCGGGCACGGCTGGCTCCGGGACTCGGGCTGTGCTCAGCACACGCACGCTGGCCCACGCTCTTCCTGCCCTTCAGTTTTTCTGCTTGTTTTCTGTATATGCCTAACATTTTTAAAGCTGTTTCTAAAGTATGCAGGCTAGCTCCTTGCTTACAACAGAGGACTTGTGCCTCCGGAGCGCACTGTGCTGTCACCTGTTATTAAGTGTAATAATACCCCACTGTATGTATGTGGTTCTGTACACAGTTTTCCAGGTGAGACATAGGATTTACACCGTGTCTGCCTTTAGATAGCACCCCTGATAATTCCAGCAGATCTGTGTAATCAGCTGAGCCTTCATGTGGATGAACAGTAAGAAGGTCTGTGGGTGTGCCCTGTGCAGTCTGCAGGGACGGCGACCTCCTGTGCCACTGAGCTGCCTGCTCATGTTCACAGTTTGGTGAAGAATAATTTCTGTGGTATATTGGTGTCAGTTGGGCCTAATGTACAAGTGGGTGCCTCGTAACCTTGTCAAACGGTTCCCAGCTCATGGTGAGACCTCTCTGTAAGCAAGCTTTAGGCTCTTTTTAAACTGATCTGCTCCAGTGCAAAAGAAGTCCAGGATACCATTAATTGAGCCTGTGCTGGGCTGAGGTACCAAAATTATATATTATCGTAAGGAGACTGCATAATTCCTGCAGATTGTCTAAAAAAATTGAATATTTCAGCTTCAATATGGAATAACAGCAAAGATCTACGTGTCTTGGTTACAACAGAATGTTGTGATGAAGGTATAATAGGCTTTCCCTCAGTGCAATGAATACACATAATTGGATTACAACAGCATTTTAAGTTATGAAAATGTTCTATTTTAAGATGGAGGAGGTCTTTTCAGCTGCTTCCTTTCAGCGATTTGTATTTTTCTCACAGAATTACAGAATTTGAAGGCTCATATTTTGGTCTTGGCACAAAGATGGAGGAGATCTAGTTACCCCACACTGTGGTAAATTCCAAACCATAGCAGGAGCTTTGTAATCGTGCAGTTACATAGAACTGTATCTCTGTGCAAGTCTTTAACCAGGCACGTAACATTTCTTTCAGACGACGTGATATTATCCTGTTCTAGTAATGCTTGATTAAGAAAAAAGGAACTCATTTATTCTCATTGGAATAAAACTGAAGGCAACCTTTAGTATAGCAGTGGAATACAACATTATCTATCTGCAGATTTAAAGACAATATTTGAATTCCTTTTGATTATTTTAATATCCAGTCTGTTGCACAACGCTGGCATAGCTACGAGTTTGAGATTTGATGTGCTAAAGAGCTGCTGTGGAGAACCTGGGACTGAGGCGTCCTTCCTGTTTAAAAATACAAAAAGAACAGGATGTTCATGACTTGCTGTCCTTAATCTGATTGAGGCTGCAACTTCCAGGTTTAGGACCCCTGGTGAAAAGTAATTTCAATTCTTGTTGAGGAGTGTTTGCCTGTTGGACAGATTTCATCTTGTTAATTTGTGGCGGTAGTAAGACCAAACGGTTAAAAGCAATTTCCAGTGCTCCCACTAAAGGCACTTTGTATAAAAACATGACTTAGAATGTGCATCTTGGGGATAAATTACTGAAGAATATCTAGTAATTTTCATGATAAAGACCATCATTGGAAGCACAGTGCCTGTGTAAAGTTTTGAATATTTCTGTAAGAGGAATATGATGTATGTATCATGGATTACTTACAAAAGCAATATATGTTAGCTGAAAATACTGCATTAAGTCTACTGTAAGTTAGTACAGGAATTATAAAATGAATATTTAAATAAGTGGATTCTCATGCTATAGAGCCTACGTTTAAGCATAATATGTGATATATATTTATTCCTACGATCACGTGGGTTGGGATTACTGCTGATAGGAAGCTGACAGGTCAGCCTTGTGTGGCTTGGTAAGACTTCTGTAGATGGTGAATTTACAGTGGGCTCATGCGTTCTATAGTTTCCAAGCAATGCACTGAAGATAGGTGCAGTGGGAGGTATTACAGAACCAACGAGATCCAGGAGACATCTGTGGAGTGCAAACGTGGGCATGGTGAACCTGAAGGATTCCAGTGCTATGTGACAACATGGTATTTTTTTTGTTTGCACTGACAAAAGACATTTTTTTAAATTTTCCTTTTAGGAAAATTAGGATAAGGAAGTGGCTTTCCTGTC
Source organism: Meleagris gallopavo (assembly GCF_905368555.1). Classification (NCBI taxonomy): domain Eukaryota; kingdom Metazoa; phylum Chordata; class Aves; order Galliformes; family Phasianidae; genus Meleagris; species Meleagris gallopavo. The sequence goes on from NC_139416.1 coordinate 7,900,104, forward strand.
ACTCATCTTGACAACAAAGCACAATTAAATTTAGTGTAGCTATTACCATAAATTACTGTAACTCAGTGGCCACTCTCTATTATGACATGTGCTTAATTTTTATGAATTTAATTGGTGGAGGCTGAAAGATCTTTGATTTCCAAATTGTGTTAAAGATCATGCATGCCTGCAGTTTGTCAACAGTTAAACAAATTGTAGGTGTTATGTGGTAACAAATCACAGAATCCTAAGCTGAACTCTCATACGATTAGCTAAGTGGCTAGCTCTTCTGTTTTAAGTCTTTTTCAAGTAATATCTGTGCTTTGAAATCAACAGCTTGGCAGTGTTATGGCTGTTGCTGCAGCCTGAAAAAGCAGCGAGGCTGAGTCTGATCTTGTGCGTTTCCCACTGCTGCAGGGCCCACTGGAAACAAGGAGCTGTTTGCCTGCGGCCTCACAGGATTAGCCAGTCTGCTTCCCTGTGCAGTGTCTCCCAGGATATTGTGCTTCTCCCAGCCTGTGTCCAAGTGAATAGAATTTGGAGATCCTGGCTACAAGGCAGCGGTGGGGTAGGGTTTCATCTTCCACACAGTGAGGATAGCCTATGTAGTATTTGATGCTTTGTTCATCGTACGCCTTAAAAGGTCTCAGCTGAAGCTTTTTATGTCATACTACTTTTTAAAAGGTACCTGGTCAGTTATCTCCTCCTCCATTCCGCTCTGCCATTACCTTCCTCTAGTAGAGAGTTCAGTGTTTTCTCTTGTGCTGCTTTTGAGTACAAGGGCTAATTCAGTCATGATTTGGAAGCTTTCTAACATCACACTACTTGTTCCTTCAGCGTTAACTGATCATCCTTTTTTCGTTCTTAGCTTGTTTTCTAGTGTCTTCCTGAGTAACACTATCTGTCTATGCTGTTATTAATTTGAACTAAATACCCTCTAGTTTACAGAGTGACAAGAATTGTGAAATAACTTACCACATCTTAAATAGATTTCATTTTATATGGTGATGGAAGTCAAACTTCACCAAAGAGCTTAAAGAATGTTGTCTTTGTTCTGGAGAGAGCAAGTCTGTTCGTGTCCTGCCTCACCAGTAACTAAAGTGTGTAGGTGAGGTGATACGCTCCAGGTCTGGAGCTGTGCTCCTCCAACAGCTGCCCACAGTCCCTGCGGCAGTTGCAGTGACTGGAGTGCTGTTCAGCAGTCATCATTAGGAGATTTGTAAATTTCCATCCCAGAAGTTGTAGGCATAACCTGGCCTATCATACACGAGTGCCTCATACCTCTTACATTTCTTTCCCTCTTTCAGACGGTGCACTTGTTTTAATTTAAAGTTCTGATTTTGCAGATGGATGTGCTAGCTTGGAACTTGCCATCTCAAGATGCTCAGAGCTGCAGCTGCGCTAATTCTGCATTTTTTGTAGTGGGACATCAGTTGCTGTTTTTGCAGTCCCTCTTCCCAACAGGGAGCAGCCAGTGAGCCAGGTCCAGGGCTGCATCATGAAGTGCAGAGGGGAACGCAGCAAAGCAGAGCTGTCTTCTTCCTCAGCATTGGGTGTAGTCTGGGCTCTTGTTTCAAGTAAGGCAGCGTCAAGCCGGCTGTGTTTTGCCCATGCCGGCAGCAGCACTTCTAGTGTCTGGGGGTTTGCTATGCATCAGGACCAGAAGAAATAAAACCCCAGTTTTCCACTGTTCCCTCTTGTGACTTCCATCAAGGGTGGACAAGGGAAGTTGGTTATGGGGTCAGTCAGGAAAGCCCATTGCTCATGGCAGCCTCAGTTTCTAGAATTCTTTCGGATTGGGTGTGTCTTCACATCTATTGGATTAATAGCTATTTTGTTGTGGTATAAGGAAATTACTAGATTAAAAAAAAAAAAAAAGTTTAGATTTTAGTTATTACACTGTAAAGATGCAGAATTTGTAGGAAAAAATGCCCAGTGATGTACCAAAACCTGCAGTCAGAGACACTGATGGCTATAGTTTACTCAGGGCTGTGGCTCAATGCTGAACCACAGCCTAAAGGTACGTCTGTGAGGCGGCTGCCAGCATCCTGTCACTTTGAAGGCAGTCAACTTGAGTATTGCCAGCAGCAGTTACTGCACTGCAAGCTGTATGACAGCTTGCAAAACCTGCCAGAGATGTTTGGTTAGTTGGACTGTGGGAGTTTTGTGCTGATGTCTGCTGTTGCCTTGGTGTGGATGCAGAACAGCTAGGGGTATGCTCACCTGAAGTAAGCTAAAATACTAAGTTCTGAGTTCCTTAGCTCTGTCTCAAGATGAGGTTACGTGATGAAACCTCTGTCTTGCTACCAGAGAAAGACAGGATCTTGCTGTTGTATTCTTGCTTCCACCAGTTCCATTGGCATAGAGATGATTTAACTGATTTAGCAGAAAAGTTCCTCTTGGGACCCAGAGGATCTGAAACAACCAAACCAGTGTAGGATGCTTGTGGTTGGACACGAGGAGGAAGGGTGCTGCCCCACGTAGCATGACACAGCCTGGCTGGCGGGCACAGTGTGCTTTGGAGCGTGGGTAGGGTTACTGCAGGTAACTGAAGCCATTTCTTCATGTAACCTACAGCCACAACTGGGATTGCAACATGAATTCGTCTTGAGAGGACAGAATTTCACAGCTGGCCCAAGGGATAGAAGGCATTTTCCTGTCTGCTTTTTAGTTCCTAGGTGCTTCAAATATAATTCTTAAGTTCACAAACATCATTTTAGTCAGAAGCTAGTTATTACATATTGACAAATCACAGTTAGTACTTGTCTTTCTGCAAAAGTGTGAGGGCCAAAATTGATACCAAAATATGAGATCTCCACTTGTTTTCCTGAAGTAAAAATTGTGATCATAATTTTAAATAGGAAGATTTTTTTTTCTTTATAAAGAAACTTGCCAGGATTCAAATTCCTTTATCTTCTTTCCTTCAGTATTCTTCCCGAATACATTTCTTGAAAAGGCATAAATTCCCACCCGAAGGGGATCTTATGCTAATAATTTGTTGAAATGTAGTGTTTTTCAGTAATATAATTTAATAAATGAATAGGAGAGCTCAGAAATGCCTTCTTCCTTTCCTTTTAGATCATTCAGTGTGCCAACAGACTGAAGAACTTTTAATAGTTTTATTTCATTTTTAGATTGAAAATGGGGCTCTAGGAAAAATAATTGTACAAAAGTTAATTTTGTCTTTCTCCATCAGTGGCTGCTGTGTTTTAGGCAAGTACTAGGTGGTTTCCTGGAGGAAAAAATGAAAATTCATTTGGAATATTTATTTTGCGTGTGAGTTGTTACACCCTTGTTACTGAGAGATGATTGAATGTTTGACCACCCATTTGAGCTCTTCTGTAATGCAGAGTCATGTGGTGAACTGGCCATTTCATCTACAAACTTAATCTTATTTCCTAGTTTTGGGGTGTGACAGAGAAATCTCATGCATATGAGTATATGGCACAGTGGGTCTTGGTGCTGCAAGCATTATAGACAGAGGTACCTCATGTGTATGTATCAACCAAATGTGCGCATGCAGAAGGTTAAGCAGTTAAACTCCGGAGAGCTGGAGTCATCTGAATTAGATCAGTAGTGGAAATGACCTTGGAGTTATTGTTAGCCTTGTAAACATGGATCTGTGTTGCAGAAGAGCAGCATAAGCTTTCACTGTAGTTTGCGGAAAGTTCTGAGCCAAGGTTGAGACTGAGATCTTCGCACAGTCCCACACGGCAGGGATGGTCTCCTGAAGGCAGACTGTTGGTTTTAGACTTTACAAGACCCTTACTTTAATTACCGCCTCATTACTTGCTCTGCTTCCACAAAAAGTATTCCATACTGTCATTTTCCCTAAGTAACTGGAAATCTGATTGAAAGGGATGTTTAAAGTGAGACTAATTCAAGATTAAATAGTCACAAATTATATTATTGCTACATGTAAACAAATTACTTGCATATCTGATTTTGTTCAGATTACTTTTCAAGTGGTAAATAATGCTTTATCACTTATATAGTGCTCTTACATCTTTAGAGTGCTTTTCTCACATTAATTAATCATCATTAAACACTCCGAGGTGGGTAGGTTAATACTATTATCCCCGTTTTACAGATGAAGAAATGTAGACTGAGAGGTTGTGATTTGCTCAAGGCCATATAGAAGAAATAAAATCAGAGCTGGGATTAGATCTATGTCCCTAGCTTCTAATTGCATAGGACCAACTCACTTGAGAGCCACAGCATTGAAACAACACATACAAGTGTGCACGTGGAAGCAGCACACGTTGGGCCTTTCAGATGCTGAACTCACAGCTCGGTTAAATGGAAACTTTGTGCTGTGTTTCCACATCCATGCCCAAAGTGTGGAAATAGCCACTCATTCATTTAGGAATCCTTCCTAGCCTGATGGGGCACTTTTTTTTTTGGACTTCCATTGAAATTAACGTTCAGCCTGGAAATAGCAGTTCTTGAGGCTTGAACGTAACTGTGTGACTTGGGTGAAGCGCTTTTCACACATGAGACGTGAATTAAAAACGTGGCAGCTTGCTTTAAAGCTGAGAGAGCTAGGAATTCCCCTTGGTGTGCTAAACCCACTGCCTTTGTAGGCAGTGCCTAGCTGCTCAGTGCAGAGTGGTATTCATGTGCATGCACTACACCTTAGAGGGCTCAGTGAAATGAGATAGTCCCACCTGGCTGATCAGAGGCACTACAGAGAGATCTGCTCAGCTCTGAGTTGCAGGAGCAACAGGTAGGAAAAAACAAGGTGGAAGAAGCTGGTACCCTTCTACAGGAGGGTGAGGACCTGCTGAGGAAGGTGTCAAATACACGTGCAGTAATTGGGAATGGGGCAGAGCATCCTGCCAGCAGCTGCCTACCTGCACGCTGGGCTGCAGCTAACTGCTGCTGGAAGGAAGGGGCTGTCTGCTGCTTTGTTTTCTTTAGGACTGTGGAATGTGTTTTATAATCGGTGGGCCCTGTTTTAATGACCAGAGCTGTGCTTAGGTAGTGTCAGATGTGCTTCAAGAGTAGTTCAATAGATATTTCAGCTGATAACCTTGTGTGGGAGAATTCAGGATTATTGGTAGCGCTTCCAATGTGGGGCCTCAGCGGCAGAGTGGAACTGGTGGCAGTGGTGCCCACAAGGATGGAACTGAACTGAACCAATGAACAGGTGATTGGTTCTGTTTACCCCGGGAGGAGGTCTCATTCTTTAATTGTAACTCCAGATATAAACGATGTGGGGAAGATAGACTAATGATTTTCCTGTGTTTGAGTAAAGGCAAAGAATCAAAGATTTGTTTATATATTTATCTATTTGTTTCTTTGCGACGATAAAAACCATTGTTATCCAAACAGTGCAACTGACCTAATAAAGGACATATGCATAATTGATCTCCTTCTGTTTTTCAATATTTATTTTCTCCCATTTTGTTTTAATAGAGTTCAGTACCAGAAGTGCAGCCTCAAACATTTTTAAGGTGGTATATTTTAGCACTTCTGTAAAAGGCTTCGTTTTATTCTGGCCACTGAAATGAAAAGGTTTGTTGTTGGTTCCACCCTTTAGTGTCCCTTCAAGAGAGATTATATCAAAGAAGAAGAATTAAATTAAAATTGATTGGTGTTATTGATTTTCCCTTCCTTTTTTTTTTTTTTTTTTTAAAGGGGATAAAAGCTGATGGAAACAGTGTGTGCCCCGATACTGTTCTACTGATGGACTATTTTTAAAAAACATAGAAAGCATATGTGCCCAATTTACATATTTACCAATTAAAAAAGCTTCCAGGAAACATTAAGTAGAGTATATTCTGTAACCTTTAACATTGTAGCTAATGGATATAGCCTGGAAATTTTCATAGAAGGTCCTCTAAATAATGTAAATGATTATGAATATGTAACTAGTTAATATGCAGCTATGAAAGGATTATCATGTAGAGGTTAATGAACATGCTGCTCTTATGGTTTGCAGGGCTTTTCTTTTTGTGCTTTTAGCTCGCTTCATGCATGGAAAGTCATGGATTGGGAATGGAAAGCTTCCTGTCTTTTCCATCTTCATTTTTAATGGAGCAATTAAACTGCAACTTTCTTAAGGATTTCATAAACATTTTGTATGCTTAATTGTGTGGTGTACTTTACAGTCGCCACCAAACCTGAAAGAATGAAATGTGCTGATAGAATATTCCCTGACTCCTTGACTTGGCACTCTTGCTCTCCATTGTGTTAGCATTGTTTGGAAGCATTGCACTCCGTGGTTTATGCCTTTCATGGGGACTTTGCTCTTGAAATGGGTTGTAGTATGAATTTGATTTTTGAATTCATATATTGTAGAGGTCTGTATGTTTATTCTTAACCTTAAAAAAATCTAACTTGTGCATTAAAGAAAATACTTGCTAGGAGTTTGATGTGAGAGTTTAAAGCAAGTGATGAACTTGGCTTAAGCAGGAGGAACTACCTGACTAAATTTCCCCGTGGGTTATGAGGCAGTGTAACCACAAATGGACAGCTGATCCTCCTCACTTAAGTACTTCACTCGTCTTAAACAACTGTTAGCTCACAAAGCAGTCCCATTTCTTTTTCCTTTACTCCTATATGAGTAAGGAGAGCAGGATCTGAGATTTGTTCTGCAATAACTGCGCATATGTTAGCTAAAAAAAAATTCTTTCATTCTGTTGTATGGGGAAAAAAAAAAAAGAAAAAGAATTATCTGCTCCAGTGATTTCAGTGGTACTTGAATGTATGTTATTGTTTTCTCTGCAAATTTTCTCATTAATTGTTTTCAAATGTTAGCATTATTTTGGTTATAAGAAAAACAAAATTTGTAAAAAAAAAAAAATTAAAAAAAGAGAAGATGTCTAGACATATTTAATTGCCTCCTGGCATCATTGCATTTCATATAATTGAATGAAATTGTTTGTGTTACATTTTTGGTAACCATTATTCAGAGATCAGAATATGTTTTGAAAGACAAAATTTCCACATAATTATGGAAGAGAAGGTCACAGGTTTCAGCATCTGGATGTTTAATGTATCTAAAAATGTGGCTTAAAAGTAATTTCATTTTTACAATGTGCTTTATTTTGTAAATGATCTCTTGGGAAGGCCTGTAACATAAATAAGTGAAATACTCACTTTAAAACTTCCTTTCTTTGACATCCTGAAATAAAGGGAGACAACAGCCTATAATGGTCAGATGTCCTCATATTTAAATACTCACAACATTTGTTTGTGCTTTTGCAGATTAAAACTGCCAGTAGAAACATTTGTTGATGTACAACTGATAGAGGAAAAGATGTTTTTGGTGCTGTGGGGTTCGTTTGCTTTTGTTTTTTTAACAAATGAGTGTGGAGGATACCTTAGTATCTTGTTATAAAATACATTGTTTTCTTATTCTGCAAGCATGTAACACTGAAAATAGATCTGCAGATTGTACAAAATGCTACCTACCTTCTATCATGTGTCACTTAATAGTTATGGAGCAGGTACTGTACCAAAATATGAATTGAAAAGCTGTAATTTTTTCTCTGGGTATCAGTCTGCATTAGTGTGTGATAAAGTGTGCTGCTTAAGAACTACCATTCAGAAGCCTTTGCACTGACAAATAAAAATGTAAATAGAAACACCATCAAATCTGTAAAGTGACTGTTCTAGTTTCTGATACATTGACATTGCTGCTGTGTGCTTAGCCTTGTTTTTTCATGAGTAGTTATCTGTTTTAATGCCAGGTGGTCACTACCTGCCAAGAGAAAATCCAGCACTGGTAAGTGAAAAATGTTTGATTATATGCCTAAAATACTGATTAGTAACCTAGCTGTGTTCTAGTAAAGTTATTGTACTGTTTGTTCTCCTGATAGCCAAATTCTGTGAGAATGTTTTGAGGACTGGAGGTAGCTCAGAATTATTGCAGTGTGCTTATCTTTAAGATATTTATATTTTCCACTGATACCATTGCTTTAAATACACTGAACCTTACTGGTTATTCTCTTAAATACTCATTTCATTCACCATTTTTCCCTGAATAACCTTGTGGGATGAATGCTGAATTGAATTTCCACCCTTTTCCACCCCTGCTTGGTGGAATGGTATTCCCAAGGTAGATTCAATTACTCTTCTTGTTCCTTCTGTAACTATGAGCAAGTAGGGAAAATGTTCTAGCACACTTGGGGGAAAAAACCCACAAACAATGTGAAAGTAATGTTTCTGTTTCCTCCCCCCTCCCCCCCCCCCCAGTAAACCATGTTATAATGCTTAAAGAGAAATGATTTGGTTTGTTTAAAAAAAAGAAATAAATCTCTGAGCACTTTTTTCTCTGTTGGCAATCTCTGGTTAATAGAAAACATGCTTAGTAAATAGTAGTTTTCTGTGGCATCTGAGGAAAATGTACATTTAATGGTGAATGAAATCTTATATTATGAGTTACTGTGAGATATAACAGTTGATCTTACAGATATCAAATTACAATATATCCATGCTGTGTTTACCATGATTTTACTGAGAGAACAACAGGAGCTGTCTTGATTATTGTCTGCAGGGTTATTGCAGAATCACAGCAACTGCCCCTTTAGTGGCGAGATTAAACCTTTGGTTATACACCATCAAGCATATAATATTTTAAATTTATTTTAAGAGGCTTTTTCTTCATGCCTGAAAGATCGCCAAGCAAATAATTTATATTTAGTGTGTATCAAATGTTTTTAGTTTAAATGCACATAGGCTGCAAGCCCTGGATAAGAGGAAAAAAATCAGGGCAATCTATACACATCATCATATTAAATTCTGACTATCGGCTTGCAAAAATAATCTAAAACTAATATGTTTCATTTATGTTTAAAATTCAGAGACTGCATTAATTTTCAATAAGGGAAACATTATTGAAGTGCCTACTGGTGCTGCTGTAGTTAAGTTAGTCAGCATTTACATAATACCCATACTTTTGGGGGACTTTCTGCAGTGCCCAGACCAATTTGGTACAGTGTGAAAATCTGCATCTACATTCTTTCACAAAGAGGCATTCTTTTTCAGAAATAAACTAATTGAGAGCCTTAAAATTGGAACTGATTTTTTACAAGTTTGGGAAGTTGTAACTGTTATTTCCTTCCATATCTATGGCTGAGGTTTGTAGAATGGTGTGGGAAGGTTGGCAGCAGGAAGAAAGCTTGCTCATTTATTTGGTTTTGAGCAAACTCTGGCCACGATCCTGTGAGTTTGGGGGACAGAGGCACAGAATGTCAGAAGGAAAACCAAACTTACTGATGTCTTCTATGTAGAAGAGCAGTTTACAGAGCAGTCATACAGCTTTTACTCTAAAAAAACTATTTAAAATTTAGTACCCTTATTTAGATCCTGATTGTGCAAGAGTTGAGTGCTCTTGTTTCAACTGAATAATTTGTTCGTATAAGACCTTTTAAGTAGTCAGTGACACAGAAGAATGTTAAATAGAATTGGGTGAATAACAATAGGGTTTTAAAATGCCCAACTTCAATATATTTCCATTAAATTATTTTCCATTTTTTTAGTACACCTCTTGAGATGTATTTTTAAAGGCATGAATCTGAGGATAGGTCTGATTTAGATGTGGTATTTCCCTTGCCAGTGATATGAACACAGCTGAAGCCCAGCGCCCGTTCTCTCCATGCATGTGGTGACCATGGACTGCACACAAAATGTAGCCGTGTACTCAAGTTGAACAGAGAGTTCTGCTTCCTTCCTTGACAGTAGCTCTGTATCAACAGAGCTGTATCAATGCATGAAATTGAATGACTGTGTTGGTGGCAGGCCCATTTTGGAAGTGGCCACACTTGGCGATCCCACAGTAGAGGCCTGACAGGCCAGAGGCAGTTGTTCCACCGAATGCAGAGATACATCCTGCTCCTTCCCGAATGTTTTTTCCCCAGCCTTGCTGTAGGGAGAGGTGGATGGCCACAGCAGAGTGTGCTTCCAGAGGTTACCAGTGTAGATGTGATGAATCGGGGCAGTCCAGCCCTGCTGTATCTGAAGCGAGTGATTTCTGCTGTACCCTAATCAGATTATTCGGTGGCGGGCAGCAGTCAGACCTTAAAGGCAGTATCTTCTTTCAGATTAATGAAGAAATGTCAAGTGACTTTGAGCCATTGAACGATGGGAGTGCTTAATCCTGCTCTAAGTGGGAGCAGTTTTTTTCCATACAATTCTTTTCCTATGGAGTATTCTCTCATGGAAATGAGGTCAAGGCCTTCAGTTTGGGGTCGCTTATTTTTTAGTGAGCAGTCTGCATCATTGTCCTCTTATCTGAAAATGCAGATCTCTGCAAGTCAGAGGCTGCATTTTCTAAATATCATTAAGTAATCGTTGCTGACACCAAGTTGTCATTGCACTGCTTCCCCCAAAACATCTCTTGAGTTTTGTTGGGATTCGTTTATTTGGCCTTTCTCTTGAAGGAACTGAATTACGTTTTCAACATAATGAGTTAAATGGACAGAGAAACTAGCCTGATGTGTTGCAAAGATCTTCCATCCAACCCAAGAAGTAGCAAACGTCTTTTGTGAATTAGTTCTGTAGGATGTTAATGTCCAAATGGTTTAAAATCCTAAATTCTTTGTTCAGGACCAGTTCGGAAACTTAAAATATGAAGTACTCCAGGTATAAAGTAGTGTGATTATAGCAAAATTCAGCTATGAAAGAAAATGAGACAAAACGGGAGTAGCAGATAATTTTTCATAATGAATGCTGAAGAAGATTTCACTCTGCTTATGAATCTAAGAAAATCAATGATAATATTTTGAGAGTTGTGGTATCAACTACAACATTCATTTTTCAGTGCATTTATAGATTGCTTTCCTGAATCATCCTCAGAAAACCTGTAATTTGCATCTGGGGTCAGTGTTGTTAAGTGTGCTGCTCTGTGCTTTCTGTTGCCTTTTATAGCAGAATTTACTACCATGTATAGGATGTTTACTATTTTAAAGCACAAGTAAACAATATCATCAAAGCTGACATTTTTATGCCAGCTACTTCATGTAGGAGCTGATTTCTAATGATCTTCAGGATGGCAGTTGTCCATTAAAAAGGCTTTTTCCAGCAAAATCCAAGTCCTTATGAGTTTCTTCAGAAAAGAAGGCTTTTTAGAAGGAGTACAGTAGCTTGTTTTGCACACCAAGGAAAATCCCCGTAGCAATTAAAATGCCGCACAGGCCACCAAGGAGTCAGGTGTCTATCATGGGAATAATTGATCCGAGTTCATCAAGTCAGTTCTGTTTCGTATGGCAACATGTGGCTTCTGAAAAGCAATAGAAGGAATGCTCTGCTCCTGCGTTGTTTGCCAGGATTTGAAGACATTGCAGAGTTTGGGCCAGTCAGATGATCTTTCAGGAATGTTGATTGTTGATAGGCCCAAAAAGTTAATGTGAAAATCAGAATTAGTTAAAATTTTGCCCATTTATGTCAGCCCAAGGAAAGGTAATGAATCATTTATAACAAATGATACTTTGAAGAATTTGCCTCTTCTAAAATATTAACTTTCAGTTATTTTTCTAAATGTTGATGGTGGTATAATGGTTGAACTTGGGCATGAAGTGCGATACACCAAAGCCTAGTGTGAGAACTGATTTGTAGAACCGTAAAAACTCAAATTCAGACATACATTCACCAGCTAAAATAATCATATCACCCCTACTTTAATATGCATTATTCTGAAGTAATCTGAGCTATTATAATTGTCATCCCAAGTCTTTTTTTTTTTTTTTAACAAATAACATTAATTTATTGAGTGCATGTGCTTAAGAGTAAAATAGTTTTTCTTTGTATTTTTGTGGTTATGGAATTAATAGCAGAAAAATATTAACTCTGTGTTAGATATGAAATGGAATGAACTTCAATTTGTCAACAGGAAGAAGGTGGAGAGTGATTATGAAGTTCTTCAGGAACGACTTCGTACGTTGCCTGATAAACTGTCCTATGATATCATGGTATGTAGTCTGTACAGTTCACAAAAGATAATGAAGTAAAATTTTTAGTAACTCAGGTATTTGCATTAACAGGGAGATGTTATTCAGGTTGCTATATAGTAGTCAGTAATGGTACATTTATGATAATGATAGTTAAACCTTTGCTTTTGTTTCTTTTTCTTTTCTTTGAAATCTATTATAAATTACAGTGTTACTGACAACTGAGAACTGATGACATAAATGCTAACACAAAACCTGACACATTTGATATGTAAATCCATTGTATAGAAAACTATAATTATGAGTGAATTATGGTACTTAGTCACTTCCTTTGAAGCAGGTGGCCGTAGTATTTTCTGATTCATGGAAATAAACCGTAGAACATTGATTTTTACATAAAAAGGTGCTGCTAATTTTTGTTTCACCGATCTTCACATTGACATAGCGATCTTTTCTTTTGCTTTGAATCTTCCGTAACAACGGCACAACTCCCTGTTTAAACTTTACCACACTGGCTTACGCTGCCCAGAATTTTGATCAGTTTGACTGCTCCTTTCCTTTTATTTATCTTCCCGGGTCCAATTCAAGATTTGCAGCTGGGGGAGCTGTACTGTAAATAACTGAATGTCTCATTCCAGTACAGGGTGTCTGATTGCCTTTTGCATGGCAGCGTACAGTTGAGCTCTTTGTAAGACAGCAGTGGATCACAGTTCCCCGGTAGTAACAGGGAAGGTTTCCCTCTCCAGCTTTGGTGGTGCTGCTTTAGATGCTGTGTGTAGTCCTGTGACCTTGCATAAATGCATGGCCATACGATGTGGGACTTCTGACCTGGGGAAAGGACCCGGTCAGCCCTGGGAGCACAGGTGAAAGCAATTCAGCTGTGTGACCAGAGGGGTGAAGCCTGGCTGCACCTCTCTTAGACCTCATTTAAGGGCTGACTGCCACGGGGGAAGGGTCTCTTTCTAGAGGAGTTTTCCCCTCGAAACCTGGAATCTTCTAATACAGGTGAGCAATCTTCTTCCCTTCCTTTATAGCACCTTTCTATCATGCCAGTCCTTCTGTCATCACACCTCTGTTGTAATGCCTTTCCCATCGTATTGGTCTGTCCAGTTGCTACATAAAGCAAGAAGATTGTATTGTTTTGAAGCATAGAAAAAAATACTATTACAAAAAAAACCACAACAAACTAGATAGGGCTTATTTGTAGTTAAAGCCGTCATGTCAACTCACATCTGTTATTTTAAATGTATATAAACAGTTCCTACCTTGTTAGCCAAGTATTTTTGTATGTTTTCAATTTTGCTTTCATCATTTTTGGGGGAGAGTGAACAGGCTACCTGAAAACCAAGACAGGGTGCATATGCAGGAAAAGCCTGCCCTGCAGAGTCATAGTGTTGAGATCCTGCCTATCGCAGAACTGCTTTGAGCTCTGGAAAGCACCTCCTGGATGCCAGCACTGGAGAGGAAAGCTTTCCAGGAAAACAGGTCGCCAAGCTGAGTGCTCTGCTTCAACAAACTGCAGTGGGAAAGCAAGTGCATGCATGACCCAAGGGAGTGAGGAAGGCAGCAGAGTAAAATGGTGCAAACTGACCAAGATAGGTCTTTTTTATCCCAAGAAAAAGGAAACTTGAGCTGGCTGAAATTCATAGCTCTTCTGCTCTATTCTAATTCCTGTTGCATTGCAGCCCCAAGGCAGTGAAGTGGTGTGGCAGTCCCCCAAACTTATACCAAGGTTTCTATGCACTTAGAATAGAAAGGCATGTAGTGAAAAAAGCTGCATGTCTTTGAGTTGCCTATTTAAGAATGCATTTTCAAGAATCGCATCTATTAAGAATTTTTAAAATGGTAGCAAAGCTGAGCTTGTTTTGTCTGGGAAATGAATCGTCTGCAAACAGCAAAAACTTAGTTCATCTAAGGAATACTAATTTTATTATGAAGGCTAATATGATAGAGTAAAGTTGATTTGTTTTCCATGCGAATATTCAGTTGTACTGTAGTTTCACAAGTTTCCTAGTTAGGTACTGCTTTTCTGGTTTTGTAAGTACACTACTGAATTCAGATGGATGTTTCTGAAGGGTTTGTCATCTAATAACTGCTATAGACTTTTACTTACTGCTGTATTTTACTTTTTTTTTCTTTTTTTTTTTTAACTAATTGATGAATGACTCTCTAGGTTTATTTTCATTGGTTATTTTCAATAGTGCTTTCTGTGCCTTTGACAGGTACCTTTTGGTCCTCTTGCCTTCATGCCAGGAAAACTTGTCAACACCAATGAGGTTACTGTTCTGCTTGGTGACAACTGGTTTTCAAAATGCTCAGCGAAGCAGGCTGTTGAGCTGGTCGAGCACAGAAAAAAATGTATGTATATTTTTGAACACAACTTAATAGTCAGCATTCTCTGTCTTTTTATTAACAGTTAACTTTTGTAGCATTGCACCGCTCACTTTTTTATGTGTGCTACCTAATGAATCTTGTTCATATGTAGTATTACTTTGCTGCTTGATTTTTCTATCTTTACTTGGTATTTTATCAAATATGGGATTTTTTTAAAACAACCAGCAAGAGCTTTATTCCTTTTCCTTGTTTGTTTTTTAATGATAGACTTGCGTAAGTAACCAAAATGTAGGTTGTGAGATTAGATTACAAGGTCAGTCAGGAATTATTTGTTTACTGCAAGTAAAACAAAGCAAAAGGCAAAAAACCTGTCATTTTTGTTTAATGTGAGAAATTTTGTGTTCCAGAAAGCAGATGTTGCATTGTACTTTGCTCCTGATCACTTTATCTTCTGTATTCTGTTTCCTTGTCTCTCTTCTCTTAGTTCCTCATCCTGTTTTTTGTCTATATTGTTCTCCAGCTTACTTCTCCTTCCTAAGTGCATTGCTTCTATTTATTTATTTATTTTTTCTTGCTTGCTTCTCTGGACTTCTGCTTAGCTGCATTTTTGCCTTCTGTCTCTGACATGCCTGTCCACTGGTGTGGAGTGATCCACTGGGTCTCCCCAGACCAAGTGCCACTGGTGACCAGCAGATTCTATTAGCAGCAGATGGTGGTTGTAGAGGCAATTCCTTTTTTGTTTCCAGCTCTTTTTTATTGGTGCAGGGATCTTGGCTCTGGTGAGGCAACCTTTAGCAAGCCTTGTGCACAGCACTCTTGTAACAGAAGTTAGGAGTGTGAGAAAGAATGAGAGCCTAAAATACTCGATATAAATGTCAAGGAAAGGAAAGCAAATAAAAAAAAAAAAGGAAAATAAATTGATACCTATTAACCTTTGCTGTTTGTTTCAGATAAGCATTTGAGCAAATATTTTTTTCACATGAGTTTAACCTATGATCTGTCTCATTCCCGAATGACTGTTCTCTGCAGCTTTGGCTTCTGTGTTACAACTAGCATAAGTCCTTTGCATTTTTGTTTATAAGTTCAGTGATCCAGGTTGCTGCCTGCGGCTGAATACACCAAAGGTTCCCTATCTGAATACATTTTTTTTCAATTCTGTGCAAACAAAATTTGTGTAAGAAAAGTGTTTAAAAAAAAGTTTTGCTGCGTTACTTAAAAATATTCTTTTATGAAGAAGATTACCAAAAGTATGCAATTAGTATTTTACCTATTATCTTTCCTAATCTGGTTCTCCTGGCAGAACTTCGCGATTTTTTTTCTTACTGAACTGAATCTACATTATTTATTGCCTCTCTTGCAAGATATCAGGTCTGTATCTCTTTCCTTGAACATCTTATATTTTATTTTCAGTGCCACAGAATATTTTTGTCACAGTTACATTCAGTGAAATCATTTGACCTTTGCATAGTAGATGTTTGAACATTAAGTAGTCTGCTGGGAGACACACAATAAATGCTGGGTTCTTTTCCTTTACGATCTTCTAAATTGCATTTAAAATATGAACTCAGAAATACTCATTTCTTTTAAAGCAAAATAATCATTGATGCCTGGGTATAAACGCTGCATTCTGCTGGTAGTTCGCTACAGCTGTGTGATGGCTGCCAGTGGGAGGCTCCAAAACACTGATATTAACTAAAAACTTTTTATTTAAGACTATTTTCATTTTGGGATGATAAAAGTCATATTAGTGCATGTGATTCTGAAAAAAGATCTGTATTACTTCAACAGATACAGTTTTCTCTTCTACAAAACCATTTCACACTAGGTGAAGACAAATTAGAGGAGATTACTGGAGATTTTATTTGTTTATTCTAATTAGAAAAAAGTTATCTACATGAAAGGCCTGTAGATCATTGTTGTGTAATGGGAATGTTCCACTTGTGGCACAGATGTGAGAGACTGGTGCTTCAGAATGCTTAAAGTCTCTTGTGGACTGCAGTTATTTTAAAAGCCATCACTTCTGCTTTCACTGGCACTTGGCAGCTTACAGGGTGACGTCCATTTGGTGGCATCACTATGTGGAGGGGAAGAGTAGGGAGCCTATGTTCAGCCTGTTTTAATAGCAGGACTGTAGGGCAGGGTAGGAGATCCCTGTAAGCTAACTTCTCAACCTCTTGCTGGTCTTGGGCTTTTTTTGCTGTCCTGGACTGATTTTGCATGGTCTACCCACTGAAGGCTGCCAGTAACCGGCAGTGGGCTGGTGGAGGCCACCCCTGGCCTAACAGTTAATTTAGTCAGTTTGCAGAAAAACTTCCTTACCTTCGGACTCCTTGGTATATGTTAGGTAAATACAAAAACAGACAATGTGAGTTTGCGTGTTTAAGTAGTAACAGAGTGGGGCAGATAAATCAAATGATAGGGCTGAGGATGAAAAAAGCCTTCTCGGTTAGGGGCGGCAGTAAGAGTGTACTATATATAAAAGCTTTAAATAGTGCTAATTAGGTCATCTTTTTTGTCATAGTTTTGTTTAATTTGCTTTTTAAAGGAGAATGAGTGGAACAAATGTTTGCTTCTGTGGAATAGTGAAATGCCCAGGCACAGCAGATTAATTTCTTGGTTAAAATGTATTTGATTGAAAGGAAAAATTGGAGGGTGACTGTACTGAATTTTGGAAGTGAGTGCACTTTAACTGATACAGCTGTAGAAAGCCCTATTTTGGGGATACATTTTTGTTGCTTAGCTTTTGATTTAGATGCAATCTACTCAGCATTGTGATTGGTTGAAATGTATTTGGTAAAATTTGGGACAGTCACTCATGTCAAGTGTTACTTTTTCATAAAATATTGATCATGTCTCCCTGAATAATATTTGAGCTGCAGTAAATCTCACTTTTTTTGCACATTTTGATAACATCTATGGATATTCAGTTAGTTCCAAAACTGTTAAAAAAGCCCAGTGTACTTTATGAAATTGTCAAGTGTAGTTTTAATTGTTTTAAATTTGTTGCAGTTTATTACACCAGGTAGTAATGGGAAACACTTTACACGTATGTTTGTGTGTAAAACAAAAAAAAAGAAACAGTGAAGTAGATTAAAGGATACACACACCAAATTCCATTACAATAAAAGAAATTAGCTTTTTAAGTATGTCACAGTTTAGCACAACAATAATGCAATTGTAGTTTTTTTTCTTACAATTATCTTGCTTAAGGTACTTCATAATATTTCTGTTCTCCTCAAGGCAAGACTGTATTGTCTCAGAATTCAGAGAGGGAATAAAGATTCTTTTTTGTGAATATGGGATTATATCTTTTACGTGTTTGTGATGATATAAATTACTTTTTTTCCCTATATCAGTAATCGCATTAATTCTTTAAGATGGGAAATTTTTCATTACAATGGTCCCTGTGGTAGTTACTATAGGAAGAAATTAGATAGATTTTTCTTGTAAATATTTGTGGATTAACTCAGTATGCTAGGTATTCCAAGTGTCTAAGCACTTTAAAAGGTGGGGAATTAAAACATGCACAGAAAACAAGGAGTGGTTTTATCATGCTAAAAATTTGTCAGATAAAAAAAAATCCCTCTTAAAAGAGAATTGTTGAACTACTTAGCAATTGTGTCTTCAGTACATGTCAGAATACCCTTGCAGTGTCATGCTGCAAATGAATTCATGAAATGAAAATACTGATTACATTAACATACAGTATTGTGATAGTACCCAATTGTAAATTGCAGTATGTAACCTTTAATACAAATATTTGTGTCAATCAAAATTGACCGAGAACAGAGTATACAGAGTTTAAAAGATAGCATTGTTTTTAATAAATAAGATGATCCAGGCAGATGAGACCAGGCTGGAATTTGTTCCTTATCAGCATTTCCAGAAAAAAGGAGGTTGTCTCCAAAATATATGATAGGAAGGCTTTCCATTTTCCATCTGAGTATGTGAGACCCTTAGAGGATTTAATG
Organism: Meleagris gallopavo; assembly: GCF_905368555.1. Classification (NCBI taxonomy): domain Eukaryota; kingdom Metazoa; phylum Chordata; class Aves; order Galliformes; family Phasianidae; genus Meleagris; species Meleagris gallopavo. The sequence continues at coordinate 7,918,282 of NC_139416.1, forward strand.
TTTCAGAATGATTTGTTTTGTATTTTAAAGAATGTAGCACACGCTTACCTACTCACTTTTTGGGGAAAAGAACAAAAGATGCAGGTATTGTTACAAAGAAATCCAGCTGTTGCTTTTCTTCATTTAAAAAAAGAAATGTTTTCCTCTGTTCTATCTATATTTTGCACAATACCTTTGAATGTGCTTGGCCTTTTTTTTGTTGTTGTTTTAAGCTATTTTTCGAGATTATTGCTTTTTTTTTTTTTTTTTTTTATCTTTAACCTCCATGAGTTCCTTAAGTACCCTTACTAAGGTAGGATTCTGTGAAGTGCTAAGTGCTCTAAATTTGCTCTGTTCTTCCCAGACCTGTTTGGTTTCTCACAGGACCTGGTTGCGGTATTTTAACCAGAAAGCATTTGAAGAAAATGAGGAGAATGTAGTCCTTTCTGTTGGTTATGTATTGTCTTGGTAATTCTTAGTTGGCAGCAGAGGAGCTTGTCTGAATGCCACCCTCCTACATTTGGTGAGAATTTAACTGGATACATATAATTCTACTAGTCAACTAGGACTGTGAACCTGAAAGAGAAATGTGTGGTATTTACTTAATATTCCTAAAGTCAAATCATCCATACACATTTTTGCTGAACGACAACGTCGAATGACTTTGGTTTTTATATCAAGAGAAGGCAGAGAAGGGAACAAAGGTTCTCTTTAAAGGGTGTAAGGATACTACACCAAGGGTTGTATCACAGAATTCTGCATTTGAAAGAGCTGGTGCAGTTGGCATTATAAAGAAAAAAATTATTTATGTTGTTGCACAAAGAGAGCTTCAATCCATATGCACAAAAAGCAATCAGGATTCTCTTTTGAATCTTAAAACAAATGCTTCTCTAGAAGAATGAACAGGAACAAATAGAATGATGTAGAAAAGTGTTTTGAAAAGCTCTTAGTAAATAGTACTTTATACAGAACTGCAGATCTAGTTTGTTTCAAGTAACTTGCAGTTTGGAAAACTATTGTCTTAAAAATATTTTGTTGCAGATTATTTTGTATTTGTCAAAATACTGTTAATCCACTGGCACAGACTCTGAAAAGCAAGAAAGTAAGTAAAGCACTCAGAATAGCATGCCATAACTCATCCTGCTAATAGTACTTGTAATTGTACTGTAGTGCTGTACTTTTGCGAGGAAATACCTGCCATCTCTGAAGGATTCAGAAGTGGATACGTGCATTAGATGGCACGATACTTTATCCTCAGTGATATTACTGTTCTCCATTAAGAGGCTGTTTTTATGATAGGTTTTTTGTTGTTGTTGTTCAGGGGTCAGTTCTGCTAGAAATTGCTGGTGGAAGATTGCGCATGTACAGCGCTGTTCTGTGTTGTTCCCGTGTGCCTTCCTCTCTACATGGGGTGTGAGGTGGTGGCAGGCTAGGTAGGTTCCTGCCTTAGGTGGCTGGCTCTCACTGCTGGCTGCTGCTGCCAATATAGGTGCCTCTTCCTGGCTTGTATGAGCCTTATGTGCGTAAGATCACATCAGTTGGTAAGGTTGTCTACCTTCTTCCTGAGAAAATGTGTTGGACAGCGAAGAGATCCTACCTCTAAATCTCAATTATATACGGAATTCTGTGATACATTCAATTTAAAATTATGTCCTTTCCCCTGTACTCAAAGGAGAATTTTTTTGTAATCCTTTAGTCACCTTTTATATCCACAGAGCTCACCCAAAGTCTGACTGAACCTAGCAAGGTAGACCAGGCTTTGGCTTTGTCTCGGTTTGTCCTGTTTCACAAAGTCTGATGTTTTGAAATAGATCAACCTGTTCTCACTATTCTTGTCTCTTCTTACTGTTTAAATCCCAGTGTAACACACGGTTTCCAGAAGTAACTAAAATAATGTCTATGATTCCCCAAATCCTTACAGACAACACTCCAAGGACATTAATGTCAAACTCAGATAATTAAAATTTGTATCCAGCCAAGCTAATTAACCCATTAAAGCCAAGATGCATAGATGAGAATTTGTGTCAGTTTGGCGTTAGTATGTTGTCATGTCTTATAGAGAATTTGTGTCAGTTTGGCGTTAGTATGTTGTCATGTCTTATAAAATCTGGCTCCAGTGGACTTCATTTCGAAAGTATGAAATGTGTTCTCCAATTATTTTTCCTGTGTCAGTGTATATGTAGAAAGCAGAGAGCTGCTTCTTAAACCCGGCTAATCATGGAGTGAGAGACGCCAGTCCAGGCCTTTCAGCTAATAAGGTTGCTGGAAAAGAATGATCTAAATGGGAAGAAATCTTGCTGCCTGTAAAGGTTCAAAGGCTGCTATGCAGAAGAAAGCCGTGTATACTGATTGAGGCTTGAAAGTTCTTTTCCTTTTGGCAGTCCTGGAAATCAGTCCTCAAGATCCTGGCTTGTCTATAGTGCTGAGCTATCTTTCCAGGCAGTTTAACTAAGACATGTAAATAAGAACTATTAGGGTTCACCTGAAAGCCATGTCAGGCTTTGCTGAGGTTATTGGATGTGACAAAGTTGGACAACATCCTCTAGTTCAATCCGTCTTAAAAGGCTCTAAGAAGCTTAAACCACGGGGTAGTAAGAGACTACGAAGCCTCTCTTTCTGGTTGTTTTTCTGGGATCTCGCTTAATAACTATATTATTTTAAAAAATAAAAAAAGAAGAGTTAGGTTTTTAAGTGAACTGTTTCCCTCTAAGTCTGGTAGATGTAACATTTGGTCAGTGGTGCTGTGGCAGGTCTAAAATGCAGAGCCCCGTGATTCCCTTGCTGTTAAATGCAGGAACCTTTTCCACAGGGCTGACATGTCTGCCCTTGCAGAGGTGGCCCCAGAGAGGGTCCCTTTGCCAGCAAGGAATATCAGGCCTGTGTCTATGGGGGCGGCTGGTGGCATCACGGTAATCCCGCTGGTGCCTGGGATAGCCCAGAGCAGATCACTTGAACTGTCTGTTTCTTCATCTGTGAAATACAGGAGAGTAATACCTGCCTCCCTCCCTCACAGAGTGCTGTGCCCATTCCTTGGCGCATGTATTGCGGTGCAGGCCCTGTGCTGTGGGCGAGGTGCTGCGTAGCATCCATTCTTGCTGTCCAGCCGTTCTTGCTGGAGTGTGTGTGTGTGTGTGTGTGTGTGTGTGTGTGTTTGGGTGCCTTTCTCCACTGCAACTACTTTTTGAGAATAGTTCATCCACGTGTGTGCAGTAGGAAATGCCAATGGAGAGCCTTTTTCAGGGGACAATTTCAGGTTCTCAGAAACAAAAGAACTAACGGAGATCACTGTTTGGTGAATAGTCAGTTGTTGGTTTAGAGACCAATGCTCGCTTCTTTCTGGAAAGGGCAGATGCTTGTATAGTCTTTTCCAAGATGCACAATCTTTCTAAACTATTTACTATAAATAATTCCTTCTTAAGTAATTGTATTTGATATATTGCAAAATATCAGCAGGGAAACAAGCGTGCAGTACTGAATCGTTCAAAATTAGGATGGGAGTACTCTGACAGGCTTGGTAGTTGTGTTTTGTCTTGACTATGTGATGTGTAATTCCCTCTGCTGTGTGTGCAGGGATCTGAACCTGTTTGCAGAAGTCTGAGTCACTAAGTAGATTTTATTTTGCAAGTACAAATACAAACTCATTTTGTCTACTTAAGTACATTTTATAATCATTTTGTGACTATTAACATATTTTCACACATCCTTATCTGAAAGACCTATTGTTACAATAAATGCAATCTCTGAAGCACAATTGCATACCCTAGCTAGAAAACTATACAGGGAGCATCTACGTATTATGTTTTTAGGATTAGTGTTTAGACCAGAGAAAAAAATTGATCAAATACTAAAGTTAGCACACAACAGAAGGAGAGTTAAAGCAATGCATAAGAATACTGAGGGAATATTTTGAAAGCAGTTTTTTCAAGTAGGGTGTTTTGTGGTAAAGTTTTCCCTCAATTCATGTTCCTGTCTGTACAGTGGGAATAGCAGGACTGTATTGTACTTGTATATTGTGGAGGCAGATAATTTAAGGCAGGGGATTTTTTTTTTTAACGTGCTACAGTACTGATGATCGTGTTAGTATCATAAGCAGAATCATTGCTGAGAAAGGAATTCACTAATTTGTGCAGCACATTATTGTTTAGAAAAGTTTCATGAAGTATGACTTCGCAGATCCCATGGTAGAAAAGTAGGAGCTCCTTGCCTCCTTCATAGTTTTGTGTAAGACATCTTCTTGCAT